>NW_024096507.1:777500-1377500 GCF_016545835.1 Crotalus tigris
TTTCTGACTTGAACAACAAGTTTCTAACTTGAACAAAATACTTTACACATTCTGAAGTATTGTATATATAGTATGTTACTAATAATAACATACTGCTTACAGTAAGCAATGCTATTCTGTAAAGAATCATTTGCTCCCCATTTTTGGAGTTATGGATTTCTTTATGTGCCCTCATTAAGATTTTAATATATTCACCAACATACTTTCTGAAAGTAAAGTGGATAAACATCAAGATGCTGACTAGGCAGTCTAAAGATTTTGTGCTGAACTTATATCTGAAATCTAGCGTAATCTTGGCAAGGATGCATCTGTAAATTGATAAGATTCACCTACACTTGGTAAGAATGGTTCTTATATAAACTGATGATAAAATGAAATGACAATAAAATGAAAAGATTTTGCTTTACTGTAATCTGTGTGTGATTATCTGTATATAGACCACTACTGTATACAGTAGTTACTGTGATAGTATTCTCTACAGAGAGTGGCTTTTGTGATTGTGTGTGTGTGTGTGTGTGTGTGTGTGTGTGTGTGCGCGTGCGCTTTCTAGTCAGTGTTGACTCCTGGCAACTGCCTGGACAAACTCCTGCAATTTTCTTTCTCAAGAAAGATTTCTCAAACATGATTTGCCAATTGCCACTCCTAAACCTAAGAGAAAGAATGATCCAAGGTCATATCTAAGCCAAGTCTGGAACTCACAGTCTCCAGTTTCTAGTCTAATGGCTTAGCCACTACACCAAATAGGCTCACAGAGACTACTACTGGATTTAAATTCTTATTTATCAATGAGTAGTAGACAAATCTCCTGGAAGAAGCTAGGATTGGTCACAGTTCATGGAAATGAAGATTTCCACTATGTTTATATTAATCTCATACCTGCCTGGCATAGGTGTATAAGTACATTTATATGCTAAATGTAAGATGTTAAATATTAAAATTGTCTGGACACAGGTGTTCATCTAGAGAACTCTGCCAGTTAAGTGATTTGAGGTGATAAAGTCATAATGGTCTGTAGAGTGCTTTTGAGAGACTGCCTTGTAAGATTTGGTCCACCACTGTTGTCCCAACACCTTACTAAGATTGCAGAAGAATGTCCCATTGAAGAAGAGATCTTTGGAGGGCTTGCCTTGATAACTCCCATAATAAAGTGGTGATTGTTGGTGATTTGGACACCTTCTAAACTGCATTAACTTCACTTGGATCAAGGAGTTAGAGCAGAAACCTGATTTGTATGTATTCCTGAGCATACAGACACAGTAGAGATTTGTGGAAAATTACTGAAGATTTGAAAATGATTGGAGTGCACAAGAATGAAGGTTGAATTTTGGACCAGGCTACAGAGCATAGAATCAGTGTTGTGTCAAGGAGCCTGGCTTTAAAAGGTCTTGAGACAGGAAAACTAAGTTAAGGGAATCTGATGACCTCAGGCAGGTCTATCATCACAATAACTCCAAGTGTGAATGGAACTGTAATAGTTATCTTGGATGAGAGAGAAAATTTATTCATTTTAGGCATAGCGCAGCTCCAAACTGACTCTGGGCAGCATACAATCAAGGCAGCAGAATAAAAATAGAATAATAAAAATAGCCGAGGTGGTGCAGCAGTTAGAGTGCAGTACTGCAGGCCACTTTAGCTGACTGTGTTCAGCAGGTCAGCGGTTCAAATCTCACCGGCTCAAGGTTGACTCAGCCTTCCATCCTTCCAGGGTAGGTAAAATGAGGACACAGATTGTTGGGGGCAATGTAAATATATATATATATATATATATATATATATATATATATATATATATATATATACACACACACACATTGCTTACTGGTGTACACCGCTTAGAGAGTGCTTGCACTTAAAGCGGTATATAAGTCTTATAAATAAATAAATAAATAAATATAGTAATTATTACAAAAACAAAGAAGAACCGGCTAGCCACACCCACATACAATATGACAGGGAATTCAAAGCTGGGGAAGAATCACTAATGAGGGAACTGTAGCTGCATACACTAGTAGTTAATATGATTATTGGGTGGATTGGGTGTTTGTGGAGGTTGAAAAGTACTTAGTGATATTTGATTGAGTTGGGACGTCATATTTAGTTGGCATCACTAAATTGCTGGTTTCCAGTGGGGCTGGATGAGGCCCTATAATAATAGCCAGAAGAACTGTCAGGTTTAGAGTGTTGGACGATCTTTATTACTACAATAAAATTTAATATTTTACACTTACACTTCTTCTTCTTGGCTTCCAATGCTGCTTTTAACCCATACAACCTAATATGGTTTAGCACTGAGGTAGCTGCAAGGCCATTTTCTCCAGTTAGAATCAGTCAGTCCAATTTGAGTATCCCAGAAGAAACAGCTGCTACTCCATGTTTTCTGTTTGGTGATACATGCTGAGGTTTGCAACTATTGTCTTGTTATGGACGTACCTTTCTTATGAAAAAGATTCCTTTTAGAAATTAATCTTGTCCCTTTTTTTGGGTTTTCTGGAAATTATGAAAAACAACTATTTTGGAGAGCTTATAATAAATAAGCATGTGCCAGTTGGGTTGGTAGTTTTAATTATTTGTTACAGTAGTTCTGGTTTTAGTTTATCATTGATGCTTTAGTAAGCATTATGTTATTGTTGCATTTTTTTGTTATTGTTAACCACTGAAAGGCCAGATGATTGAAATAGAATATACAGTGAATGAAAAGAGATGAAATACATACACTACCTTACTAGGAAGGCATGTACATTGAATAGCAATTGTATAGCAACTTATGTGGACTGAGACAGTAGGGCGACTTGCTGGCAAATAGTGCACAATCTTTAGTTCTCGGAGAATTGTTTTTCCAATAGTGGTAGTTTAAGTAAAGGTATAAAGTATGATATTTCAAAAGGTTTACGAATGAAAGGAGCAAGCTTCTTGTTCCTTATCAAAGCAATATGAAAACTTAGCATTTGCTAAATTGCAAATGTGCATAAATATGACTAAAGTGTTAATTTGGTCACATTTTATGTATTGTGTGATTGCTATTGTCTTTTAATACATATTAATACTATAATATTTAATATTGTTTTAATATAATATATTGTAGACTGTGTAGTTAAGTAGGATCGAGATAGTATATCAATTTCCTACTGTCAATAAACATACTATGGGAGCTTTCAATTTTAATCGCAGTTATGTTTCTGAGATACTGTTTTACATTTCTGTTTAATGTAAAAAATCAAAATATAAGAAAAACAATGTTTAAATTTTTATAACCTCACTTTCCAACTTCTTTATAACTTTAGAGAAAATAGAAAAGTCAAATCTGATAAACGTAGAAACTGCTTTCAGTGCATTGCAGCTGTAGAATTCTAGAATAGAATCAGAACTGAGCAGAACAGAACAGAATAACAGAATTGGAAGGGACCTTGGAGGTCTTCTAGTCCAATTCCCTGCTCGGGCAGGAAACCTTATACCAGTGATGGTGAACCTTTTAGAGACTGAGTGCCCAAACTACAACTTATTTATTGCCGGGTGCCAGGTGGGCATGGGCCACTGGGTGGGTGTGGCTGTGGTGGTCATGGCAGATTGGGTGGGTGTGGCCAAAGTGGGCATGATCACCTTGATGTTGCTCATGGGGAGCGATGCCTGTGGGGGCCGGGCAGCGTTGGGGGAAATACAGGGGGTCTCTGGCAGGTGGGCTGGTGATCAGGAGGCTTGTCCTGTGGGGTGAGGCAAGGCAAGGTGAGGCAGGGTGGGGGTGCCATTGTCACAGGGCAAGGTGAGGCAGGGGCCTGGGTGGCTGCTGCCTGATACCATTGGACCCTGCACACACAGGCCAGCAAGCGCATGGGTGCTGGGATGCATCTGGCCATGTGGGACCTCGGCGAGTTACGGGCAGCTGGTTGAAGAGGGACAGTTGCCATCTCCGGGGCACGGCGCGTGTGCCCACAGAGAGGGCTCTGAGCACCGCCTCTGGCACACGTGCCATAGGTTCGCCACCACTGCCCTATACCATTTCAGACAAATGGTTGTCTAATTTCTTCTTAAAAATTCCAGTGTTGGAGCATTCACAACTTCTGGAGGCAAGTTGTTTCACTGATTAATTGTTCTAACTGTCAGGTAATTTCTCCTTATTTCTAGGTTGCTTCTCTCCTTGATTAGTGTTTATTCATTCCTTCTTGTCTTGCCCTCAGGTGCTTCTAAGTAGCACTGATAGTATTATCTGAATATTCAAACTGATCTTTGCTTTAGTTACAGTCATGAAGTTGATCTTCATTTTGGTTCCCATCACTTTAGTTAAGGATTATTTCTGGAAAATGTATCTTAGAATTGTCTTTCTAGGTACATAAGGACAGAACATAATGTGACTACATTACTTACATAGGGAATGAACTGCTTAAAGCAGAAAACAGTATTATGCAAATATTGTAAATCCATAACAATCACCTACTTGGTTTTCTAAATTCTGAAAAAACTACCACTCCTTTTTTTCTTACAGATTTCATAACATAAAGTATCCTATTTGCCTTCAGGAGGAATCCTACGTATTTCTGTGAAAATGGTATTTAACAATTTGACTTCGAAGGCTGTACTGATTTATGATGAATGGATTAAAGATGCTGGTATGTCCTCTTCTTGATAATGTTCCCTTAATTGTGTAATGTATTTCATTATAATTTAAACACTTGCTCATAACAACTTATGCATAAATAATGCTTGAAGATATTTTTATGGAAACATGTAGACTGAGAGTAGTTGATAGATATTATTAAATTTGGGTCTTCACAAATTTCTTCATTCTTAATATAGTCTATTTGCATATAGTGTAATTTTTTTGAAGATGCTATTTTAGCATATACTTTTAACATTGTTTTTGAGAAAAGGGAGGTGGAAATCATATATCTTTAAAAGATTCTAGTTAAGAATTGGCTTGCGCATTAAGCTGAACATGTAAGAATGCTTAATGTAAGGATGATACAAATGATCTAACTGGCATGTTATAGCAATAGCAATAGCACTTAGATTTATATATACAGCCCCAAAGTGCTTTATAGCAGAGCTTTTCAACCGGTGGTACCACAAGTGGTACTTTGGCATGTGGCAAGTGGTACAAAACCCTCCTAGACAAGTGTAACGGGGAAAGGGAATGAGCTGAAGTGACCCAAGCCTGAGGGAGAGGCAGCTGGAGCTTCAGGACTGTCTGGGCTCAGCAGAAACCCCAGGAGTGTTGCAGGGCTCCAGCTAATTGGCTCCAGCTGATTGGCGCTTCCGTAGCTGGAGGTGAATTGAAGAGAAAAAAAGGGAGGAGGAGAGGATATAAAAGGAAATGGTTTTGGCAGGAAAGGGGATGGAGAAGGAACTATGGAAGGAGAGCTCAGCAGGCAGGGAGGAAAAAGAGACAGTGAAGAAGAAGAAACTGTTGCTGGAAGAAAAGTTCCCCTGGTTAGTTTTCTCCAGCCAGGAGAATGCAATCAGTGCTGATGAAATGAAAAGCTGGAAGACCAGCATGTCGGAAAGGAGGTTGGTTTATTTAGTTCTGGATCAGCTGGCACCTTGATTGGGTTACCATAAGGATTTTTGTGCAGTTTTTACAGCGTTTTGTAATTCAGAGGCTCGGTTTGTGTGCTTTGGTTATTGGAATATTTTAGTCTGTTTCACAAAGGCTAGCAATGAGTCCAAAGTGTTGGCTTCCGTAGGTTTAATCCCTTTAAACAAATGTAATTAGTTTTACCCCCTTATCTTGAGTTTGTCTATGGCTTTTAGCAAGTTTTCTTTGTAGATAAACAGGTTAATTTTAATTTAAGGTTAATTGCTTTTTGCAATTGCCGGAGCCTTTTAAGCTTGGGTTGCAACATTGTGACATGTCTGAGGCAGCTTAAAGACACACACACACCCCGGAGTTTAATGTTTCTTTATTTTGGAAGGCTTTTGTGAGCCTTCCTTGCTTTGCACTTGATTTCTGTGTCTTTAAAGGTAAATGAAGGGAGTGGGTGTGTATGTGTGCATTCTTACCACACTGTGGAAGGAGAGGAGAGGGAGAGAGGAAGAAGGGCCGACCAGCCAGTTGTTAGTGGTACATATTAATAAATATGGATAAATTCATTATACATTTGTCAATGCAAAGGGAAAGTGATTCAGCAAAGGAACAACCACTGAAGAAATTAACACTGGTACTTTTTTCCTTTTTTCCTACAGTTTGTAATGTTTTATTAAATTATAGAATAAAATACAAAAATACAAAAGCAAATAGTAGGACACAGTGGGGAGGGAAAAGAGGGAAAAGTGAAAGGAAAAGGAAAGAAAAGACATTGACTTCCGATTTCCTCTGTTACTGTAGAAGGAAGCATTAACATTGAACCTCAATTTTTTTCTTTTCCATGATATTATAAACTAGCCATTTCTATAACAACAAATGAATCTACTCAGTAAAACCCAAAATCCTCCCCCCCTTTTTTTAGTCATCAAGTTTTTGACACCTTGCTAAGCACTCGTGGTACTCAAATATTGTCATGTCCTAAAAGTGGTACAATCTGTGAAAAGGTTGAAAAGCCCTGCTTTATAGCACTCTCTGGGCGGTTTACAGAGTCAGCAATCCGGGTTCTTATTTTACCAACTTCAGAAGGATGGAAAGCTGAGTCAACCTGGAGCCAGTCAGAATCGACCTCCTGGATATGGACACAGCCTGCAATTCTGCATTCTAACCACTGTGCCACCAGGGCTCCCACTGTTATTCCCAGTGAATAAGATAAGGCAGTGTAATATTTGTTCTGCTTACTGTAAAGATAGCTAATGTCCAACAATCTTAAGGTGTTGACTTCTTTCTCATTTCTCACTAGCTACCAATAGTATCCTTTAAAGAGCCACATCAAGATGCTGAATCTAATCTGGCATTTTCCAATAGTCTCCACTCATACCCCCCACTAAACATTCATTCAGAAAATGAGAAAGATGACACAATGGAACAGGGAATTTTTATAACCAAAATATATAAATAGTTTTGTTTTTGGAAGCATGGGGGTTCACATGTTTTAGCAAATAAAATAATGATTATGATTGAAATCTGATATTCCTTGCTATTGTTTTTAAAAGCATGTATCAACTAAATATTGCAATGCTATTGTTTTAATACTTATGCATTATCATATTCTTTCATGAATCAGCCACTGAACTGATGACTATTGGTGCATTTGGGAAGGTGGGGATTGAAGTAACAGGTGACCCTCAGTAGCTTATAAAGTTTGTGAAAGAACTGAAAATAGAGATGCTAATTCCATATTGAGGACACATGGCAATTTTTTTCCCCTGAACTAGCTTCAAGTCACAATCAGAACTAAATGTTCCTGCGCATCAAAGGCTTTCTGTCATTAAAACATAAAACTTCAAAGAGCAAAGTGTTCTAATCTAATAGGCTTTATTGGAAGAAACATTGTGCATAGGAAAATGTATAGCATAAAGTAATTATGTGTGATGTGTGGAACTAGTAAATATTCCAGTGGTTTCTATGATTAAGACTTTCTTGTCCTTGTCCTGGTCATCCTTTTCCCCCCTCTAATACTTGACTATTATTTATGTTGGCTTTTTAATAATTGCTATGACTATTTGTATTGTTTACAAATAGTATTGGATTTGAATAGAATGTAAAATTTGTAGCAACTTTGATATCCCATAGTCTGTTTAAGTTAATATTTTCTTAAAATATTTCTTTGGATATTGGGCAGCATATAATTTAATATGGTGGAAAGATTCAGCATTTCCTACCAGTTGTGACAGAGCAGTTGAAAACATGACTATTTGCCATATGATTTCATTTCTATCTGCCTGATGTTCTTTAGCTTAATCTTCCATAGATTAAAGCCATATTGGCTAGGAATTCTGGGATTTGAAATCTAATATATTTAGAGACTCAGCTGGGGAAACATTGAGCTATCCCTTTTCATCCAACATGCCTCCATGACAAACATTGACCTCTTTTTCAACATCTCCAGTATTGCTCTTTTTTACTCTTAAATGCCTTTTTCTCTAGCTTGGCCATCTTTTATATGAAAGGAAATTATTAGGAGATTTTCCACAACTGGTGAAAATTTATAGTCTGTCATTTACTACAATATAAATGGAGAGATAAAAGTCATGTTTTATTTGAATTTCATCCCAGCATCTATTAAACAGAACTTACCTATGCTAGAACACCTCATACACTGACAATATAGATGAATCAGTTTTTCCAATAAAAGAGAATACGTGGAGCATAGAGTTGTACTATGCAGTTCTTAATGTGCTGATAATGTTATCTAGTTGAGTAGTGAAATGTCTGCAAGCAAACATCCAAGCTCAAAGCACACCATGAACTCTGTGAATTAGTCTTTGTGTTGAAAACTATTGATTAGGCAGAGATGAACTTTTACCTAGATCTTAAAGGAGGAAGCAAATATTGCTAAATTAATAGAATACATTTATGAGAGAGGAAAAATATTTAACAACTGTTTCTTCTACTTATAAATCTCATGAACATAGGTAATTTGTAGATTCATATAAATATTTTAATGTTACCAGTTATGATTTTAGATTTGGCATAAATGAGAAGCATTTGTGTAATGTATGTGTGAAGCAAACAAGAAACTTAAGATAAAAAAAAATGTGTTCTTGAATAGATAAACACCCAGCTTAGGTAGGCAACATTTAGGTTAAGAATATGCTTGTCAAAATCTAAAAAATACTTTTAATATCTCTTTTCCAGATCCACGACTTGATGGCTACCTACTCATGTCTTCACCTTTTCCACAAACACTTATTATTTCAGCTTACATATATTTTGTCACTAATCTGGGGCCAAAGTTCATGAAGGACAGAAAGCCTTTTGATTTGAGACAAATAATGTTTTTTTACAATTTTGGTGTAGTGGCTCTTTCAGTTTATTTGTCATATGAGGTAAGTAGAAGATTGCTAATTTGTTCTAATAGTAAGAAATGTACAAAGGATTTCCTCAAAATATTAATGGTTTTATGATGTGAAGAGAAATGTAACCTAGGTATATAGAAGTACTTTTGAAATCCAAGACTACCTTTTACTTTCCCAGTATAGTGTGTATTGCTATGCACAACCTCCTTGAAATATAATCAGGACTTATAAAATGAGTATTGCCTACTCTTTCTTCTATCACAGTCGTATAACTGTTGTTGTAGATAGCTTTGGGTGTAACACACTGGGGACTATTCCAAAAAGTGAGGGATGGGACAAAAAGAAATTTGATTTAATTTCTACCTGAATAAAAATACAATTTAATGCAATTTATGGGATTCTAACCCAGTCATATAGTTAATTATTTCTCTTTATCAAAGTGATAACATTGTACAAACTCTGGAATACCCATGGCTCATAAAGACTGTAAGCAAACTTGGGTCTTTGCTATTCTAGGTCAGGGGTATCAAACTGCTGGCCCGTATGCCGGTTACATCATACGGAGGCTGCACCCACCCCAGCTCCGGCAATGAAAAAAAAGCTGTAATATGTCGCGGCACGTCATGTGACATGGCCAGTTTGACACCCATGTTCTAGGTCAACCTCTTGGAAAAAATATTATGAGACATAACTTAAATAAAATTCTCCTTGTTTCAAAATACATATGTCCCCTGGTAATTCCAAAGGTGCTTTTTCAAAAGACAACTGTACTTTATTTTTCCTTGAAGACATTTCGCTTCTTATCCAAGAAGCTTCTCAGTCCAGAACTGAAGAACCTTCTTGGATGAGAAGCAAAAGGTTTTCAAGGAAAAACAAAGTATAGTTATCCATTGGAAAAAGCACCTTTGGGACAACCATGACCTGGATGACTGAGAATCTCCATAGACATGTCCCTTGGTAGGCTAATCAGAGTATACATTTAGTAATAAATGATAATAAATAGTTATTTTAAAACAAACTTGAGTTTGTGTAGCCATTTAATATGTTCTCTGCTCAAATACTTCTAGAAATTGGGATACAGCATTACTTGCTTGGCAAAGAGAAAGAAAGAGAGAGGCAGGCCATGGACATGCCCACTGAACCTAGTATACCAGTTGTTGTCTACCAAGTGCTTTGGACTATAACTCCTGAATTCTCCAACCTGCTCACTATAAAGGCTGTGCTCGCTAGAAAATTTTGAGAATTAAATTCTACACATTTTGAAGGCATTGTTTGTAAGAAAGTCAGCCTGCTTGTATACATTTAAGCAGTACACTCAGCAATTCAGGCTGAGTATACATGTCACACTAAGCCATTTAGAGCTTAGTAAATCTCGATATAAAAAGCATTTCCTTGGGGCTATGTAGTATTCAGGAATGGTGTGTATGGTGTGGGTCCTCCTTACTGTAATTATTTATGCAATTCAATGTTTTGTAAAATATCATCCAGTTTTGGTCAACACGATGTAAAAAAGATGTTGAGATTCTAGAAAGAGTACAGAGAAGAGCAACAAAGATGATTAGGGGACTGGAGGGTAAAGCATATAAGGAACGGCTGCTGGAATTGGGTATGTCTAGTTTAATGAAGAGAAGGATGAGGGGGGACATGATAGCAGTGTTCCAATATCTCAGGGGCTGCCACAAAGAAGAGGGAGTCAAGCTATTTTCCAAAGCACCTAAAGGCAGGACAAGAAGCAACGGGTGGAAACTAACTGAAGAGAGAAGCAACCTAGAACTAAGGAGAAACTTCCTGACAGTTAGAACAATTAACCAGTGGAACAACTTGCCTCCAGAAGCGGTGAATGCTCCAACACTGGAAGTTTTTAAGAAGAGACTGGACAGCCATTTGTCTGAAATGGTATAGGGTTTCCTGTCTGAGCAGGGGGTTGGACTATATGACCTCCAAGGTCCCTTCCAACTTTATTATTATTATTATTATTATTATTATTATTATTATTATTATTATTATTATTAATCATCGCACAGTCAGCCAGATGTTCAGACTGGATTTGGCATTTTGTCTACCTATCGAGTCCTTACCCAGGACCTGGGATAGGCAGATGTGGATGTTTGATGGCATTACAGATATCGTCGCAGGATGGAAGCAGTTCCTAGTAAAGCCGCCTTTTGCAATTGACTAATCGCGAATTTGTCAATGCCAATGGTGTTCAAGTGGTGCTCCAGTTGTTTTGGGATTGCACCCAAGGAGCCTATTTCTATTGCTTGCTTTTGCCACAGTCTTTCTATTTCTATTTGTAGGTCTTTGTATTTTGTTATCTTCTCCAGCTCTTTCTCTTCTATTCTGCTGTCTCCAGGTACTGCCACATCCACTATCCAGATTTTTTTGTCTTTCTTATCAACAATTGTTAAGTCTGGGGTGTTATGTTTCAGGTGCTTGTCTGTTTGAATTCTGAAGTCCCAGAGCAGTTTAATTTATCATTTTCTATGACTTTCTCTATTTTATGATCCCACCAGTTTTTGCTTACAGGCAAATGATATTTTTTGCAGATCTTCCAATGCACCATTGTTGCTACTTTGTCATGCCGCTGCTTGTAGTCAGTCTGTTCAATCTTCTTGCAACAGCTTACCAGGTGGTCCACTGTATTTTCAGCTTCTTTGCATAGGCAGCACTTACTGTCTGTTGCTGTCTTCTCAATTTTGACTTTATATGCATTTGTCCTTAAGGCTTGGTCTTGTGCAGCCAGAATTAGTCCCTCGGTCTCTTTCTTCAATTTTCCTGCTTTTAGCCATTGCCAGGTCTTGTTATTATCTGCTTTCCCAGCTATTTTTTTAATGTATTGGCCATGTAGTGTTTTGTCTTCCCATACCTCTATTCTGTTCTTCATTTAGTCTTTCTTGTAAGCCAGTTTGGTCTCTCCAGTAGTCAGTAAGCCTTCCTGATATACTAATTTCATTGCATCTTCATCATTGTTCTTCAGATATTCTTCCAAAGCCATTTTTTCTTTTTCAACCATCTGATGTACTTGTAGCATTCCACGCCCACCTATTTGCCTTGGTAGATAAAGTCTGTCAATGTCGTTGTTGTTGTTGTTGCTATTATTATTATTATTATTATTATTATTATTATTATTATTATATCCTTTTCTTCTCCTTCTAGTTCCTCATGTCTGGCTGGGCTACAGGCTATACATTTCGTTGTGATATAGTTGACTATTCCAGATCAGCAATGGCTCTCAGGGTGAGTATTGTAATGATACTATGATCCTGGTCATTCTACTGCATTGCTCATCCAAAAGTGTTGCAAGAGACTGAATTTTGTAAAACTGAACAACTAGCCATGAGATACATCTACTCAAATTTAGTATAAAGCAAGAGATGATTTCTGTTTAGGCTTATGGAAATTTCTAAAAAAATAAATCATATTATATAACTTCATGATTGGTAGGAGTCAAAATGACTTGATGGCACATTATCAGTTAATCAATTATGTAGTTGCTCTTTCCTTTTAGAGGCTTCTCTGTATTCTACTTGTCTCAGGAATAATGATATGGGGATATTTCAGTTGTTCTACAAAAGTGTTGAATGTCAGTTTGACACTGTAGGTATAAAATATTCACTATGCTTAATCAATGGAGAATTTTCATACAGTACTGAGTTTAATCAATGTTTTTGCTATTTATAGATGGTTCGTGTCTGTTGGTTGTATTATTTTTCCAAATTTATTGAGTTGCTAGATACTGTGAGTATGATTATATAGTTTAATAAATATATTCTGGTCTCTGTATATAATCTAAGGTTGATTAATAAATAATATCATGTTTCAGGCATTTCTTTGTCTATTGAGAATTTTTCATCACTGGAAGAAATGTTAATTCTACTGGATGAGTGAAAACTTTCTGAATATTATAGTCTAATTAGTATGGAAAATCAAATAGCTTAGTTTGTCACTTTCTCTCTCTCTCTGAGAACGACTTGTCAAGGTCTGCTCATTACTTATTCATAATAATGGTGCTGTGTTTTACCCACATCTATAGATTTGATAGAAAGTTCAATCCAGTCTTCAAACTTAGCTTTTCAGATATCCTTGGAATGCAAGTTCCAGAATTCCAAACTATGCTAACTGAGATTTCTGGGAACTGCATTTTTAATACCTCTAAAAATGTTAAAGGAAAAGTACAATATAAAACTGAGATCCAAAGAGTTCCAGAAAACCCTTTGGCTCTTTGTTAGAGGAGACAATCTTTCCAATTTTTATTTCCCAATCCAGTTATCCAATCTTACGAAGTTGGTTTGAAATAGAGTTCTATATGATAGATTTATGATTCACATGCACTATTCAAATGCTTTTAGGAGGACCCATGGCTCTTTAATAGGATATATGACTTACATAATGGACAGAGAATATATTTTATGTCAGCAAGTGAATGGCCACAATTCCCAGTAACTTCTATGACTGATTGGGGGGAATTCTAGGTATTGTAGATGAACAAAGTTGAAGGTTTTTAATAGCTAGTACTGGGAATGACTCTGCCAGAGATGGTAGACAATTGATAAGGAGGAGACAATACTTGTTAGAAAGACCAGTAGCCTGACTCGGTCTAAATCAACTTCTTTTATTTTGAACCAATTACTTTGGTTTTTGAAAGTGTGCTAAAGTTTTTAATTTATTTTCATCTCTAAAATGTAAATCAGATGACACAAGCTTTTAAATATACTATATTGACTTTTCTATTCACATTGCTCATTTTAAATATGATTCATTTCAGATCTTCTTTGTCCTTCGAAAAAAGAATGCCCAGGTGACATTCTTACATGTCTTTCATCATTCAATCATGCCATGGACCTGGTGGTTTGGAGTCAAATTTGCTGCAGGTAGTCAAAATTTCAGTTTTCAAGTTGAAGATTGCCTTTAAATAAAGACAGAGTTTTATGGAGGGGGGGGGAGTTGTGTCAACAACTGGCCAAGTCACAAAACTAGTATTCTATTGCTTTGGTGCATTTGGTCTCTAGATAGCTTACCTAGCTGTTGAAAAAAGCAGTCTTTTTCTTCTAGTTTGTGTCAGGTTATTCTGCAACACTTGAATTCTCTCAGGTGCAAGATTTATCCTGAGCCAAATCAGAGCACCAGCAAACCCATAATTAAGCTGAGATCTATAAATCCTTGAAGGTCTCAATAGTGTTATAGGAAAAAAATGAGAAGAGGACAGGGAGCAGATAGGAAAAAACAAAAACTGTGTGTGATCATACAGCATAAAGACTGTTTGAAACCTGCTCCCCCTACCCCCGTCCGTGTTAAACTCATGTGCAAACAAGGTGAACTTCATGTAATGATAATGAATACCGTATTTGAGAAAATGTTCTTAATGATACCACTGCTTCCTATTTTGAGGAAAGAAATTATTTGGAAGAAAAGATGAAACAAAGAATTACTAATTATCTTTTCATATAAAAGAACTGGAAGAGGCAATTCTGCTAGTCTACTGGAGAATCTATGAAAAAATAAGGGAATGGGTGCCCAGCTAGAAAGCTCCATGAATTCCTGTCCTCCCTTCCCACTTTTTAATTCTGGCATTTTGAGGAAGGAAGGATGAATGAATGAATGAATGAATGAATGACTGAATGAATAGAGGGAGGGAGGGAGGAAAGAAAGAAAGAAAGAAAGAAAGAAAGAAAGAAAGAAAGAAAGAAAGAAAGAAAGAAAGCTGAAATTAGGCAAATCAGAAAAGATAATGTTTATGCCTACCTTCTTCCTTATGGTTTGTCTGTAGTGAATAAAGAGGGGAGACTGGGTCGTCATGATGCAAACACCAGCTATAGAGCACTCCCCCATTCATGTCCCTTGTTCCTTCCCCCCTTCTGAGAGGCATAATAGTATTATGATCCTGTAGATTTCGAAGCCATTATTTTTGTATTAGCAAAATAGATTATGATATTCAGACAAGGGAATGAGAAAGATTATTATTTGCTGCATAACAGATAATCAGCTTGACTCAACTCATAATGTCTTTCTTTCAAAATAAATATCAAGTTTATCAAAGCATATTCATATATTTTAATAACTAGTATGGAAACATTTTGATTTGCAAATCTTTGTGATTGAGTTTATGTCACTCAGCAAGCTATTATTTATCCATGGTTTATTAAATAAATCATACTTTAGATTTAATACAATATGAGACATCCACATTATGATACACAATTTCCTAGGGAAGGAAGCAAATGGAAGAAGAAAATCAAATTTATGCAATAAAACTAAAATCTTAAAGAGTCCTAATGAGTTTCCTTTGAAATGTACTATATGAAACCAACAGCTATCTTAACTTTAGAAAGCATTAGGCTGAATTAATCTGTCTGAATAAATAATTGATTGTGGACAGTAACCAATTAACAACATAGAATTTAGAGAAGGCTGATATGAGGAAGAGATTGCTTTAGTTTCTTATCAGTTATCTTGACTGTGATCAAAAACTCATTGAATATAAATTATTTGAGACTTTATTTATTTTACAGTATAAGGAAATTTAGTAGCATAGATTTTTATCAGGAAAGGAATATAATGTATGATCTTTTTTCTACTAGGCAGTTTGAAGAGAGATAAAATTAACTCTCTGCTAATAACATAATAACACTATTGCTGCACAGAAAGTATAGTGGAAACTTGAAACCAACTTCTAGTGCAGGTAGTGTTTAAACATACTTGGGATAAACTTTGGTCTAGCATCTAACAAAAACATTAAAAATAAAATCAACAAAAAATAAAAATAAATTTTAAAATAAAAATAAAATTAAAAATTAATAACAATTAATTAAACAGAAAACAAAAAAGCAGAACAAAAACTCAAGAGGTAGTCTCGATGGACCACTGGGTCTTTTTCTGCCATCAGTTTTCTATATTTTTTCTGTTTTAACATGATCAAAAATGCAGTTTATGAATGCATGTAGCATAGGTTCAAAGTCTGGGGGAGATGGCTTTTCAGGAGTATGAATAAAACAGAAGCTAAAGCTCATAAATACTTATGGGACTCGGTTAGTTAGCATGCCAAGTACTAAATGCCAAACAAAACCGAAGTGAGTGTTTTGGGTTTCCATTATATAATTGTTCATGAGCTTGAATGTTGTGGTAAGCTGATGCTGCAACAAACTTAAATAATGGTAAAGTACTAAATGCCAAACAAATAGAATGGATGTGAGTGTTTTGGATTTCTATTAGGTGTGTTCTATAAATTCTGCCTCTGTCAGAGCTAATAATTAAATATTTAAATGAGAGGTGATTATGTCCATATTTGATAATGCACAAAGTTTAGCCATGGAGCAGTAGTTGGCACTGTGGCAGCTCAAGGAGAAAAAAATAGTGCCTAGACTATGCACATTACAGATGTCTATTTCTACATATTTGTTTGGTTTCTAGAATATTGTGTGAACTTAGCTGTGTGGCTTATTCAACAAACCATGCTTAAGCCAACATGTCTAAATCAAACATACATTAACAAAAATAATTATTTCATTTTTATATGTTAGTACTGTGAATCCACATTGTTACTCTCTTATAATGAATAAAAGATGCATTTAATTTAACTTGGAAAAAGGTACAGTATAGTGTCCCAAAGGTGCTTTTTCAAAAGACAATTGGACTTTTTTTTTCCTTGAAGACATTTTGCTTCTCATCCAAGCTTCTTCAGTTCAGAACTGAAGAAGCTTCTTGAATGAGAAGCGAAACGTCTTCAAGGAAAAACAAAATCTACTTGCCTTTGGAAAAAATCACCTTTGGAACAACCTTGATCTGGATGACTGAGAATCTCCAGAGACAGCTTCAGAATAGTGCTAAATACATTAAAGTACCCAGACTATGAGCCTTTATACCAGATTTCTAGATATGCACTTGAAAATGGGATCAAAACCATTATTGAAATGACTATGATTATGTTTTAATTTAGTGTATTATCTTTTAAAGTCCATCCATACATTTTCTGGACTTATACTAGGAGCTAAGCCTCCTTCCTCCACTTTTTTTCCTGACAGATAAGTTGGGCTTATTGAGAGAGATTGACTGGTCCAAATTCACTCAGTGGGTTTCATTGCAAACGTGGACTTGAAACGGTTTCCTGATTATATTTTAGTCCAGCAATTTAATCATTATACTATACAAAGTATGGCAAAAAGAAACCCATTGAATGGGTAAATTATTTGTAACATATGACACAGAGGAAGCATTCCTCTCCAATGCCTATTTTATTTGACATAGAAGAGACCTTAGAAATAATCTAGGCCAACTCTTTCCCCAGCACAAGTTTCACTAAAGGATCTTTAATGATCCTCCAGGTTTTGTTTGAAGTAAAGTACTCTGCTTTATGTGGCAGTTTGTTGACTGAAACTCAGAAAATTCCTCTTGGCATACAGCCTTGTTTACTTCCTTGTAGCTATAACCCATTGGTTCTGATTCTGCCCTTTGGGGCCATAGAGAATAAGTTTGCTCCCTTTTCTAAATGCAGTCCTTCAGGTATTTAAAGACTGCTATTATATCTTCCCTCTGTTGCCTTTCCTGACCCCAGACTCTTTAACCATTGGGCTTGGTTTTCAGACCCTTCATCATCTTGTTAACTCTCCTCCGAACTTGCTCCACCTTGTCTTTTGAACTATGGTGCCTAGAATTGTGCCAAGCGGAATCTGACCAAAGCAGAGTTTAACATTTATTCCCTGTGATCTTGACTCTGTGTTCTTGTTAATACAGCCTAGGATAGAAATTGCCTTTTTCACTTGTTGAATCACATTGCTGATTCATGTTTGACTTTGACGTAGATTCCCAGATACCTTCATACTTGTTTCTGCCAAGTTGTTGCTAAGGTTGCTGAGGCAACCTTTTTTTAAAAAAGGATCCTATGTGCCTTTCTTTCTAGTGGGCTTAAATCAGGGGACTGCCGGTCTGTGGGCCGGTTGCATCATGCGGAGGCTGCATCCACCCCAGCTCCAGCAATGTGAAAAAAGTCATGATACATCGTGACACGTCACGTGATGCGGCGAGTTTGACACTCATGCCTTAAATCCTTGTTTTAGCCATCACAGCTGTTAAACAATGAAGGAGTCTGACTAGAACAGTGGTAAATTTGTCTTTGCTGGAAGTTTTCAAACAGGCTGGTTGATTATTCACCAAGGATGATTAAATTGAATCCTGTACTGAACAGGGTTGGACTAGATGACCCAGAAGGTCTCTTCCAACTTATATATTCTTTAATTCTTTGAAGCCAATGCCTCCCCATTCAATACTTACGCCTTTTATTATACCCATTTCTCCCCATTAAATTCTATTCTATTCATTTTAGTTCACAGCTGAAGTCTATTTAAAACATTTTTGCATTTCTTCTCTCTCCCCACCTCCTGCTTTGTATTATCTGCAGACTTGAAAAATCTCCCCTCCCATCTCTCCTCCATGACATTGATCAACATATTGAACAGTACAGTGACATTTCACTTTGGATACTTCCTTGCAAACTGAAGTGAAGCCTTTAATGAGCGCTCATTCAGCCACTTGTGAGTGCCTCTAGTATTTTTACCACTGTAGCCCATAACTTACCATTTTACTAAGCAGAATATCATGCAACTTTGATGAAGGCTTTACAAAATGGCTACAGCTTTTCCCTGACTACTAAGCTACAAAGTCTGTGAAAGAAGGTCAGCTTCACAGCCTTGCAGGTGATATTGACCCCTATGTTCCATGGAAGGAGGGGGCTCTACTAAGGCCCACGTATGAGGTACCTGAAGCAGAGACAGGGCTTTCATGTTGCAGACTCCCTGCTCACAATGGGCAGGCAATTCTGTAGGAATTGAGCTTCCAGGCTCAGAGTCACATAGGAGTATAAAATTAATAACCAGCATTTTGAATTATGCCTGGAAAAGAACTGAGAACAATAATGAGTGTACATGGACAAATTTAGGGATATGTGCATCAAATTCTTTTTCTCTTTATGTAGAATTCATCCTAAGCTGCTAAAGGCAGTATTCTCTGATGCCCGTTAGAAAAAAACTCTCCAGGTGAGATTTGAAGACAATAAAGAATGCAACCTTGCTTGTTCACTAAGAACACAATACAGGAAGTCCTCGACTTACGACCAAGGTTGAGCCCAAATTTTTTGTTGCTAAGTGAAACATTTGTTAAGTGAGTTTTTTTCCATTTTACAACCTTTCTTGCCACAGTTGCTAAGTGAATCACTGCAGGTGTTAAGTCAGTAACATGGTTGTTAAGTGAATCTGGCTTCCCCATTGACTTTGCTTGTCAAAAGGTTGCAAAAGGGGATCACATGATCCTGGGAAACTGCAACTGTCATAAATATGAGTCAGTTGCCAAATGTCTGAATTTTGATCACATGACCATGGGGATGCTGCAATGGTCGTAAATGTGAAAAATGGTCATAAGTCACTTTTTTCAGTGCCATTGTAACTTTGAATGATTACTAAATGAACTGTTGTAAATCGAGGATTACCTGTAATTAATTTATGTAATAGGAAATCATTTTCTTTCAATAAAAAAATAAAACAAGTAGGGTGATATTGCTCTCCTGTTGAGGGAGATACAGCCAAAACATATGGGCAACAATAATGTGGGCAGCTTTGGTGAGCAACAGTCCTTTTCATCATATTACTATGCACAATCTGAAACAGTTGGCAAAATTTAGTTAAAATGTGTGCCATAATAACACTATGCATCTAAAATAATTGTTCATGAGCTTGAATGTTGTTGTAAGCTGATGCTGCAACAAACTTAAATAATGGTAAAGTACTAAATGCCAAACAAATAGAACGGATGTGAGTGTTTTGGATTTCCATTTGGTGTGTTCTATACATTCTGCCTCTGTCAGAGCTAGTAATTAAATATCTAAATGAGAGGTGATTATGTCCATATTTGATAATGCACTAAGTTCAGCCATGGAGCAATAGTTGGCACTATGGCAGCTCAAGGAGAAAAAAATAGTGCCTAGACCCGTGGTAGTGAACCTATGGCATGTGTGCCACAGATGGCACGTAGAGCCCTCTCTGTGGGCACGCGCGCTGTCGCCATAGTCCTAGGCCTTCAGCTGGGTTTTAAAACTTTTCGCTTTAGGCCTCCGCCGCCGTGTGCAAAAAAAAAAAGGTTCAATCAATCAATCAATTTTAATTTCTCGCAGGGAAAAAAAAAGATCTCACAAAGTTGGAATTGATTAATTGAACTTTTTAGTCCCACCCAGTCTGCCATTCCCACCACAGCCATGCCCACCCAATTGGCCATACCCACCCAATTGGCCACACCCACCCAGCACCCGACAATACATAAGTGGGTTTTGGGTTGCAGTTTGGGCACTCAGTCTCTAAAAGGTTCGCCATAACTGGCCTAGACTATGCACATTTCAGATGTCTATTTCTACATATTTCTAGAATATTGTGAAAGAATCATCAGAGCCGCATGTGGGATTAGAGGAAAATAAATAACTTGCTGGACAAGCTCCATACAAATTTTTTAGGCACTCTTGCTTAACACGGCTCCAGTTTTAACTTGCTGTAGATTCTGCTATAGGCTTCCGGTTTGTTACTTCCCTTAGGCTTGACAGAAGATCTAATTAAAAGCTGCACAAAAAGCACTCTATTCAGTTTCCACTGTTGCAGATTGAGTATAATCGATGTGAATTTTTGTGAACCAAACAGCAGTATTAGATATTTTGAAAAAAAATTCAGACCTACAACAGCCATTCTTTAGGCATAACCATATCCTATTTAAAACATGTCGAGCCCTAATCACTGATTCCAAACGTTGGCTGTTCTCTGTCTTGATGAAAACTAGTTAATAATTTCTCCTCAATAATGGCAATGAGATACCAGTTCTCTGTAACTGAGAAGTTACTTCATCCTGGATTCAAAGACTTTCAACAATCACTTCCTAAAAAAAAAAAATGAAATAGGTTTCAAATAAAAGTAGTGATTAATTAGATGCATGATAGTAAAAGGAAAATTGATACAAATATAAAGTTTACTATTATAGCTGACTGAAAATCAGCTAAAGCAGAAATAGAGAACAGTGATGTAAAAATAGGATGAAGGTAATGGAAAAGGAAGAGACTGAATAGAAAACTGCTTTAAAATGAAATATAAAAGAAATAGTCTGGAAACAAATGCAAATAAGCCTAAATGTATTCCTAACTGTATGCCATTTGTTTTTTTTAAAAAAAATAGCAGCCCATGTCTTGTCATTTAAAAAGAGCAAGTGCTCAAAAACCTGTCTGCAAAAACTTGTCTGTTATTGTATCTGGAGGTGTGCAAGATATACTAACCAGCTGCAATTAAAGATATACAACCTGCACATTCCGGGAATTGGGATTTCAATCATGTTGTGGGGAAAATAGAGGAGGAAGTTGTGTTGCATATATTTGCCACCTTAAGTTATTATAAAAAATAATAAAGATAGCATATAAGTATGTCATGGTTCTGATAGATGAAACCCTTCAAAAGAACTTCAAGGCAAAAATTCTTCCTTAAAGAAAATTTTATTCAGCAAACAAAGTATCGGAACTACATAGTTGAACCCAAAACTAGATTCTCTTCCCCTAGATACAAAGTAACAAATTGCAATTCCCACTCCCAAGAAGCAGTCATAAATCACGTTCTCCAATTAATCTGAAATGTGGTCTTCCTGCCCAGGTCCTCAACCCACCAAAACGTTATCAGTTTGTCCTTGGGTTCCCACAGGGCAGCATTATTATTATGGCTAGCTGAGCTCAAGTAGTCACTCAATCCCTTTCCTGAACCTGATTTCTAAATAGAAGAAAAAGCATGTTAAAAGCAAAGAGAAAATGGCTGCAATTTTCATCAGTTGTCAGAGCAGGAACATCCAATGTTTATAGCGTTGACAAAGTAAATAAAAACAAAAATAAATTAAAAATCATCTGTTTGTTACTGTATGTATTTGTTTTTCCATACACTGTTTAATATTTATGAGATATTGTAGTTACTATTTTTGTGTGAAAATAAATAACCAGGATAAAGCTTGGGAAACCTGAGTGTCATGAAACTCTCCAGAGACTCTTTGGAAAGTTTCTCAATCTCATGACCCTAAGGCTCCAAGAGGACCAGAAGGGAATGGTTTTTTTTTCTGAACCCTGCATACTTTCTCACAGCTTCTGATGTGGGTGCACTTTTATCAGTTATTTTTCTATTGATGTTAATATGAGCAGGAGTATATAAAAACCTCCAAAATATAGATTGATTGAGGCATTGCCTTATCAATTAGATTTATTTGTTTGAACACAAAAATCTGATATGTTTTATTCCTATTTTAACCTGAGAACCACTTAGTTCTTAAATACCACAAGTAAACAGTCGTTTTACTTGAATCCACTCTTGGTTACCCCCAGCTTTCTTCTCTTCATTAGGTGAATGCAAGTTATTTTGTTGCTAAATAAATAGAGAGCCTGATCAGGCTAATGTAAAGGGTGTCCAGCATGGATAACTATTCCTTTTGTGAAGTTCCTTCTTAAGTCTTCCTCCTACTCTTTAGAATTACTCTACAGTGAGTTTGTTTGCAAATAATGGTGGTGTTGGTACAGATTGATCTCTATCCATTCATTTTAACCATTCAACCTCTCTAACCATGTGCCCTCCAAACGCACAGAAACTTATAATTCCCAGAATTCCTAATCAGTATCTATTTATGTAATCACTAGGAGTTGAAAACAGCTTGATGGCAAATAATCACTATGTTGAGTGCAAATCCTGTGTGTTGAGATTGGGTTTCATTTGAAGGGTGGCACTTTGGGAAGTTTGCACTGTAGCACCGCATGTAGCTTTTTGCCATACAGAATTTTTTTTCTAAATGGTATCCACCCATTGCACCAACATACAGTTTAGCTTTATATTAGATGCTAGGATAAAATGTGTTTGGTTACTTTATAGCTCAGAATGATATATGAACCTAGGCAGCTATGTTAACTGAGTAAATTGTGTATTATTACTTAGCCATGCATTTAGCTGGTCATAAACACTATAGTAGAAATCTATGAAAACAGGATTGAAGTACATTGTTGAATGCTTATTATTTCTTGTGTTTCTCTGATATGTCTCAACTATGACATGCTTTGGATTGATAATAAAAAATTGATTACATGACTGAGACAGATCTTGCCTCCCTTTCTACAGGAGGTTTAGGAACATTCCACGGTATGCTCAACTCTATGGTTCATGTGATCATGTACTCCTACTATGGACTTTGTACACTGGGGCCAGCATTCCATAAGCACTTGTGGTGGAAAAAATACCTGACAACTATACAATTAGTAAGTAACTCTGAAAGGAGGTACAGAAAAAAATAGGCTTAGATTTGAATGATTTAAACTTACAAAAGATAAATAGGCACATTATAAAGTTGTGAGCTAGCTAGATATATCACATTTTCCACTCTGGTGCTTTCATACAGCCTGAGGTCTCTCAAAAAGATGATTACATAGTGAGTGTAAGATTATCTGTATTAACAGATGTTATTTATTTATGATTTTGGGTATCTTACAAAGATTAAAACAAAATATAAAAGAAAATGATACAATAAAGCAATGAAATAAAACATGCTGAGGAAAGGCGCAAGATTCATATAATTACAATAGCGTCATATACTATCTTGGCTTGTTGCCCCATCTTACAAATGCTCCAGGTGAGAAGATCTGATCTCTTGTTGGCATTTCCCTTTCTCTTCCTGATGCCCTCTTGTCTCCAACTGTTGGTCTGTACAAAGGGGACAGAAATACTTATCACATCTCTAAAATGCTTTTGTAGACATGTGTCCTGAAATATAATAGTAGGCCTTAAGGAAACTGCAATCCAAATAATTCCATCTTAATTCTGTCCTAATTCTTGTCTACTTGATTTAAAAGTAATATCTTTTTACTAATATATTTCTTAAATTTCAAAAACAAATATTAAAATACAAGCTAATATAAAGGGGAAAAGTGACAAAAAATATCTTCAGTATAACAAAAATGACCTCCAACTTTTTTTTAAAGCAGAGATAATATAATACAACTTTTCTAAGTTTAAATGAATATCAATATTTAAAATATTGTAACATACTAATAATCATCATTCTAAAAATTCAATATTTACAATATATTCTTAATTTTAATCTAACTCAATAAATTGTCAAATAACTATGTATTCAAAATCCATAATATTTCTTTAGTCACTTCATATCTAGTTTTCAGGTCCAAAGTCAGAAAGTAAAATTTCTTCTTCTCTTACAAGAAATCTAAATGAATTTTTTTTTTACAGGTGCAGTTCATCTTGGTGACAATGCATATAGGGCAAATCTACCTCATGGATGATTGTCAGTATCAGTATCCTATTTTCATGTTCATCATTGGGCTCTACGGGTCTGTGTTTTTAATCCTGTTTCTACATTTTTGGTATAATGCTTATACTAAGGGTTACCGGCTCCCCAAACATTTGCAAAATGGTATTAGCAGAAACAAAAATGAATGAAGGGCTCAGCTACAAAACAAGATCTTCAACATGCAGTACTTGACAATCAAGAGGCTTCAGTGCCCAGCACACTGGATGTTTTATATATGGTTTTCCTGGACAAGAAAATATATTTTATTATAAATTATTTGGAATTTAAATTTGATGTGAGGAGAAATAAAAACTATTACAACCAGCAAATTTCAGCAATAAAGTACATATTGGGAATTTAGTGGCATATTTACAATTTAGTGGCACTCTTAAATGCTTATGTATCTTCATTATGAAAATGAAGTGTGTTTGATAAGTATACAACAATACTTTGAGCACTGATGAGGATACATTCATTTCAATTGGGTCCCAACTTCTTTAGGCTGCTTTTATCTGAAATGGAAAAGTTTCATGGATGGTACAAAGGGTATGAACCTCACTGTTAAAGTATCTATCAACTTTGTTTTATACAAACTGTACTATTGTATATTAAAAACTATGATTCATAAGTCTTCAACTATTTAATTTTTTTATGTGTCTTAGGGTTTTAATAATGGGATGGTTTGAAGGAAACATTCCCCCCCCCTCTGAATTTGTAGAACAATACCCTTATGCTTGCTAAATTACTATCATGTTTTAAAGTAAAGGCCAGCTTTTTCTAGAATCAGGTCAAGTTTATTAAGATGAAGAGTTTGTTAGACTGACAGGACCACAGCAAAAGCCCAATAATCGTCTCTGGAAAAGGCTATTAGCAGTTTAATGGATCCCAAGTCAGAATAAAAGAGAATTTCTTTAGTGGAACTAAAATTCAGTTTTACATTTACACCAACTCTTTGCCTAGGTTTCAGTCTCTCCATTGCTTGACCCAGAAGCCCTGGACCATAAGGAGCTGTTTTGATTACAAATTCCAGAATATGTAAACAAGATCTGAGATATTACCTGGAACTTCTGCCAGTTGTAATCACTTGATCTAGAAGGCTCAGTGATTTAGGGAAATCTGAATATAATCAAGCATGATTTTAAAACAAATAACTGTTAAAGGGATATGCTTATGAAGCAGAAAAACGAAGAAGCTCTTACGTATTAACCTAAGATTATGCAAGCTATGGTTAAGCAAGTTATAATTAGCTCAGTTGCCACCAAAGTTAAGAGAGGCTTAAAGGGCATCCTCCATTCTTGGCTAGCCTTTGTGCCACGAAGGTGGAGGAATTTAAGGACATCAATCCTTGCACCATCCATATAATGGGAAGGGATGGATTTCTCCCAAATTCTGCGATTATGCAGTATCGATTTTAGCAAGAAGCTACTGAAGCCAGAGCAGCAACCTCACCTGCTTGCAATACAAAGTTGAAACAGAAGAACAAGCGCGCAAAAGCATTGCCTGACATTATTATCCTGTTACTTTTATCTCGCTACTGCTCAGTGATTGGTGACGGAGAAAAGGAGCGGAACAACTCATTGGGGGTTGTCGGTAAAGCACACCTCTGACGTTTCTAGCAGAGAACCCAATCGCTTATCGGGGCAAAGAGCGAACGCGTGATTTTTTTTTTCTATGAGCGGAGTGTTTCTTAAAAGGACTGCCTCCAATCGGCTAATTCTGAGGTGTCATGTGACCTAGATTTGGCCCAATCAGAATGCGGTAGTCTCTGATTCAAACTTACCTTCGAAAATTCTATGCTGTGTCCATCGGTCGCCGTGGAGACGGACCGCGGAGTTTTGTATTTTCGGGGCGACCGATGGAGCCTCGACTCGTGGGCCCCGGGCCCTACCGAGCAACTCGACTAGTGAGTAAAGCACGGGTTGTTGTTTGTTTACCGAAGGTTTTCTGTCAGCACCTGCCTTTTTTTGACCCTGGAGTTCAGCAGGGAATGCATTCTGCATGTGACCTGGTACCTCTATCCCTTGATAGATTTTGGGTATAGAATTCCTAAATCTTCAATAAAATCCTGCTTGCGTAGAGGTTGAAAATTTAATGTACTATAGATAGAATTGTTGGTAATTGAATTCAGGCTAACAATTCTCTGCAGGGCGAATGATCTTAAATTGCCAAAAAGCACATTCCTACGTGTAATGAAATTCAATTCTCGTAATTTGCGACCAATTTTGGAATTAGTCCAGCACATCTGGGCAGGTGCTGCACTGAAGAAAGCTGGTATTTTGAATATGCTGTCTTAGGAACGTTTCCACTTCTGTACGGTCTCTGATGGAAACGGGGCTTTTTTATAAATTAACATTTCAGCTGTGGATGCTGGGATTGCCTGCTGCATTCATTGCCACTGAATGTGCCTGATTCAGCTGTTCTTCAACTTCGAGTGTACTAATGCATATACAACTTAGCTGGCAGCATGTAACTTGAAAACACTAAACCTAGTTGAACTGCTTAGTTTGGGATGGGAGACTACCAGAAAAATCATGGGATGATAGCCTAGAGAGGGACAGATAATCAAAAAGGAAAACTTCCTGGAAAAAGGCACCTGGATACTGATGCAAGAAAGCTACAAGTTCATGCTGGTGCATTTGGGTATTTTAATACATATTGGGATATCCTATTAATGCATATATGTATACAGTACAGTTCTTTCTGAGCTGCAGCCAGAGCCTGCATGACTGCTACTTTAACTGCAAGACAAAATCTGCCATATCTCACCCAGTCAGGGTAGCATTCAAATTATAATCTCTTGAATGATATGTATCTGTAGTTTCAGACAGAAACATTAGTCCTGAACATTTCAGAGATTCAATCAGATCTTTTGCAGGCAAAACGGAAGTCTACCTAAGAGCTGCTCATCTTTGTTTTATGTCTTACCATAATCAAAACTGAGTTATATTTTGAGGGGTCCTTGGTGCTCTCTGAGCTTGCTTATTTTCTTGGAGACGTTTCATTACCCTAACTAGTAACATCATCAGTGCTAGTGCTTAAAACCACCAAACTCTCCACACAGTTGCAAGAAAACATTAGACAAAACATCATTCCACAGATGAGAAGACGACAGGAACAGAATCAACTTATAGCAGAAGATAGAGCAGCCCTCAGAAACCTAAAAAAGGACCAGAACTTCATTCTACCTGCAAGCAAAGGCCGAACCACAGTGATTATGGACAGAGCACAATAACAACAAAAAGCGAAAGAAATAGTAGAGGACAAAGAAACATACATCCCTGTGAAAACGAATAGAATACAAAAGCTAGGCAACCAGATCAAGAGAACCTTCAGTGACCTCACTAAGAAAAGCCAAATTACCAAAGAAGAACAGTGGCAGATGAGAAGCAGAGGACCTGTCCTCCCATGCTTCTACAGACACCTCAAAATAGAAAAACCTGGCATACCCCTCTGTCCAGTCGTATCTCTACCAGGGATCCCTACATACAAAATTGCAAAAGAACTAACAAAAAAGCTTAGGCATCTCACAAGAGAAAGTCAACATTCCATTAACTCTCCACTACAGTGTCTTTAAACAATCAGGGATGTGACTATGGATGAGAATGAAATCATGGTCTCATTTGATGTCACAGCCCTGCTCACATCTATAGATCCAGAATTAGCCAAAGAACCCATGACTGCATTGCTTCACAGTACACCCGACTTAATTGAATACACAAAGATCAAAACACCCAGGATTATGGAACTCATAAACCTCTGCTTAACTACCCGTATTTCCCCGAAAGTAAGACCTGGTATTTTTTTTTTCCTCCAAAAGAGGCACCAGATCTTATTTTTGGGGATATCTTACCTCCTGCACTGATAGTCCCGCCCAGCAGGACCACTTCTACGGCCGAAGGAGCAGCTTCATTCTGCAGCTGCATTCCAGCCTGCATTTTGCAGTCAGACCTTTCCAGAAGGCCTATGCAGCCAAGAACTGAGGTATGGATTCAATCCATAGCTCGGTCCTCGGCTGCAAAGGTCTTGCAGAACTGAGCTATGGATTGAATCTATAGCTATATTCTTGGCTGCAGAGGCCTTCCGGAAAGGCCTGTGATTGAGAAACGCAGGCCTGGCTGCAGAAGATGCCTCAGAAGAAGAGCTGGGTCGGTGAGGAGAGGACTGGCTGCAAGGTAAGTGGGTGTGGGGTGTGTGGGGCACTCCATACCCCCATCCCCGCCCTAGCTTGATTTTTAATTATGCCTTGCCCCCAAACTAGGGTTTGTTTTTGGGGTAGGGCTTATATTAGGTCCACCCCCAAAATCAAGCTAGGGCTTATTTTCAGGGTAGGCCTTACTTTCAGAGAAACACAGTACATACTTCCAATTTGGTGGCCAAATTTACCAACAAATTAAAGGGACGCGTATGGGATCACCACTTTCAGGACTTATAGTAGAGATTGTCATGCAACATCTAGAAGCCATAGTACTTCCACAAATACAACCGAAAATATGGATCAGATATGTAGATGACACCTTCACCATAATAAAAAAGGACCAATACAACCATAATAAAAAAGGACCAATACAACCGAAAATATGGATCAGATATGTAGATGACACCTTCACCATAATAAAAAAGGATCAATTAGAGAACACCTACAGACCTATCAATAACATTTTTAAAGGAATCCAGTTTACTAGAAAAGAAGAAAACAAGAACTCGCTACCCTTCTTGGACATCCTGATCAACACACAATGACAAAGTAGAAACGCAAGTCTACAGGGAAACCACCCATACTAACCCGGTGGTCCACTATCAAAGCAACAACCCAACCTCCCACAAGAGAAGCTGCGTAAGGACTTTATTTAAGTGAGCTCAGGCACACGGCAGCAACCCAGAACAGCAGAAAAAGGAAACGGAGCATCTATACAACACATTCCAACAAAATGGATACCCACACTAGATGTTATCTAGTTAGGGTCATGAAATGTATGCAAGAAAACAAGCAAGCTCAAAGAGCACCAAGGACCCCTCATTTCAACCCCAAGCTACAAATATTCTCCTTCATTGGTGAGTTGTATTTTCTTTATGTACATAGCATCCATAGGTTCATAAATAGATCACTGGTTTACTGTGCAGTAAAGTGTGGTGTTAAAGCTTTGAATGGGATGTGTCATTTAATATGGTAGATATGAGAATATGTTTTCAACTGTATTACATTAATTTTTTAAAAAAAATATTAGAAATATATTTCACAAATTAAGACAGTCTTTTTTACTAACATGTTTTTTAAATTAACACTTAATATTTTGCATCTAGCAAATGGTGATTCCATGTACTGAAACAGTGGCCTTGTGCAATATTAAACCTAACCAGGGCAGTGAATCATTGTTTGCTGGAGTGGTATGGTTTTTGGATGTGTTATGCAGTTCTAGCCACTGGGCTTTATTTATTAACCCATGATTAAAACATTGTATTTTAATGCAATATGTGGACCCAGTTTATGAATTTGTATAGGTCCTTGAACAGTTTGAGAAAAAAAATTCCTAGTTTTCTATAGTGAGATTTTTATGATCAACATTACTCTTGATTTGAATCTTTACTTCCTGCCCCTAATATGAATAAATACACATAGATGCACACTTGATGAAGATAAGTACAGTAGGGCCACCAGAGCTACAAAGACTGGCAGGAATGATGATTCTAGAAAAAAATGCAACTTCATAATTGGCATAAATGTTATTTATATGATGATTTCCATATAAAGTGTATGGAATAACATTCATTTGCAACAACTGACTTTGGGTAGCACACAAAATTAAGACAAGTACAAACATTACAAAATATTACAAAATACAAATGTGGTTATTTGGTTTTCCACTTATCAGTCCTAATAGCTTTGGGCAGTGGCTCGGCATTCTGAAAACTTCAATAAAAAATGTGTTGCATCCTCTGAATTATAGGGAGCGTTATTCTCCTTCCTCTGTAAAAAGAAATCAGCTTTAAGTCTTGCCTGTGATATATGAACAAAGACAGGTGGTGAAGGGAATCAATTTTTCTCCATATTTTTTTTAATCTCTTGTGAGCAATGAAACAGAATGCAACTTTTTAAGATAAATAAAACAGTGTAAAATGGCCAATATTAAGCATGATTAATTTAAATGCACAATCACCATACCACAGTTTTGTGCACCTATTTATAGACACGAATCAAGACAGATTTCTGCTCAAGTAATTTAAAACCTGAATGTAGTCAAGCATGATTTTAGAACAAATAGATGTTAAAGGAAGTGTGCTTATATTGGAGAAGGTCTTGAAAAACAACCTAAGAAATGACCAGTCATTTCTTAGACTTGCTTATAAGAAATAATACTGTATATAAAAACTGGGAAGATCTTGGCTAATATGGAAAAAGCCTAAAAGCTTAAGTTAGAAGGTACAAGTTAGGCTTCTTCATGCAGTCTTTTGTTCCTTCTCAGGTGCTGCCCAACAAGTACTAACTTGTGCTTAGATAAAGCTTTCCTATTTTCTTTTCAGTGGAATGAAACTGTTGAACTCTTTCGAAATGGAATGCCTTTACGGAAACATCGTTTTCACTTCAAAAGCTACGACTGTTGCTTCACAGCTTCCGAGGCTGTGGAGTGGTTGCACAAACTGCTAAGATGCAACCAAAACTTTAGCCCAGAAGTAACTCGTGCTCAAACAGCTCAGCTTCTCAAAAAGTTCCTGAAGAATCACGTTATTGAAGATATCAAAGGAAGATGGGGCAAGGATGATTTTGAGGATAATGGTAAATTATATAGGTAAATAACTGAATGGATTCTTGGGGCAGAAAATGTGTGTGTGTTCATTTTTAAATGACTGTATTTCAAGCAAGTGTTGAATCCTTAGCTACCGGAAATGAAGAAATGACATCATTCCTGCGGCAATATCTGTAATCACCATTTAACAACTGTAATTGCAACCTGGAATTCCATCACTAAGAAAAGAGAGGGGGTGGCGGTGGTTGCTGTTGCTGTTGTCGGAGAGAGACCAGGTGAAGTTGAAGAGGGATTTGAAGTTTTAGCTGATCCCTTTCTGGGAAGGAGAGGGAAGGAGATAGTGAGAGATAGTGAAAGAGAGTGGGAAAGTGGAATTTTACTGCTTTCCTTCGCAGGGTGGAAATCCCGAGTGGAGGCAAGAGAGTGAGGAGAGAGAAAGTTGCTGGGGTTGCTAAATTCAGATTTTAACAATAAAGGAAAGGGGGCAGGGTTTTGACACCGACGAGACCTGAGACTGCGAGCGATGACAGAAGAGAAGGAAAGGCTGGTCATTACTGCTTTGGAGACTAGCAGCCATCCGAACTTTGATTATTGTTACTTGTGCAAGTTATAGACATTGTGGGGAGTTGCCCTTGCGGGGGTGAGCTGTTACTGCAGAACGCTAACTATCTTTGTTTGTGTTCCTATCGCTGCCTGGAGCTGGTGTTTTCTCCACACCACTTGTTTCCAAATGGCTGCTGTGAAATCATTGACTATTGCTGCTACGATTGCCTAAGCAATAAGGAGGAGATGGCCAGAGTAGAATGTTCTTCCCTATAGTTGATCCACTGGTGCCTGGATATTGATGTCCATGCTAATGGGCAGAATTAGATCTCATTTATCTCTGGATGAAAATTACAAAATACAGATATACAGGATATGTCCAGTGAAGACACCAAACTCCAGCATGCTCAGAAATGGGCTGCATTCAATCTAAGAGGAACTCCTCGATTGGGGAACTATAGCCACTTACCTAGTTGCAACTCACAATTACAAAACCTTGTTGGGCTTTATAGGCACTTGACCTTGCCTATAAAGATCCAGACCATTAATTTCATGGACTTGATATCTTTGGAGGCCTACAGAATTTGTGACATGCCAGACAGCCATCTGTATCTCTAGAAACAATGGATGAGAGATCCCTGCTATTTGAAGTGGCATGGGCCTAGTGGAAATGGGGTTAGAAGGATATGTAGAGGAACTATAACTCTACCTGGCCCCTGCCCTTAATTTTCCAATGATTCTGAGAAATGCATGACTTTCAAATCATCTGTCAAAAGGAATTAATATATTTCAATTCATCCATCTTTAAGGAGCATTTCTCAGCAAAAATAAATTAGAGTAAAACAATCTTCCAGACAAATATGTGACGTCAGCTATGCCTTCAGTGAACAACATCACTACAACCATATTGTCCCTATGAATGGCCTGCTGACATGGTCCCTGGAGCCCAGATTCCAATATAGATTTACTTCCTTTCAGAAACTGAACTTTTGCAACTCTGCAACATTTCATTACAAAAAAAAACCCCTCGAGACAGTTAATTTATCTCTCCATCTATAGCTGCTTTTACAGTATTCTATTGTCAAGAAAATGCCTAGAGAACTGAGGTTCCACAATGATTGCTTGGTCTTCAACCAGGTCATAATCCAAAATCAGTACTTTTTGCCTTTATCTCAGAACTTCTGGGGCATATGTGGAAGGCATGAAGTTTTACAAAACTCAGCCTTAGAGGGAGTCACATACAACTTGGCATGAAACTGGGAAGGCAACTAATGAAAAGCTGCCCTTCCCATCTGATATGGGTGTTTTGAATACATTTTGATCTCATTTGGTTTGTGCAACGCTGCCACAATATTCTATCACTTGATGAATGACATTTTTTAGGATTTCACAAACCAATTTGTCATAATCTATTTAGATGACACCTGATTTATTCATGCTCCCTTCAGCATCACAAATGCCCTGTAAAAGATACCTTGCAGTGCCTCAGATAACATAATCTGTATGCCACTCCTGAAAAATGCAACTTTGAAGTCAATGCTATTAATACCATGGACATTGCATCTCTACAAAAAAAAAAGGGTCCAGAAAGACCCAGCCAAATTAAAAAATACCCTAGACTGACAACTCTCAAAGTGGGTCAGACCTATGCAGAAGCTAATGGCTTTCACAAACTAGTAATACATCTTCATTCCAAACTTTGCAAAACTCAGCTTCTTCAGCCAACCTGTGCTGGAAAGGTACTCCATTCAGATAGAATATCATATTCAGTAAAGTTTCAAACAAATAAGAAAAGGATTTCTCCACTCACTCTATTCTTCAACATAACTGATTATATTCAGCCATTTGTAGATAAAAGTGACATTTTTGACATTGCAGTGTGAACTATTTTGCTACATGCTACAAGAAAGCTAAAAACAGAAGAAAGTTAAATCCGTCAGAACAATTCCATGATATCTGGAACAAGGAACTGCTGGCTATTAAGGCAGACTTTGAAACTTGGAGGCAGTTGCTGAAAAGAGTTCAATATCCTGAGCAAGTTGAGACCAACCAGTGTAACCGAGGAAGAGAGAGGATGAGGTTGAAAGTGCCCTCTGTACTTGGGAATGAAGTGCTGCAGATGGGTAGAAATGCTTCCCCCTTTTGTAAAGGCTAGGCTTAACTCATCCTCCCCCAAGACAAATGTTTTACAGTGCTGGAAATTGATAGGGGAAGTGCTCAATTTCCCCTCACCATCTACTGAGAGGCAAACTGGCCCACATAGTCCCTTGGCGTACATGCCAGTGTTCCAGCTACTCAATTGGCCATTCTAGCTGACTAGTTTAGCCACACCTAACTTTTTCAAGAGCATCTCATGTCTATAGATAACCAGGTCAGCACCCTGATGGAAGGATTTATTCTCTATGGTTTGTTCCTTGCTCAAGTCAGACACCAGATATCATAGTTCAGAGTTCATAAGTTTATTCTGCACACAAAGCAAGAGCACTAAAACAAGCTGGGTCCGTGCCAGGGACGCAACACCCTTTTATAGTCAAGTACAAATGACGAATTTATGCGTGTCTGCTTTTAAAGTTCTCAGATTCTAACTTTCCTAATATAGTTTAGCTCAATTTCCTACTTTCTAGTGCCTTATCCCTATTGCTAGTGTTGTAATGGTTCCTTCTCATTCATCCCTTATCTGTCCATGTGACACTCTTGCTTCACTAAATAGTGGGTTGCCTTTCCCTTCTAAAATGGTGTTAGTTCAGCTTTCTAATAACTACTGCCTAGCAACACCATACCCTCCATACCCTCAGGCTTAAAAGGGAAAGCCAACCCTGAGGGATATGGGTGAATAGGAGAACAGGAGGCAAAAAAGCAGGAGGTGACATTCAGACAAGTGCAACAACCACAGACATTCAATTTTTATAACCACAAGCCATGGTAAACAGCCCATCTTGGCTTGATCCTTGCCTGGAGTTTGGGTTGGATGTTTAATAATAATATTGCTTAAAAACAGAGCTTGAAAAACAGCCTGGAGCTCAGCAGCAAATTTGTTTTGCAGCTGGTTTTATGAAAGGAGCTAAGGGGCTGAGGCAACATCTAATTCCCAACAAACGCAAGAGCATTTGTAGGGAGCCAAGGATTGTATGTCACTTCAAAAACTTTTAACTACTATGGGGACTGAGCCTCAAAGACTTGTTTACCTGACTAAGTTAATTTGGAAAGGCTAGGAGGGTGGAATTAACCGATTGTTATCGTTGGGGAACATGTGTAGGAAGTAAAGCATTGTATAACATTTCCATCTAAGCCAGTGTTTCTCAAATTTAGCAATTTTAAAATGTGTGGACTTCAACTACCAGAATTCCCTAGCCCGCAATTTCCAGATTGCTAAGTTTGAGAAACACTGATCTGAACTGTAGTGTGTCCAGCCATTGCAAAAGACATTACAATATGCTGGAATATCTTTTAGACAGGTATGAAGCCAAATCAACACCAGATCACCGTTTCCCCGTTCATATTTTGAGCGTTATCATGATTTTATTGGCTGAAATTCTTCTGTGTGATGGTAAAAACGCAGTTGCAACTAAAACTTCACAAAAAAATGATTGGGGATAACATATTCTTGATCATAATGGAACATTTATGGAATAATTTCAGGTTCATGATTAGATTGTCAGGACTCATACATGATCCTAAATAATCCTGATATTATTTCCTCTGACAGATACCTTGACAGGATTTAGAAATTCATAAAAAATAATGAACTGATGGCTACTAACCCTGAGAACATTCTAGCATCAAAGGCAACCCACTTGATTAATGTTATGCATATATACTTTGGAGATCCAGGAGCATCTGCTTGAACATTGGAAGAGGATGATTTATTAAATTACTTGATCTAATCCAACATTATTCTTATGTTCCTGTGATAGACACTTAATTTATTATTGCCTATGATAAAAAAAAACTCCACCCACTTGTGGCAAGAAAATACATCATCCAATGATTTGTAATAGTGAATAAACTGAAATATTTGTACAGTTTTATAATGCAATAAACAGCTTGCATGAAATAATGTAAAATAAAACAAAATAGATAACATTGTCAGATTTCATCATTTGTTTCCTAATAGCACAGGCTTTAAAACAGAATTGTACACTTTGAAAATAACATTGTCAATAGAATTTGTGAGAATTGAGATACAAAATGTATCTGTCCTACCAGGAAACATTTAAAAATGGGCCTAAAATAGAAGCAAAATATAAAATTGTTAGTAAAACAGCACATGAATCCTGGGTTTAGTTGTTCCCAAATGATAACTTCCTTTGAATAAAAGTAAAGGAAAAATATTGAAAAAAGTGAAGGTGAAAATACTATAATATTTTACAGTCACAAGTTTATCTATTTATAAAGATATTAAGTTTGGATAAAACTTTGTTTTGATTTCCCCTCTCAAAGCAAAACGGATTTTTAGCATGATAATGTTACAAATTGATATCATTGTTTGTGTATCTTTAGTTTTGTAGAAATTTTGAAAGCTCGGTTTTTAGTTTGTAGTTGTGTTATTTTGTCTCCAAAGTTCTTTCAGCTTAAAGAAAGGTTATCTAGTAGCATCAATGAGGCTAGATTCTCAGAGCAGAATGATAATGTTCTTATGAAGATTTTAATAGATTGTTTTTAAATTTTAGGTTTCCTCCTTTCTCACCATTAAAACCGTACCCTAAACGATCTCCTTACCGAAAAGAAATAGTGAAATTTCCAAACTGGGACGTTGAAAAAATTACTTTCCAAGACCACGTCCCAGTGAAACCTATCACATTGGTAAGATACCTTCCCATACATTAATGTATAATGCGTTGAGAAATTCAAACACATGATATTATGTCAAGATTATCATCTTTTCTGCCTTCAAAGACATTAAGAAAAATTAAAATTGGTGGATTTATGGAACTTGTTTCATTAAATTTGAATTGTACTTAGTTGTGACTCTTTCCATAGAGTTGGTTAAATATGTTGCTGGGGAAACAACATTGCCACGAAAGGACAAAATTATAGATTAACAATAATTAGAGTTTTTCTCCTCACATTGCTACAGAATTCTGAAATGTGGTTCAAACGTCACAGCATTGCAATTGGAGAAGTACCAACATGCAAACTCATCCATCGTCGACAATTAACAGAGACAAATGTAGAAGATATATGGAAATCCAGGACTTTATCATAGTAAGCCTGTTACCTGAGTTGTTCTTTTACAAAATAAATGTGGTGGAATGTAGTCCAGGAGGGAAGGAGTGCATTCCAGAAGAATAAAAGAGTAAATTTTAGATAGTTTGATTGACAGGGTCAAGACAGCTCTTCCCTAGAAGTTCTCAGAGTATAACTATAATGAGGCAAATAGTTTGCTTTAGTTTGGCAATATTTCTGTCTGTAGGTGACGAACAATAAGGGAAACTGCTTAGAAGAAATTCTGCATGTCTTTCTTGGTTTTGGAGCTTGACATCAATCTGTCTCTTATTCCTTTGGAATATACTCTATCCCTCCTGAGAATCTGACTTTTAAGGCTTTTCCTGAAGGTCAGAAGAGAGATAGTAGATATCACCTGCTACCAGTTTGTCAAGATGTTCCAAATGGCAGAGAGGCATGGCAGAAAAGGCTCTTCTGGACCCTACCAGCTACAATTCCTTGGCTAATGAGGTCCAGAGTATGCCCTTTCTTCCAGCAGAGTGGGGCATTGAAGAAAGAAGGCTCTTCGCATATCCTGAACCCCTACCATAAAGGGCTTTAAAGATAAGTGACCAACATCTTGGATCGGATCCAGAAGCAGTTCTGCAGCCAATGCAGTTTGCGTAACAATGGTGTTACACTGCCTCCCATCCAGAACTAAATATGATAAACCCCCAGATCTCAAGGCTCTATGTATCTACAGCCATTCTGCCTTACCAGGTCTCAGTTGAGGGCAGACACAGCATCACTTGGATCACCGGAGATGGAGATGTAAAGCTGTGTCATCAACATATTGATGATAATTCATCCCGTGGTGTTGGATGATGTCACCCAGCAGTTTCATGTAGATGCTTTAATAAAGAATGCTTCTAGTCTATCGACAATATACACTGCTAGAAAAATGACTACCTTTCCTTTAGTGAGACGTTTTGTTACAACAATTAAGCAAAGACCTAATTTGGAATGTAGAGTGAAACATTTTCCTATTTTTGGGGTGTTTTGTTCTGTAAGTCATATGTTCCAAAGTGTATCATACAGGAGCTGGATGGGTTTGTTACAGGTGGAATAATATAACTACAATTGAGTGGTTTCAGAATTTTGAACACTAAGTAATGCAATCATTAAGCGAGTCATTGCATGACTAGCCCAATTTTACAAACATTTTTACTGCAATTGCTAAATGAATCATGTGGCCGTTAAGCAAATCTGGCTTCCCCAATTGACCTTGCTTATTGGAATCTGATGTGCTCATTATTTGATCGCAAATCGTGTGCACATGACTGCAGAAAGCTGCTCAAATTGCAGCCACATGGCTACATGGATGGTGCAAGGGTCATAAGTTACTTTTTCTAAGGCCAGCATACCTTCAAACTATTGTTAAAGAAATGGTCCTAAGTTGAGGACTACATGTATGAAACACTGAAGAGAAGGTGGTGTAATTGTCTGGACTGTCTTTTCGTTTTTGTTATAGTTTAATGTATTTTATATTAAAGTAGCACTATCATATGTAATTTGGTTTGCATCTGAAAGATGCAAATAATTTTTGTTTTAAAACAAATGAGGTTTTAATGAGGTTTACTAATGAGGTTTTAGTAAGTAAGATGGTTTTGTTATGCACACAAGCACATAACCTATTCATTCATGTATATGTACATAATCCAGTGACAATGTGAACTATTTAGCTGAAAATTATTTTCCAGGTAACTGCTGCCTATCAATTTAAATCGGTTTACTTTATGTCTTCTATAGCTTGCAAAAAACTTTAGGTTTGGATTCTCTGAATGATATTTTAGACACTAAACTTGTCAATCCAAAGGACATCATTCAGAATGTGTACAGTGTCAACAAACAAGGAACTGTCATTTTAGAAGATAAATCAAGTAAGTGGAACTGTTTAATATGTTATGGTTTTGTTGGAATATATTCAGGAAACAAATATATCTTGCTCACTAACCTGCTCATTCAGTGCCAATAAAGTTCTGGGTCAGATATGTCTAAAGAAATAAAAAAAGAATTTATGGTAATTTGATTCCCCTTGAAATCTAGGAAACTTTGATAAATTCTAATTATGTTTGCTGTCTTTCCTTGTACTACCCCCCCCCCCCAACTCAAACTAATTCCAGGACTGAGCACAGCACACCTATGTGGAAATAAGGGACGTTTTATAGTCACTCCATTTCTATCTCTGAGGTAGATTTCCTTCAAATGGAAACTGTTATGGGTTGTCCTCAAAGTTCCATCTGTCTCTAGTATTCCTCAGTGGCTACATAAACCTGCCAGGACTGATCATCAGGAGATTTGGAACCAGATATTCTCAAGAAATAACTTTCTATGACCTTTTCTGAAGACAGTATGGCTTCCACGATAGTGCAACTATCGTTAAAAATTGGCTGGGTGAGAGATAATAAATTGAAACTGAATCCATTAAGTGTTGTATGAGTTAACTTTCTGCAAGTATGTTTCACTACAGTATGCCCTGTTGAAATGATAAGCAGCATCCTTAGCAAAACTGAGTGTATTCATTTAGGTTGTGCTTTTTAAAAACGCTTTATTATATAGAGTTCATCTCTGCACAAAGAAACAGAATACTTATTATCTTATTCTGTTAAAGTTATTGCTTTCTATTGCAACATTACTACTGGTACTGTTTTCTGTACACTAAAATAATTTTCCTTAATGCCTACATGAAGTAATCCTTAGCTGATAAATGAGCAGCAGCCTATAAAGACACATATAATTCACTTTATGGCTGAGAATTAAAAAGGAGAAATATTAATCCTACTATGGGAATAAGCATAAAATCATTAAATAAATAAATAAATGCTGCAGTTGTAATTTAAAACCCAATTTCTTTGGTCTAATAAGTGCTAACATATTAAACCACTTAACATTCTTTGATGCAGAAGAGGTTCCTCACTGGGTTCTATCAGCAATGAAATGCTTAGCAAACTGTAAGTATTTTTTATTTCTGTATGTTGCTTTTCAAACGTATGCTTTCTCACTGACTTCAATAAAGTGGAACTCCCTCATTATTTTCCTTTTTAATAGACTGATTTTGATTAGATGAGTCTGTTTTCTATCACAGTTTTTTTTTCTAATAATAATATGATACTTTCTTCAACAGAGTTGGGAGGAAATAAATCTGCAACATAGCATGTCTCATTCTTATCACCTATCACCCAATTGCTTCCAATTTGAATATTTTCTAAGGAGTAGTCTGATGATGGGATTAATACAGGTAGTCCTCGGCTTACAACAGTTCATTTAGTGGCCTTTTGAAGTTACAATGGCACTGAAAAAAATGACTTATGACCGTTTTTCACACTTTTGACTGTTGCAGCATCCCCATGGTCACATGATCAAAATCAAATGCTTGGCAACTGACTCATATTTATGAAGGTTACAGTGTCCCGGGGTCATGTGATCTCCTTCTGCACCCTTCTGACAAGCAAAGTCAATGAGGAAGCCAGATTCACTTAACAACCATGTTACTGTCTTAACTTCATTGATTCATTTAAAAACTGGCAAGAAAGGTTGTAAAATGGGACAAAACTCACCTAACAAATTTTTCACTTAGCAACAGAAATCTTGAGCTCAACTGTAGTCATAAGTTGAGGACTACCTATACTTTTGGCTGTCTTTGACCCTCAGATACTATAGGGCCAGTCCTCTTACAAATTTACATGTGTCCTTGGACATTTAAGGTTACTAAGGAAAGCAGGATGAATCATGTTGAACTTTCTAAAAGTTGCTAATACAGGTGAAGAAGAAATTTCCTTTTATATCTTTAATAGATAATGATGCTAAAATACTAAGTTAAGCTTGGTTTCTTCAGATTGAAAGTGTCAGTGGATTGCATGCTATTTAAAATTTGTATTGCTACCATCCCATAAGTCAAATTAGAGTATGCTTAAGTACTCAAAGGAAAGATGATCCCTTCATTCTATGTCTTACTTAACATCACGCATAGAGGCAATTTGGATTTGGTAATAAAGAATGTAATGTTTTAAAGTTTTTTGAAATGGCCATATCACACATGGTGGATATATGAGAAGAAACAATTACTGAAAAAGGTATGTTTGTAAGTTGCTTTGTGGTATGGTTTCAGGTAGTACCGTGTTTCCCTGAAAATAAGACCTGGTCTTTTTTTTTTGCCTCCAGAAGAGGCACCAGGTCTTATTTTCAATGGGTGTCTTTTCCACTCACCTCGTGACAGCAGCACCAACAGCCCCACCCAGGTGGCCCAGTTCTGCAGCCAAAGGAGTAGCTTTATTCTGCAGCTGAGAATGGAGCTCCAGCCTGCATTTCGCAGTCAGAACCGAGCCACAGATTGAATCCATAGCTCTGTTCTTGGCTGCAGAAGCCTTTCTGGAAAGGCCACTGACTGTGACATGCAGGCTGGAGCTCCATTCTCAGCTGCAGAATGAAGAGGCAAGTGTCAGGCCTGTGAAGCGAGGCAAATGTCAATCCATAGGAGGCCTGGCTTCAATGGTAAGCTCCACCCCCCACCCTAGCTTGATTTTTAAGTGTGCACTTTTCCCCAAAACTAGGGCTTATTTTCGGGGTAAGTCTTATTTTCGGGGAAACGCAATATGAGTATATTGTTCTTAGTTATAGTCATTCCCTACTATTAGAAAGCTCTTTCAATTGTTCATCATGGTAACTCTTTGTGTTAAAGATAATCCATTTTAAACTAGGGATTATCTATCTGGAGAAGCAGGGAGAAGAGGATTATGCTGGATTGTTATCAAACAGATAATTCCCTGGGTCTATTCTGAAGTGGTTTGGCTGAGAGAAATCTGTGCTGCAAACATTTAAACCACCAAATTGTTTAGGAAGTTTAAAACTATCTTGAAATTACTGAAGTTTATGAATAGACATGACATGTCATGTCAACATCCAGCTCGAGAATTCAAATAAAATTCCGGGTTCATTCTGTTTCCAAAAATTTTAGTGTTTATTGAATACACAGCATGGTCATGTCAAAGCAAATTAACTCTGGTGTTCCCAGAGTTTAGTTCATAAAACTAAACAATAATTTCTCCGGCCAAATCCCCACCCTCTCACATAGTCCATGTAAACAATTTCACTTTGTTATGGGAACCATTTACTTCCTCTCCATACCTGCTGCAAGTGTCCTTGGAAAGGTTTCAGGCTCTCATGGTCTTCAGCGGAATTGTAGAGGTTTCGTTTCTCCATCTAATCCATTCTATAGCAACACCTTATTCTAATGGCAAGTTGAAATAAAGATGTATGTAGCTGCCAAAGTTTCATTCTTGACATGCTGTGATTGCGCTTCAAGTTTTTAGAAGGACACTAGCTTAAGTCCTTGTTATCAATTTAATTCCTATTTTCATTCCTATATCTATGTGACAGCATAGTGTTGTTGTTGGTGGAACATTATTCCCTCTGAGGTACGGTTGCCCTCCACCTGTTGCTTTTCTGAAAAGTTCTAAAAATGTGGCTTCATCACAAATGGGGATAAGAGCCAATCATATGGCGGATTTGATTGTGTTGTTGCTGCCATGGAGGTGGGGTGGTTATTATTAAATGGGTTTTTATTCTCTGGTGGATTTTTAAAATTTTGTAAGCCACCCAGAGTCACCTGTGTGTGAACTGGGCAGCTATACTTTTAATAAATAAAAAAATTTTCATTATGACTACACATATAAATTAGCACTGTTTCTGCCACCTATGTAGCAGAAATGTAGCTTCTAACCAGGAAACTTTTTTTTCTTTCTACTTCCCCCTTTTCCATCCTATAGGGCCCAGATGTCCAGATATGAAACAGCCCACCTATTCAGGTTTTGAAAGAGATGTCTTTAGAACCATAGCAGATTATTATGCACACATGAAGGAGCCTCTTCTCACTTTCCAGTTTTTTGATGTCTTTGTCAGTGTGCTAGGTAAGTTATGTTGCGAAACACGTATCTGGCAGGCTGAGTGCACAGTGTTTGTGCTGCAGAATGTTACTGCTGTCCTTCAGCATCTTTCTTAATGAAAGTGACTCCTTTTAGAACTTGATATTCGGAGAATAATTGTTGTTGTTTTTCCTCCTTATTAATTTGAATCTTTAGGATCCCCAATTCAGACATTATAACCCTTCTTTAGGAAGACAAGCTTCCTAAAGGCAGACTTCAGCAATGCAAATAAACCTTGAGGCAGTTTATTCAGAAGTTTGCCTGGAGTGCCATTAGAGGAAGAATCAAACCTACTTTGAACAGACCGGAGTAAGAACCCATAATAGGGATTACTTCATGACAGTAAGGGCAATAAAATGTCAATATTGCCCCACACTTATTGTATCTATTGTTTAGGGTAGGCAGAATCCCTACAAATAGCTGGTGCTCCTCTGTGAGGATTATTCTTTTAGGGAGTTGTTGACGGCCCTTGGAGATTTTCTGTGTCATCAGGGTCACCTGTTGCGCCTGCGCCTGTCTTCAACAATGAAGGGACATAGGGCAGAAAACATCCTGCAGCCAAGAAGGCTCCAACACATTTGCACTACTCAGGTGACCCTGAGGACACAGAAAACCTCCAAAAGCCTCAGCGACTCTCTAAGAGAATGCAAATGACCAGCTATCTGCAAGGAATATAAATCCTTCCATTCCCCACCATCCAGTCAAAGCCAAAATAGCTTCTTGGATGAGAAGCGAAACAAGACGCCTGAAGGAAGGACAAGAAGCAACGGATGGAAACTAATCAAGGAGAGAAGCAACCTAGAACAAGGGGAAACGTCCTGACAGTTAGAACAATTAACCAGTGGAACAACCTGCCTCCAGAAGCGGTGAATGCTCCAACACTGGAAGTTTTTAAGAAGAGACTGGACAGCCATTTGTCTGAAATGGTATAGGGTTTCCTGCCTGAGCAAGGGGTTGGACCAGATGACCTCCAAGGTCCCTTCCAACTTTATTATTATTATTATTATTATCAGGGCTTTTTTTCTCATAGAACGCCCAGAACGGAGTTCCGGCACCTTTTTGGGATGGAACCTTGTAGGGTAGGCAAGGTGGGTTGTATGACATGTGTGAGTTTCGGCACCTTTTTTTTTTAGAAAAAAAGCACTGATTATTATTATCTTCAAACAAAAACAAGAAAAGTCCAGCTGTCTCCTTAAAAAAACACCTTAATTTATTCGCAACATTACTTTGTATTAGAGTTATATTACTTACAAATATTACTTTGTAAGCGTAACAAAAACATTCCCAAGAAAAGATCAGTAGGCATGCCTCAAATACTTTTTGGGGGTGATTAAAACAGCTCAGCTCGAATCTTTTAATGGTTTTCCTTTTACTTACAGCTCGTATTTGGAATGCCAAAAAATGAATTAACAATATGAATGAGAAAATTCTCATTTTCAAAGAAACACAACACTGAAGTTTTTTTTAAAAAAGTACTTAAGAACATCTTTTAAAATCATGTTTTGATTCAGGAATCTTGCAGGAAAAGAAGCTAGCTACTGAAGCCTTGCAGATTTGTTGTCTTCTTCTGCCACCAGCAAATCGGCGAAAGCTACAGTTGTTGATGACATTGATGGCTAAGATCCAGTCAAATAAAGATCTTCCACCTCTTTCAGATACACTTGGAACAAGAGCAATGGTGTGTATCTGCCAGAAATAGAAATACACTATGAAATCATTTTGGAATTGCTCTGGTGGAGACTCTTCTTAGTTACAAAATAATGACTTGTTCTAGAAATAGCAGTAATCTATGCAATGCAGGGTGTGGTTTGCAATATTCTCTTGTCGCCTTCTGCCGGTATAACTTGAAGTTAAATCCCCAGGCTGAATTTTCCTGCCAAAGTGGATGAAAGTTGGCAGTTACAGCTCTTCCCACCTATTTCTCACCACAGTCCTTTAACCTTTTTTGCACTGCTTGCTCTGTGACATGCCTGGTTTTCTTTAAATTTATAGCACTGTCTGAATGGGTATGAGAACCAAAAGAACTTCGAAAGGGAATTCATTGTAAGGGAAAATATGTTAATTTTCATGTTTTTTATTAGGTTATCCCTAGGTTGATACCATCTGAATGTGTATATCTGAATCAGTGGGCTACAAAAATTGGTGTTGACAAATGTGGTAGCAGGCCTCCAACAATATCAGATCAGTTTATAAATACTTTAATCATTGGGTTGGGAGGAATCTTGAAAGTCACATAGCCTTTGGCTCAATGCATGATCTGTAGTAGAAGATGTAATAGCAATTTCCATCACTTATGGGATAATAAATAACAAATTCAATATATATTGTGAGACCGGATGTCACTGATATCCTCTTCTGTGTTTCAGATGGTTCAAACCTTTTCTCACTGCATTCTTTGCTCCAAGGATGAAGTGGATTTGGATGAACTGTTAGCAGCTAAATTGGTTTCATTCATGATGGACAATTATCATGAGATCTTAAATGTTCCTTCAGCCTTAAAAACTGCAGCTGAGGAATATATAGCACATCTCCAAAGAGTCCAGGTGAGCTGTACATGGTTGAATTTTGTTCTCCTGTATATAATTTTTTTACTACATTTTGAAAAGCCACCTACTGTAAATAAGCAGATTAAAGTTTCCCTTGTAGAATTGCTATTATCCCTCCTTTAGTTAATAGTACATTATATGAATTAATATAAATTAGGTTGATGTATGTGAATTTGGAAATAGGAAATCATAGTATGGTAGTAGTTCCATGTTATATTACAGTGCATGGTGATAATGGAAAAGCTAAATATGAGTTCTGAGTAAATTATGCAATGTTCTGAATGACTATGAATGAATAATTGTCTAATTGGCATAGATGTTTGGGTGAGTACACAAGGCATTCTGAAATCCAAGAAAGGGAAAGGTGACACTTTGATGAGTATCTGTTTAAGGGAAACAATTTTGTTTCAGGTATGTGACATAAGCAGTAACTTATTCATAAATACACATGGCTAAGAAATGAATATAATTCTAAGAGTAAAATTGACTGTAACAAAAGTTTGAGATGATTAGTAAAGGATTCAATCGTGATGAGAATTTTCTAAATTTGGAACAGTCCATTTTTTTGGGTAGAATTAAAGGGTGAGTCGTGAAGGAAAATGGTCATGCAGAAAAGGAAGCGAAAGAAGCAAAAGTAAAGTTATATCAACTTCAGGAAGAAAACATATGAGTCCTTAGATGAGAAAGTATCAGAAGATGGATTAATCTCTTAGTGGATGAAATGGAAAATGGATCTAAGAAAAGAGAATGTAACACTGTTAACCAGAGAGTAAAAACAAACATGTTCAGATTACCAAAGAGTTGTGTGGAGTTATGCTACTGGAATATATGAACTCACAAAATATGAAGTGCAGTAATGAAGTGAAGGAAGCCAGGGATTAAGAAAGTGCGCACACACAAATAAGAGAATTAATAAGAGAATGAAAGAAAGATATAGCATATAATGTATATTAAAAAAAAGAGTGTTGCAAAGAATGTAGTCTCAAAAGGGCATGAAGCAGTTAATATTAAAAGAGCCAGAGAAAATGCATAGCAATTTCAATGGAAATGTACGATTTATAAATAGGTAAGTGATCTAAACAAAAAGCCTCAGGCTAAGTGAATAGAATTTCAACAATTAACCCATTATTTTATTATTATTTTAACAATTATTTTATTGGCCAAATACTGTTGAAATAAAATAATTTGATCTCTGAATGACAGGAGATCAGAATCATACCTATTTCCCATGGAGTGTATTCCAAAATGTGAGGCTATCACCAAAAAGCCCTGATTTCTAGCCTTTACACTTGCATCTCACATAGGGGAAAAACTTTCAAAGGGCCTTCTCTAAATATTTGAACTGGATGCATTTCCTGATAAATCCTATCCCACACCACATAGGATTTTATATGTAATTATTAGCATTTGTAACTGGAAGCAATAGTGTGGTAACCTCAAGATAACAGCAATTCTGCCAGAACAGGTTTTTCTTGCTAACCAACTGGTCACTGTTTTGCATTAATTGCAGTTCATGACTTATCTTCAAAAGCAACCACATAAATTACATGGCAGTAGTTTAATTGTGCAGTGATCAGGGCATAAGTTGTTGTCATAAGCATTTCACAATCCAGGTACAGTCATGACTGACACACTAGTTATAGCTAGACTGGGTAAAGGTCCCCTGGCCATGGCTTCTCTCTGATTACATGGAATGAGGGAATACTGGGAAGCATAGTTTAGAGACTTTTATAGAGCTAATAGAGAAGTGTTAAAGAGTGCAATTAAGATGGATGCTATAAATGATTAGCATCCCCCCAAAAATGAGCTTACTAAATAGGCCTATGAAGAATTCTAATTAAACACAAGAGGTGACAGTAATCAAAATCTGGGAAGTGCAGTTGGAAAAATAGTGAATATTACCTGGTCTGTTGTGCAAAGTGAATGTGTGTCAAAAGAAGGAAACTGTATGTTTATAAAACTGTTTCTGCCTACCTTGTTATCTGAAAGTGAGAACAGGATATGCTCAAAGAAACATAAAAGTTGAACGCAGTCAGAATCAGGTACTTAAGAATGTGTAGGATCAAGAATGAGTATGGATAGAATGAAAAAGTGACATGCATGAAGGAGGTATGAATGGATGGAGAGGATGAGAAAGACCAACAAAATCCTGGGTGGATGAGTGGATGAGATCCAGCAAAAAAAAAAGAAAAGAAAAGAAAGAAAAAGAAAGGCAAGAAGTTTAAAGAACAAAAATCAGTGTATGAGTTGAATGTGAAGGAAGCAAGAATAGAAAAGTGTGATAAGATATAGTAAATGGCATTGATATAAACTTTTCCTTTTATTTTTATTATCTCATGCCTTTAAATGTATTTGGTTTACTATTGTGCTATGCCTAACATTATTTACCTTAAAAGGGAATAGCATGATGGATATTGTTGGTTTTATATTGTTTAATGTGATTTTATACTGTTTTATTGGTTGTAAGCCATCCAGATGTTTTAAGATGAGCAACTCTGTATATACATTTAATTAATTAATTATGCAGGTATGTATGTAGGAGGTACATTATAAATTAACAAACAGAAGGAAGCCAGTTAGAAAACATGATCTGATCATTAATAGTTACTTTATGGGCCCCTTGACAGATTGAAATTTCTCTTTACAAGTATTTTGTGATCCTTCCTCCCTCCTTCCCTCCCTTCCTTTTTCTAAAAAAACTTTTTATAACTCAATGAGGATAACTATTACAATTAAAATATAAACATGCCCTCCCCTCTTTCCATCATATGTAGTATGTCTCCTCTAACAATGAATTTCAAAACAAGGCTTATCATTCAAAAGCTTTATCATTTCAGTGGTCAATTTTGTTTCAGGTGATGATAGCATATTTCACCTGCCTTCAATTCATAATGTTTATTAACCATAGAGACAAGCAGAAACAAATTCTAAATGTCGTCTTGCGTTGTTGCTTTGTGTGTGTGTGTATATGTGTAAAATTCAGGTAAAATATCCAGACTCGGATACAGATGCTATTTTGCCTGTGCCATCATTTGGTCATCAAATCAGCACTGATGAGTTTGAACACCAAAAAACAAATTGTCATCAAGGGCCACTGGCAAATTTGTTGGAAGAAATCACAATGAATATGGAAATGTCCATCAAAGAAAAGAAGAAAAAGTTGAAACAGGTAAATGTAATTGCTGAATTTTTCTACAGTTCTCTCTTCATTTTTGCTGAAACATTTAAGTAATTCCCTTTTTACAGATAAGTTGGAAAAATGGATTCATATTAATTAGGTTCTTTGATTTATATTTATTATTTTCATTTATCAAATATGGTTCCTATTTCATGGAAAGTGCCTCTGGGCAGCGTACAAACAATAACAAAAATAATAAATATAACAATATAAAATAATAATAATAATCCAACCATTATTTGTGGAAAGATCATGTTTTACAAATAACTCAAGGAGGCAAACATATCCACAATAATAATTATGAAAAATCATTACACTAAAAGCAGAACCAAACAAGAAAAGAAAATAATAGAGGAGTGTTAATAATAATAGAACCACCTCAGAAGTTGATCCATCCCCAGGGTCTCAAGCCTGCTGACAATATACAGGTAGCCCTTGACTTACAACAGTTCATTTAGTGACCATTCGAAGTTACAACAGCACTGAAAAAGGGGCATATGATCATTTTACACACTTATGACCGTTGCAGTATCCTCATGGTCATGTGATCAAAATTCAGACGCTTGACAACTGATTCATATTTTTGACAGAAGCAGCGTCGCAGGATCACGTGATCACCTTTTGCACCCTTCTGACCGACAAAATCAATGGGGAAGCCAGATTCACTTAACAACTATATATTTAACTTCACACGGTTAAGTGGTTCACTTAACAGCTGTGGCAAGAAAGGTCATAAAATGGGGCAAGACTCACTTAGCAAATGGCTTACTTAGCAACAGAAATTTTGGGCTCAATTGTGGTCATAAATTAATGACTACCTGTATACTTCCTTTGCACCCAGCTTGAGTTGTTAGCGCAGGGAACAGTCATTCAAGATTCAAAATTCAAGACAAAACCAATGCAAACAAACAATAAGAATGGATGAGAGATATGTTCAGTCTCTTCTAAAGGAAGAGATGGTGGATGCCAAATATAATTCATTATCTTTTTTGCCATTAGCTTCTAGAGAAAAGGCAAGCTGTAAATGCTGAACATTTTTTTAATAGCAAATATGTTGACACATTTGAGAATAAATATAACCATGGTATAAATAATTGCTGTTAAATCTGACCAGCTGACAAATGGTTGAAGTTGGCACACCAACCGTAATTGTGCACATGCATTCCTTGTCATCATCTCACACCTTAATCCAATGATAGCTAAGATCAGCAAGCATTCTCAGAAGTGAAATTTCTCTTTCAGTAGAAGAACAACCTCAGGGGAAAATGGCTAAACCACAGATTTGCTATTGACTAGCATCACCTTCATCTATTCTGAATTCAATTTCAAAAACTGTTCTCCTTCATCCAACCATAGCTTCTTTTTCTGTTCCCATGTAGGTTTTTTAGTTGCTCCAGAAAGTAGTTATAGCAACTCATTGGGTGCACTAAGTATTCTTTTTTTTTTCCTGAAATTTCAAATGACTTTTTGGAGGCTTTCACAGTTCAGAACCCTGTGGGATTCTGGGTCATGTGAAAGGCTCCACAGATATAAAGGCCTTCTGTACAGACTCTTAAGTGACTGATAAGGAGAGATGCTTGTGGGTTCCTCAGAGATGGGCTACAGAGCTTTGCTGATGTTGTAACTGCTTACTACTATAATAGAACTCACACTAGCATCTTTTTAAATATATGTTGAATAAATCTTAATTCTGATCCTGCAGTTTATCAGTTTTTTCACAGGACTATTCCTTTGGAAACATCTGTAGCGCTGAGACTATAAATACTATATTCCACAGCTGGGGCAATACATTTATGCCATATGTAAATATTTTTGTTGTGTCAAAAATCTTGAGGGAGACAGACAATCTAGATCAGCGGCCCCCAACCTTTTGAGTACCAGGGACTGGTTCCATGGAGAGAGTTTTTTCCACAGGCCAGAGGGGCTGTGGTTTCGTGTGCGGATTGCATCCCGTGGATGGGGCTTTGCCTGTTTACCAGTTTCTGGCACACTGTGGACTGGTACCAGTCCACAGACCAGGAGTTGGGAACCCCTGGTATAGATACATGATATATAAATCACAAACATTGCCAAAGCAACAGAGGAGAATTTAATAAACTTAAATCCTGACCTGATCAAGAGAGAACTGATATCCTGCCTTTATAGAATCTTACAATTCCCTTCTACAGGTACACAATGCACATGGAGACAACCGTTAAGAATTTACCTCAAACGCAACTCAAATGCAAAGCCTTAAGTGCATTAAAAACATTTCTCCCATTTAACGTACAACACAAAACCTTCACGGCTGTTCAGGCTTGCCAGATCAGAAATTGCCCAATATTTATTTTAATTTTCAACAATATCAACAGCAAGACAGGTGCATCAATAAGGGAAATTTTTTAAAATTGTTGGTTCTTAGGATTTTCCATAATATTTAAATATAAATGTTTTTTCTAGAATCTAGAAATATTTACAATTTGTATACATTGCAGTCTTATTGCAGATGCTCATAGCTTCTAAAAGATTGTAAATAATCAAATATATCTTATTTGTTATTTTATTTATTAAGTTTATATGCTGCCCATCTCACTAAGAAGTGACTCTGGGTGACTTACAACCATATTCTTAAATGTGAGGCAGGAACCTATAAATATGAATTTGATTACCAAAATTATTATGTTTTAATGATTAAAATATGGTTATTTTAAATAATATAGTCTTATCATGGCTTAATCATTTTAACTGAACTTACAGCAGTGAAATAATCACAGTATTTCTGTTTCAAAACAAAATGGATATATATAAGCGTATATTTGGATTGTGGAAATAACAAAAACAGCAGGGTGGTTGTTGCAGGGAAAATAAGAGGAGGAAAGTGTATTGGATATATTCACTGCCTTGAGTTATTTATAAAAATAATACAGACGGGGTGCATTTAAATAAATAACTTAAGTACTATAGATTATGCCATACTGTTTGACAAAATATATGTCAAATATTTCTTTCTTATAGTGAGAGGTCAGAATTCTACATTGTCTGATTTTAGTGAACAAACTAAAACAATTTCCTTAACCCTGGTTATTCCTTTTCAGTTTCAGAAATCTTATCCTGATGTATATAAGGAACGCTTTCCTACTCCTGAAAGTGAAGCAGTTCTTTTTCCAGAGAAAAGTAAACAGAAACCACTGTTGATGTGGGCATTTAAAAGGCCTTTCCAGCCATTTCAAAGAACAAGAAGCTTACGCATGTGAGACTGTGAATTAGATGAATGTCTGTAATGGTCAGAATTAATCCTTTGGAGCATCTGGAATTCCACATAGGTTCTGAAACATGTTTAACAAAGGAGAAAAATCAAGGCAGAATACTGCTAACCTGAGCCATTATCACTATTTGGGGGGAGATGCCTTGGTGCTTTTCCATTTTGTATATTTGTTTAAGTCGAGGCTGGGAAACAATGAACGGGTTCAGATGATTGTATCATAGCACGTGAAAGACTAAACAGAAAGCAAAAGAATTCATTTGCTTACACCTGTAGCCTCATTGTGCAAGTTGCAGTTAAACCAAGAAGTCTCTGAAAATCCTTATTTTTAATATCGTCCAAACTGAATTGTTAGTAAACTAATATAAAAAACTTGGGAGATATTCTAGTATTATCCTAGTGATTGGGCAACTGTGATGGGTGAAACATGTTGCTATGGCTTGCTGAGTAATCTATACTGCTCACAAAAATAAAGGGGACACAAACGTATAGGATCCTATACATTAGTGTTCCCTTTATTTTTTTTTGAGCAGTATATATTTAAAACACACATTAGAGGAATTTGTGAATCCAGGAGCCATCCCTAGAAAGAAGATAAGTAATAAATTTCCATTCCTTCTGTTGAGGTCTGAGGTTACATGAGATCCTGAGCAGTTGTGGAGAGGCACAGAACCTGGGCTGAGTTCACAGAATGGAACTCTCTTAAAGATAGTCCTTGACATATAACAACAATTGAGCCCAAAAGATAGTCCTTGACATATAACAACAATTGAGCCCAACATTTCCACTAAGCAAGACAATTATTAAGCACACTTTGCCCATTTTACAACCTTGCACAGTTGTTAAGTGAATCACCACAGTTACTAAATTAGTAATGCAGTTGTTAAGTGAATCTGGCTTCCTCATTGAGTTCGCTTGTCAGAAGGTTGCAAAAGGGGATCACATGACCCTTGGACATTGCAACTGTCATAAATATATGTCCATTACCAAACCTCCAAATTTTGATCATGTGAGCATACCTTCAATTGACTATGTGGAATGTAGTGTGCCTTCCCAGTAATAAGACTGGTCAAATTAACTAACTAATTCTGCCTTAATGAGGTCTGCCCAGTGCTGCAGAAATTTCTGAAACAAAGCAGGAAAATGGATTGCTTGGCCACATGGCGCTATTCTGGAAGTGGTAGCAATATCAAAATACAATTCAGCCTCTGGAAATGTGGCTATTTCCAGAATCGCGCCATGCAGCGATGCAATGAAGCAATTCAGTCCAGCCCTCTGGGACACCTCAGAGCTCTTCAAGAGATAAGTGAGGAGAAAGCGCTTGGTCTAGTGGAGTGGGAATCAGGCTGAAGGCCTGGGGAGACCTGGTGGAAATGGGAAAAGGCCTGTAGGGACCCAAGGGGCAGGAAACGGAGTATGGGACATTTCAGAGGATGGAAGAGGCCTTAAGAGAGCCAGGACAAACAGGGCTGAGCCTATGCTAGGCTTCCAACAGTCTCCCCCAACCCTGAGGCACCCCTTGCTCCACTTACGACATGTACATTCATTTAATGATTTATTGGGAAAGCTGGGAAGGGAGAGTCATTAGTTGAATTCTTCATTTAATGACTGTTGCAACATGTAAATGTAATGGGCAGGCTCTATTACAGTTATATAGTTTATTGCAGTCATATCGTAAGATATGAGCCCTGGTGGCATAATGGTTACAATGCAATATTGCAGGCTAATTCTGCTGACTGCAAGCAGTTCAGCAGTTAAAATCTCACTGGCTTAAGGTTGACTCAGCCTTCCATTCTTCCCAGGTCGGTAGAACGAGGACCCAGATGGTTGGGGGCAATATGCTGACTCTGTAAACCGCTTAGAGAGAGCTGTAAAGCACTGTGAAGCAGTATATAATTCTAAGTGCTATTGCTATTTCAAGGACTACCTGTACTGTACTTCAGGAGGAATCATGGATTTTCATACTGAATAAGGTCAACCATTATGACTTAGACAGCCATACTTTAGACCAGTCATGGCCTAATCTGACTTGTGATCCCACTCATTTCCAGCAAGATTCCTGTTATTTCCCCCCCATACTCCATTTTAACATTTTCTATCTCTGCCTCAAAAGAAGGTGGTGATATGGATTCAGATTTGAAGACATCTCTCTTTTTCAATCTATTTCCTAAACTATCCAAGTATAGTATAATAAAAGATTCAGAAGTTTATACCTTACCTTTTCATGCTTGAATGAATCTAATGGTATTTCAGTTTTCTCATCTCACAAGATGGTTAATGTTTTTTATAGTTTCCTAAACAATATCGGCCTGTGTCATGTCACTGGTGGTGGCTAATATAATAAGAGATTTATGCTTATTAGTTTCTTCTGAATCCTAAACTGATTTTCATGTTTTTAAAGTTTTCAATATTTTTCACAATAGTTTTCCAATTTGGACAAAATGAACATAAAGTTAATTAGAGACTTCAGGATTTAATTGACACTTGTATTTTTGTTTATTAACTTAAGATGTGATTGTTTAATGTAGTCCATAGAGTAACAATTAGTACTGTGCCTGTTATGGGAAGATCTGAAAATAATTTTTATCTTCATGAAAAAACAAATTGTATTTGTAGACAGCACTGAATTTCAGAAGAGAGCAAAATGTTTGCTTGAATGAAACACTGGATCTTGTTCTGCTGACTAGCTAAAACTTTATACCATTTGTCTTAATAAGCAGCAAAATATATACGTTCTTAGTCAGATTCCTAAGTAAGAATTTCAGAAAAGAACTTTAGAGAATGAAGCCTTTTAAGACATTTCCTGTATGATATTTCTAATATAATACTTTTGGGAAGCAATCTGGCTGTATCTAAAGCAAGGGTCCCCAATTCCCAGGCACGGCCCACTATTCAACCATGGCCTATCTGCAACCGGGCCATGTGAGCACGTGCGTATGCACAGCTTAACTTGTGTGAGCAGTGGCAGCTCAACTTGTGCAAATCATGCTGCGTGCACATGTGCCTGCGCACCGGCCTGCTGCTCTTGTAAGTTGAGCAGCATGCATGCATGCCGGCCCACCACTTGTGTGGCCCGTTTCCCCTCTCCCCCCCACCGGATCGCCAAGCTGCAAAGGTTGGGGACTGCTGATCTAAAGGACAGAAACAAGAAATTCATTAATCATGTCTCATATCCTTGCAAAATGGGTATATGGTTTATTCATATTATGTACACTTTATTCAGAGATATTATTTTACACAATAGTTGTTTAATCTGGAGTATAAGCTTTGAATTGGAAAATAGAAGTCTACCTGAAAATAGTCTTTTGTAGGTCCTAAAGCGATTTCCTCTAGTACAGTGGTGGCAAACCTATGGCACGGGTGCCAGAGGTGGCACTCAGAGCCCTCTCTGTGAGCATGTGTGCCGTTGCCCCAGTCCTAGGCCTTCAGCTGAGTTTTATAAAACCTTTTCGCTTTAGGCCTCCGCCGCTGTGTACAAAAAAAAAGGCTCAATCAATCAGTCAATTTCAACTTCTCGCGGGAAAAAAAAAGATCTTGCAAAGTTGGAATTGATTGATTGAACTTTTTAGTCCCACCGAGTCTGCTGTTACCACTGCAGCCACGCCCATCCAATGGGCCACACCGACCCAATGGGCCACACCCACCCGGCACCCGATGATGCATAAGTGGGTTTGGGGTTGCAGTTTGGGCACTTGGTCTCTAAAAGGTTTGCCATCACTGCTCTAGTATATGCCTTTGTTGAGACAAGTCCAGCTTAACTATGCTTCTATTAATATGATTAAGTATATAATAATGTTCCATTTCTGTAATATTAACATCACTTTTCAGCAGCAATTTTTGAATGAGCTCTGTGGAAATAGACTCAAGCCTTTGAAGAATGATGGATGCGTAAGTTTTACATCTTTACCCTGATAGCACAGCACCTAAAAACCACCATATCTCAAACCAGGGAGTGCGGTAGCTTACGAAGTTAGGACACTGGGCTGATGATCGGTAGGATCGCATTCAAGACCTGGTTGCTACCACAAGATGGGTGAGCTCCTGCCCACCCAACAGTTTGAAAGCAGGCAAGTGCAAGTAAATAAATGGATACCACTTTGGTGAGCAACTTAACAGGACGTAAAAGGAGCCCCCAACTGGGCATCCCCCATGCAATGGTGATGCCACTGGTCAATCATTTCAACCCAGAAGCACTTTGGTGCTCCCAACACAACTGCAGTAGTACAGTATCTCCAAATCCAGTTGTGTCAAACTTTCTTTGTCATCACAGAATAATTTAGAAATGAAGAAGAAAGTTAAAATCTTTTACCAAGTGAACAAACTACTAGGGTATTTCCTTAGGCAGAAGTTAAAATCTGATAACCCAAGTGGCCGTCTCATTCGTTGCACCAGATTCAGAGTTTGCCAAATTCTGTAATTTAGAATTGCAGGAACTGCATTTATAAAATTACTGCTGCTGCTCAGTTCCAGTAAGGCACAGTCAAAATTTAAAATAATGGTTCTCAAGGATATGCCTTCCCGATTTTAACTTTGAATTGTTGATTCAGTTTGTAAAAAGTACATTTATGTATGCACAAAGAAACAGATATGTTCAGAGGCAAACAATTTAACATGGGAGTTAAAAGTTTTGGTTTGAAAAGGGGAGTTGACTCAAATTGCCTTCATAATGAATTTCTGAATCAGATTCATTGAACTTAGCATTTGTTTTAAAAACAAAGAATGTCCCATGCAAATGGGAAAACTGGAAATCTGTGCCCTATTCATCTGCATGATGTGTCCCCACCAATTCATTCTATCACCTATCTGCTGATTTTGCTAGCTGTTTCAAAACTATTAAGTATGGTTGCTATCCATTTTTTTTCATATTCTAAATGTGGATAGGTATGTGTTAAAGTAAGCATAATTTAAGAAAAGGGCATAACAAAAGGCAAGGCACTGGATTGTCATATAAATTTCACTGTTGTACGATGATAGGCAAACTAATGTATGTATTGAGTGTCTCCCAACCTATTGTACCCCTAAAGTATTTCAGAAAATAAAATATTGTTTTTAAGATCTTTGCTTTAAATAAGATTTTTATTGAGTGTTAACATAAGTATTAACATGTGGCAAGGGAAAATGCCTTGCTAAAGCTCATTTGTGTGGTTGACTTATCTAAACAAAGCATAATATGATTCAAGAAACAGACATACAGTATTCATAGGGGAAAGTTCACAGAAAGGAATTCATTTGAATTCAGAGTTTACTTCCAAGTAAATATTCTTATGATTTGAGTTACAAAGAAGATGTAAGAATCAATTAGTTATATTTTTATTGTATAAGAAGTAGTAGTTTTACTGCTTTTAGCATAGTAATTTAATAAAATTTTTAAAAATTCTTTATGATAATAAAAAGTTATTTAATCATTTTAACTCTTTTCTGCCTAGTCCTTTAGTTCCCTCTAGTGTTCATTTACAATCTTCATCAAGCCTCAATTCCTAGCACTGGTTTAATTCCGTTTCAGTCATTTTCCACAAGTATATTATTTGATTATATACTTGTTTTTCAAACTCTACCACAAAATTAATCAAGATTTCAAATCTTTCTAGTCTCTGGTTTTTCTTAAGGGGCATTTTTGAAACATGAACTGTAATATTAGTAAGTAGTATCTCAGAAAGGATACTGATTTCAATGAATAAACTTAAACAATGATGAGAAAAACTTTTTTTAAAAAAAGTTTACCTTCCATAGGTATTATAGATTTGAAGGCATGGAACACAACAAGATTGAGATTACGAAAATTGGAATACAAAAGACAAATGAAGAAAAGGATCTGGACATGGAACACTCTGACAAAAAAAAAGGATGATGATGTCCCTTTATGGGATTTACAAAGTAGGCTTTGAAAATTCCTTTTAGATGCCAGAGTGATGGGGAAAAAAAATCCTATGATGTCATAGATGATTTAGAGGTCAGGATTGCGCAAATGAAAAAGAAGGAACAAAGATGAACTATTTGATCACAGATAAAATATTTCATATTTCTGGTAACTCCTATTGGACTTTTTGCTTAACAAGATTTGAAATTAGGATGATTTTTGGATAGAGCCAGGTTATGTTTAATAAATTCATGAAAGACAACAATTTTTTATACCTGGAGAAGAACTGGATGTAGTAGACCACTATATACACCTTGGCCAATGAATCTCAATGGTAGGTGATACAATAAAGGAAACTGAACACCATGTTAAATGTGGCTGGCAGACATTTGGCAAGCTAAGCATGATTTTCAAGAACTTCCCGCTATGCCTGAAAAGTTTTCAATCAGTGTCTGCTACCTGGTCTAACATGCTGGTGAAACATGGACACTCACCTCACAATCGATAAAAAAACTACGAGTGGTGCAAAGAGCCATGAAAAGATACATGCTCAGCATTACAAGACAAGACAGTAAGACCTGCACATGGATTGGAGAACAAACGAAAATATACAGTATCATCAAGAGAGTAAAAGAATTGAAATGGAAATGGGCTGGTCACATAGCAAGAAGAACTGACAGCAGGTGGACCAAGGCAGCCATAGAATGGATCCCACTTGATATAAAGCATCTACAAAAGAGACCTAAAACAAGATGGAGCGATGACATCAGCAAGTATTGCAGACCCAATTGGCAAAAGAAAGCTCAGGACCGTATTAGTTGGAAACATGCAGAAGAGGCCTTCATCTTGCAGTGGATCGACAATGGCTAAAATGATGATGATGATGAATAGTTAGGCTATGGGAGGAAGGCTATTTACTTGTAACAGAAGCCAAAAATTAGTATATTAACTTAGGCCCAATGATTGGAAGCCGCTTTTTATTATCGTCTTTGTTACCTTTTTCTTTTCTACTTTTTTCTTTTTCGTCTGCATCTTCTGAACTTTTTTCTTCTACCTTAGTTTGTATAAAAGTTTAACGAAATTATTTTTTAAAAATTTCATGAGCAACTCCTAGGATAATTGCCGCAATGCCGTCTTCCAGTTTGGTTCTTAGCCATTCTACGAACAGTTCCTGAAATTCTAATAAAATTCTGCTTCCAACAAATCCCAATTTAATTTACTGTATATACAGGGGCACAGTGAGCGCATGTATATGTAATGTTATGGACTACTTTTATTTCTGGAAGGCCATTACATATTGAACAACTTATGGAGAAATACTTTCATTTATTATTTGGACTAAATAATATCTTTCATGGTACAGAAACTTGACTTGGAGTGGGAAGCCATGAAAACTACATTTTATACTACTTACTTATGGGTAGTCACATTCTCTTTTCCTAGCCTTTCCTACAGTGCTATGTACAGTACATTCCTTGAACTTCAGAAGAAAATCCTGACTGGTTTACAGTGTAAACTAAATAAATAAATGGCACTTCCATGGCTGGGAGACAATGCAAAATCCAATTGTCCCATTTTGAAGAGATTGAGCTGATTCATATCTTCTCTAAAGCAATGCAGATTACTTCTAAAATTTTCAGCTAGCTTATTTCTCTCACTAAACTTTCCATTAAAAAATATTAAGCAGAAGAAATGATAGTATCCTTATTTGACCGTTGGCCTCAGTTTTCAACAAATAACAGTTGTGCGATAACCCTTATTTCCAATAACATGGTTCTCACAGCGATAATGACTAATCAAAGGAAATCTTAAGTAAGGCATGAGCTGTTCTTCCCACAAAGTAAAAGGAAATTCAGCTCAAAACCAGTCTTTATTGTATTTCTTTTTTGCATTTGTATCTTGACTTTCTTCAAAGAAGCTCATAACAACGTATCTATTTTCCCTTATCTGTCCACTTTATCCCAACTGCAAACTTGTGAAGTAGGCAGAACCGGACCCATTCTCCTATGCAAGGTAAGAATTCAAACACATTTCCATCAGCTGTGTAAAAAAAAAAAAAGTGAAACCGACCTCCAGGGTCCCATTTTGGTGGGATCCTGGAAGCTATAGTTCAGCAACATCAGAATAGTCACAACCTTCCTATATGTCAAGTCTGTTGAACCGTGGCTTTTGTCTACCATGGAGGCAAGCAACAGAATACCCAGAGCCCATATCCAGATCTTACCTTTCTCCTTTTTATATTCTCTGAAGCCTCCTTTGACCACAAACATTGTTTCAGTCACAAAATTGCTTACTTTTTTCAAAACAGAGGTAGAGAGAGATAAAATCCTAACCTATGTGAATGATACTTCTATGCATTGTAACCCAATCTTCAGCTGCTCTCGTCCTACCACAAAAGTTTTAATTTAGACCTTGATTTGCTTCCTAAAGGTAAGGAGAGTATTTATGCTTTGTTTTCCTTTTTTAAAAAAATGATTCTCTAATGCCTATTAGAGCCCACCATGCTGATCTATTCCAGGACTACATTTTTGGATGGCCTAGTGGGCTATGATGAGCAAGGGGGAACCTATCATCAGCAAATAGCAATTGCTGAACTTTAAGGCAAAATCAGGACAACACCCAGAATATTCCTTGTGGAATTTCATGAAAAAGTATTAATAGTCCACCAGCAGTAAACAGGCAGTGTCTATTCCATTTTGCAATTCTGTAGCTTAAGTAATATGTGACCAAACTGTTAAACATCAAATTAAGAAGAATAAAGATGGGTCCACTTGGTGAATACATTGCAACAGTACTGTAAATACCATTTGCAATCCTGATAAGCCATAAACTGGTCCACAAAGGGAACGGGTCTTAGTTTACACAACAGGCTGTTAAAATGAGATCAAACACATGATTTTGTTATTTATCATTAATTATTTCAATTTCTATATTTTTAAGTCACAGATCCTAATTTCCAAGGACTTTATGGAGCTGACAATTAAGACACCAATCTTTTGACTTATCCTTTTATTTCCATATTAGCTTAATGTGTAGAACATAATATAGTTCATTGTAATAATACTCTAATATTGCAATCTTTCAACTATAATCCCTGATTTATCTGAGATTTAGGTGTTACCTGGACAAAAAGTAATCAAGCTAAATTCAGGTAATACAGCATGCTAAAACCTCATACAAATAGAAGTTATGATGGCAGTTCACACAATTCTATAAGTGTACTAAAATGGCTTAGCTTATTTTACAAAAATTCCAATTCATAGCACTGTCTCTTAACTATCCATAGGAATGAAGGAATACACGTATTTGAAGATAATTGATCATTCTTAAAACACTAAATTGGAATGAAGACCAGAGACAAATTTAATTTTTTCTCAAGCAGTTAACAACCTAATCTTTTAGACTGTAATCTAATTTCTTTAAGTTTTTAGTTCTCTAAATTATATTTAATAGTGCAAAGTATGAACCCTGCAGAATAGACTTCAAAACACCATAAAACTATTTGCTGCCACAATGACTGAGTTCCTGCCTTGTAATAAGCCATAGTTCTGCTTTGTTTTGGTTTAGCTTGTGTGATCTTAACCATTATTTATAAACCATGTCTATGGATTGTCAAGTCATGGGAACCAAGCCAATCATGACTTGTTCAACAAGCCATCATTCAAATTGAACTGAAGCCTATTGCAGTTGCTATCCCCAAATCTATTTTTGTTTTGATGTGATGGCATATTTTATTTAATATAACATATTGAAGTTAATATATTACCTTATAGAAGTTAATTTCCAAGATCTCAGTTGCTATGTCAATAATTGTTTAACTAGAGCAGCGGTTCTCAACCTATGGGTCGCGACCCCGTTTGGGGTCGATCGACCATTTTTCGGGGGTCGCCAAAGAAGGCGATCTGCCATTTTGTCCCCCCAGGGGGTGGCGTCGCGCATGCGTGCCGCGCACGGGGTGGCGTCGCGCATTCGTGCTGCGCACGGGGGCGCCGCCGCACATGCGTGCTGTGCACGGGGGCCCCGCCCCCATGCGCACGGCGCCACGCATGCGCAGAACGTTTGTGTGACAGGGGTCGCCGTCACACAAACGTTGAGAACCGCTGAACTAGAGACTCATTTTAGTTTCAATAATTCCTAATGTGGGAAAAGTAAGTTTCAAAGATGCCCCCTTCCTTACCTGTTATGATGTAAAAACATATTGTGATGCTTAGTGCTATTCTATCATCTTTGAAGATCTCTGTGTTAAATGTCTTCATAGGCAACATGTTCTAATTAGAATACTAATCATGATGCTGAAACATAATAAGTAGATGGTCTCTTATGTCAGTATTATTCCATTCATACCAATGGTAATTGCTGTTTCTCCATTTTATTCCACATCTTCTGGTCTGGAAATAAGAGGCTCTTGGCTTATGAACTGGCACAATGACCTTGAAAAGGATGCCTTTTCATTTCCATCTGGGCAAGCTTAGTTTAATTCTTAGTTTATTATCTGTTATTTGGTTGAATGAAACACTAAGAAGTCTTTCCAGCAAAGATCGGTCTTTGGTGACTGTAAGAAGCTTGCACAACTCCTAAGACAGAGAAGAATGTTAAATAGCAGCCTTCACTTTTTATTTTCTGAGCAACTAATACACCATGTGTTCTAAAATTAACAACTGCAGTTGGGTGGGAGGCTATTTGTAGCCATTTTTTTTGTTGGTCTTCATTGGTGCATTTCAGCTCCTAATCATTATATATCACAAAACCTTTAAAATAAAATCTAAAACAAAAACACATTCTTCTCTGACAAAGTAATAACAGACGTTCTATTGTTTGAGGAGCAAGAGTTCAACTGCATTTAAGTTTTCTTATGGTGTAGCTATGTGGGAGAGTGGAGAAAAAGGACAGGAACTTTCCAGACATATGTTTCTTCTCGAAATTACAGTGGTGTTTATTTTGACAGTACTTTTCAAGTAAACAATCTATGCTTATTTCTAATATATACACTCCCAGACACTTGTCTCACTCCCTTCTTCCCTGATTCCTACAGGTGTTTCTTCTCAGAATTTAGATATGCTCATTTTCCTAGAAAGTTTCAGTGGGCTCACTTCTTGGGCTTGCTTTTAACCTGGAGGGGAGAATGGAAAGAAGAGAATTTTTTTTTTAATCTTTATGGAATTCTGGAACCTTTACCAAGCTGTCTCTATTAATGTCTGATTTATCCAGGTTTGTTTGAAGGGAGGAAGTTAAAAAAAGTCAATTTGGTGACCACAATGATGTGATCAAAGCCCCATTTTTTAAATGTGTGTCACATAAAAAATAAAGACAAGCCTGGGACAACCCCGCCTCCCCCAAATAGTTTATTTTGCAGATTTCTCTTTTGGATTCTGCTTGTTCTTGTGGGGTCCTAGCTGTAAATTCCTTGTCCAAACTCTCCCTTGATACAAACAGTTTCTCCAATCCACACAGCACCAATACAACTTTTAACAGTATCCAGTAACTTCCTCCATTGCCCACAGATCCGCTTTCTTATGTTTTCATTAAAAGGCAGATGCGCCTCTTCTCAGTTTTATACACTGGGGAAGGAGTAGGAGAAAGAACAAAGAAGGAAGAAGATTTAATCTTCAGATGATTTTACAGCCTAGTTCCAGATATGGCATTTTACTCTGCCACAAGCTGAAAAAAAAGCCATTTCAGTTTTCATCAATATGTTATAACTTTGAAATCACTGAAACAATGTAAATTGTTCTGTTTTCTTCTACACTAATCATATGTCCAGCTCTGGGTATTATCCTCAAAGAATATCTTTGCTATCGTCTTGTTAGTGATACCATATCAACTTTCCTATAGTTATCATTGCATTGTCCTGCTTCTTAGGCGAAAAATACTTGTCTTTTTTTTTTTGAAGTGTCACTGCATTCTGCATTCACATAAACATAGTTATCTCTCAACATTTTTAAGAAGATGCTATTGCTGTGCTATACAGTGTTATCATGTCAAGGATGAACAAGCTCTGATGTTCATGACCTGGATTGTTAGTAATGGGTTCGATTGCCAGGACAAATTGAAGGAACCCTCCTTTCATTGTGATAATGCCACATTTGTGGGGAAGTAGATTTCCTCATTCCTCCTTTGTTGTTCTATTGATTTGTTCAGTCGCAATATTTTCCAGAAACGAATCCTACAATTGAAGCATGCACAATTTGCTGCAGACTTATTTATTTGAGCATTTTCTTTCTCCTGTCTTTCTCAAACAAAATCAGGTGCAGGGCTGCTGCAGAGATATTAAAATAGAGATCCCACTATTTAAAATAAAAACTATTAAACACAAATGAAACAATAAAAATGAATACAGTAGTGAAACCACATAATAATACTTAAACATAGTATACATGTTCAATTTCTTTCCCATGTCTGTGTATCAAATATACATTGGAAACTTCAACATTCACTTCAACATAGTGGTTGTCCAATGTGTTACTAATGCACACATGTACTACACCAGTTTTCTCAACCTTGACAATTTTAAGGCATGTGGACTTCAACTCCCAGAATTCCACAGCCAGCAATGCTAGCTGTGGAATTTTGGGAGTTGAAGTCCACATGCCTTAAAATTGTCAAGGTTGAGAAACACTCTACTACACTGAGCCTATCAAACAAAATTGTGTTAAGAGAAAAACAGAATAACAGAGTTGGAAGGGACCTTGGAGGTCTTCTAATCCAACCCTTTGCTCAAGCAGGAAATCCTATATGATTTCAGACAAATGGTTGTCCAATCTCTTCTTTAAAACTATAGTGTTGGAGCACCCACAAATTCTGGAGGCAAATCGTTCCATTGATTAATTGTTTAACTGTCAGAAAATTTCTTCTTAGTCCTAGCTTGGTTTTCTTCTTGATTAGTTTCCATCCGTTGCTTCTTTTCTGCCTTCAGGTGCTTTGGAGAATAGTTTGGGTCCCTCTTCTTTGAGCAGCCCCTTAGATATTGGAATACTGCTATCATGTCACCCCTAGTCCTTCCCTCCATTAAACTAGACATGCCCAATTCCTGGAACCAATCTTCATATGTTTTATACTCCAGTCCCCTAGTCATCTTTGTTACTTTTCTCTGCACATTTTCTAGAATCTCAACTTTTTTTATTTAGTAATGACCAAAACCGGATGCAAAATTCCAACTATGTGGTCTTACCAAGGCATTATAAAGTGAAATTAGCACTTCATGTGATCTTGATTCTATCCCTCTATTAATGCAGCCTAGGATTGTGTTGACTTTTTTGGCACCTGCAATACATTGCTGGCTCATATTTAAGAGATTGTCCACTAGGATTCAAAGATCTCTCTTGCAGTTGCTACTATTGATTTCTGAACAAGGCAAGGCAACTTGGAACTGCAAAAATGCCTGGAAAATTTTGGTAATAAGTATTGCAGAAGTTTTCATCCCTATAACTCCAAAGGAGCATGCTAAATTTCCTTTTCTACTTTAAATCCTATTTCCCACCATCATCTTTTATTTGTTGAATCAGTGCCTCATTCCTCTTTATATCAGTATACCAAACTGTCTCTTCATTCTGATTTGCATCAGCCTCTCCCTCCAAAACACTCATGTATATAATAATGTCATATATATAGGTATTTATTTATATATATAATTATATATGATAGCTATTATTACTACCATTCAAGTACAAATTCACAACATCTCATCAGGTAATATGCTTAGTGTGGTTAGTGTGCTTGCTTCATTCAATACAGGCATTAACTGTTGCGGATGGAAGAATTATTAATTCTTCCGACATCACATCCTGCTTCTGCTAAGGTGATGTAGACACTAAAATACTTGAAGTCTATCATAAAACCACCCAAATCGACCAAGTGCTCCACTATCAAAGTAACAACTCAACCTCCCACAAGAGAAGCTGTGTAAGAACACTATTTAGATAAGCACAAAAACACTGAAGCAAGTCCTGAACATCAGAAAAATAAATAGATAATCTGCATAACATCTTCCAACAAAATGGATATCCATGCCATTTATTTATTTATTTATGAGACTTATATACCGCTTTAAGTGCAAGCACTCTGTAAGCGGTGTACACCAGTAAGCAATGTATATATATTTTACATTGCCCCCAACAATCTGGGTCCTCATTCTTCCTACCTCGGAAGGATGGAAGGCTGAGTCAACCTTGAGCCGGTGAGATTTGAACCGCTGACCTGCTGAACACAGTCAGCTAAAGTGGCCTGCAGTACTGCACTCTAACTGCTGCACCACCTCGGCTCTCACTTCATTAACTACTCAACCCAATATAGCACAATCAATGCAAGCTGGGACCAGGATAATACTACCGTGCATCAAAAACATCTCTGAAACCATCAACAAACTATTACAATCATATGGCATCACTGTAGCACATAAACCAACTAAAACCCTCCAAAACATCCTAAGTAAACCAAAAGACCCAGCAGGTTCCCAGAAGAAAAAAACAGGAATCATCTACAAAATACATTGTAAGGACCCTAACAATTACTATATAAGACAGACAAGTAGAATGTCATGGTTCCAATAGATGAAACCCTTCAAAAGAACTTCAAGGCATTGTTTACCTTTAAAAAATCTTTATTTTGAGTAGCATAACATCGGCAGTGCATAATCAAAGACAAAAACTGAATTCCCCTCCACTGAGCACATAATATCACAGCACAATTCCCTCCTCCAATTAACCGTCATAAATCACATTCCCCAATTAATTTGAAGCACCGTGCTTCCTCTCCAGTTCTCCAGCCCATCAAGTCCTTATCAGCTCTGGTTACAATAACCTTGTTTCTCATGCTAAGCTTGGTTTTGTTTTGTCTAGCTCAGTGTTTCTCAACCTTGACAATTTTAAGGCATGTGGACTTCAACTCCCAGAATTCCACAGCCAGCAGTGCTGGCTATGGAATTCTGGGAGTTGAAGTCCACATGCCTTAAAATTGTCAAGGTTGAGAAACACTGGTCTAGCTGGACTCTTGTTCATATCCCCCCTCCCAGCATCATATAACTCTAAAAGCAAAAGGTAAAAGATGGCTTTATTTCTATCTGTTGTCAATGCAAAAACATCCGATGTAGCAACATTGACACAGAAAACTAGTAGAGTGCATCCATGAATACCAACTAGCAGTCAGAAGACATGACAAAACTCCTTAATTTCACAACACATGGACAGACTTAACCATAGTTTAAACTGGGAAACCATGAGCATCCTAGACCAAGCAAAGTCCAAAAGTGCAAGAGAATTCTGAAAGCCTGACATTCAGACAAATCAGCCATAAACAAGTATACAGAGATAAATAACATCTACATATCATATGAATCAAAAAGCCGAAAAGGAAACAAAAAGATCAAGTTACCTCCTCACCAGCAATCAAAACCCAGATGAGCAGATTTAACATTAGACCAACAATCAAAAAGCAAATAGAGGAACTACCAATTGAGAAAAACAAGCTAACAGTAAACAACAGTCCATAGAACTACCAAGACCATTCCCACCAACACTGACAGGGCAACCACCAGTATATAAAATCCCACTTTCTACTACTACTGATAATGTTACCTAGTTTGGTAATGAAATGTATGCAAGAAAACAATCAAACTCAGAGAACACCAAGCACTCCACATTAAAGTACTTTTTGTAAATGTTTCTCCATCTCTTTAAAAAGCAAGAAAGATTATGGTTTTCCAACTCAGTTAAAAATAAAAGCTATTTATATCCCCCCTTTATTATTTTTATCAATAACTCAGGATGGTGTACATACCTAATATATCTTCCTTCTCCTATTTTCCCCACAACAGCAACAATTCTGTCCGGTGGATTGGGCTGAGAGACAATGACTGGCTCAAAGTCACTCGGCGGTTTTCATGCTTATGGCAGAATTAGAACCCACAGCCTCTAATGCCTTAACCACTAGACCAGGCCGGCCCTTGGGCTGGATGCGTCATCCAGAAGCCGCGCCCACCCCATTGCTGGCAATGGCAAAATCGGCGTGATACGTTGTGCAATGTCACGTGACATCACGAGTTTGACACCCCTGCACTAGACCAAATAGGTCTCTAACTGAAAAGGCTGAAGATGTCATTTAAAAAAAAATTGTGCTGACTGCAGGAGGCTGGGTATTTATGTATGTATGTATGTATGTATGTATGTATGTATGTATGTATGTATGAATGTTTGTATGTTATTAAATTTATATGCCACTTATCTTGCCAAGAGATGACTCCAGGTGGCTTACAACCAAGTAAAAATAAGATAAAACATTAAATATTAAAATAAATATTTAAATTCAAATTCTCCTAAAATTAACAATGATGGCAAGAAAGGGAGTAAGATGGACACTGAGTGGAAGTGGAATATTATATCAGTCCATTAACTGCCTCTAATATGACTTCCTCCATTGAAGTGCCAAGCCAGTTGGCAGAACCAGGGTTTGAAGCCCTTTTTGAAGGCCTAAAGAGTGGATGTAGATCTCACCTCAGGGGCATGATATTCCAGAGGGCAGGAGCCATCTTACCCAAGAGGATAAGGTCCTCTTTGAGTCAAGCTTATTTCATTTTATTGGCAGAAATATGGAAATTATTTGCCATTAATTTCTGGGTTTCTTTCTAGATGTTCCAATCTAGCCTAATGCCTTAGAGTTTACTGAGAGTCTCTAGTAGTAAAGTAAAGTTGGAAGGGACCTTGGAGGTCATCTAGCCCAATCTCCAGCTCAGGCAGGAAACCCTATACCATTTCGGACAAATGGCTGTCCAGTCTCTTCTTAAAAACTTCCAGTGTTGGAGCATTCATTGCTTCTGAAGGCAGGTTGTTCCACTGGTTAATTGTTCTAACTGTCAGGAAGTTTCTCCTTAGTTCTAGGTTGCTTCTCTCCTTGCTTAGTTTCTACAAAAAAAAAGCCTCTCCAAAGTGGAGAGCGAGGGAGGGGCGCAAAACTACCTAAGGAGAACCCAACAGGTAGGTGAGGGGATACGTGGCGAGGAGGAGAAGAGCAAAATTAAAGGAGTCCCCCTCGGCTGCTCAACAAAGGGTCCCGAAGGCGGTGCAAGTGGAGTTGAGAACTCCGGGCTGCTCTGCCACCCCGATCCCTCCTCCTGTTGCAAAACACGCAGCTCCTTTCCTTTCAATGGCCACTCATTGAACTCTACTCCTGCTTAGCTTTGTGATATCAGTCAATTTTTGGCGAGATGCTATCACTTGTTGTAATATGTCTGTAGTTGTAGAAACATATAAACGTGAACAAGATTATAGTCCTAGAATAACCTATAATAAATAAAAGTTAATCAGAGGTGTTATTTGACTGATCTGGTCCAGTCCATGAAAACTAGTTGTTAAACTGTCACACTTATGACAGCTAAGCCAAACTTCACCACTTATCTGCTCTACCCAGACAAGCTGGTTTATCCAGGCAAAGTGGTGAGGAAAATGCAGAGCACATTTGGCAAGGATTGGAGGTTTTATGTGCACAAAATCACAGCCCAGATGGAACTAACCTACCAGCTTTCGAGAGACATAGCTTGTCCAGGCAGAATGAAAAGAAACACCCATATATTAATTCTTTTTTTAAAAATTTTTTATTAAATTTTTATTAAGTACAAAGAAAAAAAGGATTAAAAACATTGGTAAATCGTCTTTGACTGACATCTCAGTCCATACTGTACATAATTACATATAATATACAACTATACATTTCTAGTCTCAATCTCAGTTTATCTCTTTACTGTGACCTCCATTTTTTCCCCTCCATCTATAAAATTTATTCCATATTCGATAAAATTCTGTTTCTTCCTGATTTTTTAATCTTTTAGTTATCCTATCTAGTTCTGCACAATACATAATTTTCTTTATTAGTGCTTCCCCACTCGGTACTTCCATTGCTTTCCACTTTTGAGCAAATAGTATCCTTGCTGCTGTGACCACATGAATAATTAAATATGTGTCCTCTTTATTTACATTTTTCTCTAGTATTCCTAATAGTAATGTCTCCGGTTTGTATTGAATGTTTTGCCTAGTCATTTCTATTGCCCATTCCCAGGTGTACTGCCCATACGCCAGTACACCTGTGCTTCTCTACATGTCCACTATACATGAAAAAAGGTGTCCTTTTCTTTTTTACATTTCCAACACATAGATGAATATCCGTTATACATTTTGCCTAATCTGGCTGGAGGGAGATGCCATCTGTAAACCATCTTATACAGGTTTTCTTTATATGATGTTGCCACTGTGATTTTGTTATTTCACTCCCATACTTGCTGCCATTGATCCATATTTATATTATATCCTAGATCTATTGCCCATGTCACCATTGTTTTTTTAACCTGCTCCTCATATAGCTCATGTTCCAACAGGTGTTTATAAATATTTTTTATTTGTTTTTTCTCCGGGCCTAGCAGTATTTTATCTAACCCCGTATCTTGTCTGTTAATTCCCCATTTTTGCTTATCCTTCATGTATCTTGCTTGTATCTGGAGATAAGACCACCACTCCATGTCTATTCCTTGTTGTTTTAGTTCTTGTTTTTGTTTTAAATAACCTTCTTCTGTCAAGATGTCTTTATATATAATAGCTTTGTCTATCCTGTACAAATTGGGGTATGTGACTGCCTCCAATGACGATAGCCAAGCCGGGATCTTAGTATAATATTGATGTTTAACTATATTCCAGCTTTTTATTAATATTATTTATATTATATTATTTATATTAATTCTAATTGTATTGAAAATACAATCAAACAAATAAAATCTAACAAATAACTTCTATTGACTTATTTTAAAAATCAATTTTTAAATTTAAAAACTCAGCATGCATAATTGTGATTTATTGATTAAAAATTCTCCCCAATTTTATGTTAATAAGACTATTGAATTCTGTATTAATACGGTGCTAAGCAATAGTATGGTTTGTGAACAGCTTATGCATACCTAACAAATACTTTAAAAAAATGCTTTAAAAAATGCTTTAGATATCACACAAATAATAATAATAATAATAATAATAATAATAATAATAATAATAATAATAATAATATTAATAGTAAAGTTGGAAGTGACCTTGGAGGTCATCTAGTCCAACCCCCTGCTCGGCAGGAAACCCTACACCATTTCGGACAAATGGCTGTCCAGTCTCTTCTTAAAAACTTCCAGTGTTGGAGCATTTACTGCTTCTGGAGGCAAGCTGTTCCACTGATTAATTGTTCTCACTGTCAGGAAGTTTCTCCTTAGTTCTAGGTTGCTTCTCTCCTTGATTAGTTTCCACCCGTTGCTTCTTGTCCTGCCTTCAGGTGCTTTGGAAAATAGCTTAATTCCCTCTTCTTTATGGCAGCCCCTGAGATATTGGAATACTGCTATCATGTCCCCCCTTGTCCTTCTCTTCGTTAAACTAGACATACCCAATTCTAGCAACCGTTCCTTATATGTTTTAGCCTCCAGTCCCCTAATCATCTTTGTTGCTCTTCTCTGTACTCTTTCTAGAGTCTCAACATCTTTTTTACATCGTGGTGACCAAAACTGGATGCAGTATTCCAAGTGTGGCCTTACCAAGGCATTGAAGAGTGGTATTAATACTTCGCGTGATCTTGATTCTATCCCTCTGTTAATGCAGCCTAGCACTGTGTTGGCCTTTTTGGCAGCTGCAGCACACATATGAGGTATATTAAGAAGGGAAAAGTTAAGTAATGAGGAAAGAAGTCTCACTCTAACCACTCAGCATCTACAGTGAGGATGGATATCAAGCTATTTCTTCTGATGTTCTCAGTTCTCCAAGTAAAGCAACCTGATCAAACTTTTTGAACTTTGCATTATCAGAAATTGCCATTGCAAGTCAAAGCAAATTTTTATATGGAAAATTTCTTCTGTCGGTCCTATAGTCCCAAACTAAAGTTTGGTCCTATAGTCCCAAACGATTTAATTGTAAATAGGCTGTGTTGTTTAAAAGGCATATGTGCTGTTCACTCACTTGCTATTAATCTACTTGTGTTTTGCATGTTTGAACAGCTGGATCGACAGGAGCTGGAGTGAATGACAGCAGCTCGCTCTGTCATGCAGCAATACTCAGGTCTCGAATGGAGGCTTGCTATTGTCAAGCCAGCATCCTAACCATGTGAGCCACCGTGCTCCTTATGTGCTGTTACTATAATAATAAAGGTCACACCTATTTGTATAGGTTTTTAGCACTGCAAGGTTTGAGAATTCCTGCCTTACTACTGCTGTTATGACTCACTCTGTTTCTGATCTTTGTTGAAATAACAGCCTTTAAAGAAGGTGTAGGTATGTATTGTTTATTAAATACTTTGATATTTCCCATGCTGAGATGCTGACATGATGAATTATTGTCAGAACCAGTTGTTGCCTTATTTAAATAATACCTCTGAGGTTAGTTTGATCAACTGTAATCTTAGAGGGGTTAAGGCAGGGGTCTCAAACTGCTGGCCCATGGGTAAGATGCATCATGCCAAAACCGCACCCACCCCATTGCCGGCAATGGAAAAAAAGTCACGATACATTGCGACATGTCACGTGACATTGCGAGTTTGAAACCCCTGGGTTAAGATATTTCTCAAATACAAAGGAAATGTACATTTACATCAGCACAAAAGCTGAAAATTACTCATCCTTGGTGGTTGCTTTTAAATTTTCTACAACAATCTAATAGGAGAGGGATAAAGATGGACCACATAACATCAAAATATCTCCAAACACCACAAAGCTTTGTTTTACATGTAGTTTTGACACTGAAGAATTTAGAAAGACTGGACAAGAATCTGAAAAGCTTAAGGATATTCCTTAACAGTTACAGTGAGAAACAGCTAGGATACAATTTTCAGAGTGCAGCTGGTCTTGGTGATCTAGGCAGTGGTGGTGAACCTATGGCATGAGTGCCAGAGGCGGCACTCAGAGCCCTCTTTGTGGGCATGCGCGCCATCGCCCCAATCCTAGGCCTTCAGCTGGGTTTTATAAAACCTTTTTGCTTTAGGCCTCTGCCGCCATGTGCAAAAAAAAAAAAAAAAGTTCAATCAGTCAATTTCAACTTCTCACGGGAAAAAAAAGAACTTGCAAAGTTGGAATTGATTGATTGAACTTTTCAGTCCCACCCAGTCTGCCGTTATCATTGCAGCCACGCCCACCCAATTGGTCACACCCAGCCAATGGGCCACACTCACCTGGCACTCGACAATGCATAAGTGGGTTTTGGGTTGCAGTTTGAGCACTTAGTCTCACTGATCTAGGGCATTAAGATTTCTCTGGGAGGTCAAAAAATCAAGATGTCATCCATGATTGCAAAGTCCCCTCCCTTTATAAATCTGTGTTGTGCATGCAGGGCATGTTAAAAAGGGCAAGACTTTGGGTATGCAGTCATGTCATCATCTTGATTTTTTTTTTGTTTCTCACTGCAAACCCACCAGAACCTGGTTTAAACTAGAACATTGTTTATTTAATGAAAGATGCCCTAGATAGGATACTTCTTACAAACTAATTTACCTTTTTCTTTTTTCTGGGAAGATAATTGGACACACTTTTGTATAATTGTGAACTCCCCTGCCCTTCTACTTTCTAAGAATTGCTTATGTGGGTTCAGAAACATTTGTGAAAATAAAGAACTGTTGTATGGAAGTTTCCAGCGTAGAAGCTCCCCATGTACTATTTATTGTGATTAAAATAATCTAAAAACTGGGTGGGATAGCAGAACAAGCTTTCTTGTTTCCCTTCTGGTAATAGCCAAATGTTTTGCAGCTACCCATCACAACTGCTTCATCAATAAGCCAAGTTGCATGCACACAAAATGCTCCCTGGATTCTCATGATGGCCACTGGCTGAGCAGGGTGGCTTTTCTGGGTTTATACCAATTCACAGACTACACATGACTTATTTTAAACATGGCTTACTAAACAAATAAATTGGCTGGGTTTCATATATCACATTAAGGTACTATAGGGCAGGGTTCCCCAACCTATGGTCCGCAGCCCGGTACTGGGCCCCAGAAATAGCTGGTGAGACCCCCCACTTGTGGTAGCACTGCCGCGTGAGTGCTAGCAGCCCCATTTGCACATATGGGGGGATGCTAGCCCTGCCACCAGCATCACATGGGCACCAGCATGCATGCAGTGGATGCGCGCAGCCCTCTTGCGCATGTACATTGGTGCTAGCTCACATGCAGTGGGTGCATGTGACCTGCTTGCACATGTGTACACATGCTAGCACCACCATCATGCACACGCCCATTTCCACATGTGCATGGGGGGGGCCATATGTGCGCACATTTCCCTGCAGCTCCGTCCTTCCGGGCCGCCAAGCCGGAAAGGTTGGAAAGCTCTGCTATAGGGTTTCACTGGGTTTGGTTTGACATGCATGGACTAGCAACTGCTCTTCAGAGGTCCCAGCAAGAGTCTTCCTTAAAACTTCTGAATGAATCTTGTAACTTTTATCATGCAGTGAATGTGTGCTAATCTTGAACTTTGACCTTTTTGCAATAAATAGTCTTTACTGTCTCTGTTGCCTGGCAGAGGTAAGAGAAAAGGAACAATTGGGAAGTGGTGGTTTATACAGCAGAACCATTCCCTAAAAGAAGTGTTTATTGACTTTTTTTTTTTTAAAAAAAAAATTAATTGATTGCAGAGCTCAGTCAAGCAAGTTATGGCAATGAAATAAAAAGTTTGTAACTATATCTTTTTCTAGGTTTAGGATCACTGTATAATGAAGCAAACCATGAAAATCAACTGCCCAGATATTTTTCTTTTTTTTAATAAAGTAACTTAATTGAATGTTTACTTTAAAGAGAAAAGGCTGCATTTGTTTCACTGCAATACGTGCAATACTTACAATGTTACAACACATACAAGACTATGTGTGCACCCCAGACAGCATATGCAGCCTTAAAACCTCCCTTCCAGGTTCCATCTCTCATTGTCCTCTTCTCCAAAAGCCATTTTTAGAGAACCAAGATTCTGTAAGGACTTCTACAGAAGATCTTAGCAATTTGATAGGCTTATGTGGACAAGTAAGCTTTAAACATTTAATTAGTTAAATGTATTTGTAGGGCTACTAACTCAGAGAAGCATAAATCTATGAGACTACAGCAAAAAGTTGTTTCTGTAACTCTTTGATGACATTTAGTAGTTATTTGTCCAGATTTGGTAGCGTTGACAAGGTCCATTTTTCTTCTCTTCTTGAACTTCTATGTGAGTATGGAAACTTCTAAATCTATTCAACTGCTTCATGGTGAGCACCTCATACTGTAGGTCCTTACACAAATCCAGATAAGGGTAAATCCCCAGAAGTGCTCCTTATCCCAAAATTAAACCATGCCAACAAATGCAAGAATAAATATTTTTCTACCACAGGTAGACCTAGACTTACAACAGTTCATTTAATGACCGTTCAAAATGACAACGGCACTGAAAAAGTGATTCATGACCGTTTTTCATACTTATGACCATTGTAGCATCCTCATGGTCACCTGATTAAAATTCAGAATGCTTCATAACTGGTTCATATTTATGACAGTTGCAGTGTTCTGTGGTCATGTGATCAGCTTTTGCGATCTTCTGACCAGCAAAGTCAATGGGGACGCCAGATTCACTTAACAATCTGTTACTACCTTAACAACTGCAGTGACTCACTTAATAACTATGGCAAGAAAGGTCATAAAATGGGGCAAAACTCAATTAACAAATGTTTCACTTAGCAACATAAATTTTGGACTCAACTCGAGGATTACCTGTACTAATTATATAAGACAGGATATCGAGAAATTCTGGTCTGAAGCCATTCAGGGTTATAAAGTTAATGCCAAATCTTGGACTGATCCTGAAATCAAGGTCTATGTCACCACAGTAGGATCTGACAAGTTGCAGTCTGCATCTGTAGTCTTGTTTATTTTTTGAGTTGAGCCTGACCTCTAGTGACATTACAAGCATATCCATGTACATTTCTTGCCAAAGTCAGACATGATTTGCCACTGCGTCTACTGAGGTATATTTTAATCTCCCTGATCTAATCAACGGTCTTGGTATTTCCTGGACGCCTCCCTTTCAAGTATTAACCACCTCCAGCCTGATTCAATTTCCAGCCCAAACAAGGACACCCAAGAGTGGCCTCTGGCTGAAATATCTATACTGTTTTCATATTTACTTGTAAATTTTCAGAGAATAAACCACACTGATTGAAACATAAGGTTTGGCTCCATCTCTTGTCTGCTGGAAATAATAGCACTTAAACCCTTAGTTTTCCTGAACTCTAGTAAACAATTTTTTTTAACAAGTTCCATTTCACTGGCAGTAATAGGATTGTCACTCAAAGTTCTACCAACAATGACACCTATCTTTTTTTCAAATTGCTTTTGGTTCCTTCTTTTTCAAGCTGTTATAGGATGAAAAACTCTTGCATTCATTTTTTCTTAATAATTTTAACCATCTGAGTGCAGACCCCAGTATGAACATATGGGTATTGGAGATACAAATAGTAGGTAGATACAAATAATATTTATACTTCAAATGTGCATTTACTCAAAGGACAGCTTTCAGGAGTAAATGAATTACTAAGCAAGGGAGTAATAAAAGGTAAGCTGTGATCCTGACATCGTAAGATAGGAAGAGATTGCCTTTTAAAAGAAGATATCCTTATCAGATGATCTGGAAATACCACTAAAGTTTGAAATATTGATAAAGATTTATAAATGTTTATAAAGTTTGTGCCAAAGGGAGATTGATAGATTCTTTTTGCTCATATCCAGGGCTTTTTTTGTCATAGAATGCCCATAACGGAGTTCTGGCACCTTTTTTGGATGGAATCTTGTAGGGTAGGCAAGGCGGGTTGTATGATGTGTGTGAGTTCTGGCATCTTTTTTTTTTTTTTTTACAAAAAAAGCACCACTCATATCTATACTTATATAGAATTTGCTCACATGGTTTGATATGCCTCTTTGCTTGTTACTTAGTTAACTAGTAGCACAGGCTGAGTTTTAAACTCTGTTTTGCTAGAGTATGTAAAGGTGTAGCCTTGTGTTGCATTTGTTGTTAAGCCATCATTTTTCTTCTTTGATGGAGAAACAAAAGTACTTTACCTGCCCTCCAGATGGGTTAATTTACATTGTCCGCTATCAAAATGTTTTATTATAATCACTTTTAAGCAGGTTGCAGGGTACAAGACCTGTATAAGGACACATTTATACAGGGTAAGTAGTTCTGACCTTGAGATATATTGTTCTGCTCTTCTAAGCATATTCTCTTCCTCTTTCTCTAATGCATCATCTCAGTTGTCCCAAGTTTGTTAATGAACACTGTTGTTTTTGGCAAAACCAAGTGTTTGGCAAGTCAGACTTACAAAAATATATGCAACTGGTTTGACTGGTTATGCCTGGGTCAGTTAAACTCCCTTCTTTCCAGAATGAAACTTCCTTTTATTCCAGTCTTGACTGTTTCAGATTTTGTAAACAACAGAAGAAGATAAATCAATAGAGTTGCATGGATGCACTTACTTTAGGAGACAAAAAATTCCCCATCTGTTAAAAGAAAATGGATCTTGTTTTTTTTCTCCGGAACATTATTATTGCACCAATCATATTTTATTATTGTCTACCTATAACAGAGGTGCCCCAAAGGGACTAGTTACATGGAGAGAGGTTTTTTTCATGGACCAGAGGGGACGTGGTTTTGTGTGCTGCCTGCATCCCGCAGATGGGATTTTGCTTGTTTTTGCGGCCTAGTTGCTGGCATGCCACGGCCCGGTACTGGGGGCCTATAATGTAATAATAATTTCCAAAGGCTGAGTGAAAAGAGTGGAAAAAGAAGTCGTATTCCTTATTGGTGATCATATAGATATTGTCATACTTGGTTATGTGCTGTACTTTGCAGGTGTTCCTTTCAAAGCTTGGATGATGTATAAGTAGCCATTCTCAGTAGGAAAACAGACAACCAAAGTCAAGTGTCAGCTGAAAATTTCAGAACATGAACTATAGAGCAATTAAGTTAAATGGTATGATAACTAAGCCAAGGCTACCCAACTTGTAATCACTTAGACCTCTCCTAAAGTTGCCATCAAAATATATGCTATAATGAGATAGAAAAGGGACATTATGAAATAATTGGGAGTAATCATATTCCATTAATTTAAATCATTTTATTTTGACTAGGCTGGCACATCATTTCTCAGCATACATTTGAAAGCATATTATTGATCTGAAAAAGGTTCCATTTCCCTTTGGATAAGTTTCTGCACCAGTTGTAGTGCCTTTCTCCTTTTCTAATAACACTTTCACACATGTAGTCGTTGAAACTCCACATAGAAATTATGTTTGAAACAAAGCCAAAATATAGCAAGAACTGATGGCAGGTAGACCAAGGCAGTCATAGAATAGATCCACTTGATAAAAAGCATCCACGAAAGAGACCTAAAACAAGATGGATCAATGACATCAACAACTATTTTGGGCCCAGTTGGCAAAAGAAAGTTCTCGACCATATTGATTGGACAAGCAGAAGAGGCCTTCATCCGGCAGTGGATAGACAATGGCTAAAGGATGATTATGATTGTGATGATAATGATGATGACCACTATCAGCCTCTTGTATTCTCATAGGACCCTTGATATGTGTGTCAATAAGTGCATCTTTGTGACGGAAACCCTGCTTGTTTTTTTCACATGCAAAAAAGGATGAGACTTCAATCATTTGGTATGCTATCTTGTTGACATTTTTACTTATCTGCAGACACCCCACAGCTCTCACAACTATTGGATACTGAGAGGCCCAATAAAGCCCTCTTTGCCAGGCATTTGTGTCTCCCAACTGCAATGTTCACATTTCCTATAAAGCCCCTGAGAAAAATTCTCCAAAGTATTCTGGGACAATTATACAACCTCAAATGACTACTCGGGAACACTTGATATGCTGAAGATTCCTGTCGGGATCATTAGAGGTGGTGATGCCACTGTGGTGTCACCTCTTGTGATAGAAGCCCTGGTTCCTACTCAGTAGTATAAGCAGAGGAGTCCCAGTGCAAATAAATGGGCCACACATATTACAATAATATATGTTACCATCTAGAGCTCCTCCAGGAAAGCCCACAGGCTTAAAGTGCTCATTTCCCAATTACCTAAACATGTATAAATGCAAATGAAAGAAAGAGAAAATAATGTGCATATTAGCATTTATGCTTAGATATACATTACAATCTAGTTTGCAATAAAAAAAGTAATGAATAGAATTCACAACTTCTGGAAGCAGGTTATTCCACTGATTAATTGTTCTAACTGTCTGGAAATTTCTCCTTAGTTTAGGTTGCTTCTCTCTTTGATTAGTTTCCACCCGTTGCTTCTTGTCCTGCCTTCAGGTGCTTTGGAGAATAGCTTGACTCCCTCTTCTTTGTGGCAGCTCCTGAGATACTGGAAGACTGCTATCATGTCCCCCCTCGTCCTTCTCTTCGTTAGACTAAACATACCCAATTCCAGCAACTGTTCCTTATATGTTGTTAGCCTCCAGTCCCCTAATCATCTTTGTTGCTCTTCTCTGAACTCTATAAAGTTGTGAATGCTCCAACACTGGAAGTTTTTAAGAAGAGACTGGACAACCATTTGTCTGAAATGGTGTAGGGTCTCCTGTCTGAGTAGGGGGTTGGATTAGAAGACCTCCAAGGTCCCTTCCAACTTATTATTATTATTATTATTATTATTATTATTATTATTATTATTATTATTAGTAGTAGTAGTAGTAGTAGTAGTAGTAGTATTGAAATAGAAATAGAGGGAGCATAGCTCTGGAGGGACAACTCTGCCTAAGCTGTGCCTGCTCAATCAGATCAAAGGTAACAAATGGATGGGCACCTTCAGGATGTGGAGTCTTCTATATCATTAAAGTATGGTTTGACTGAAAAGCTTAAAAGGGAGGTCTCTGTGGAAATTAGAACCCAAAACTACTTACCTTTGGCTTAGAATTTTTAAAAGTGTGTTAACATGTGCACGCATATGGTGGAAAGCACTTGGTTTTTTCCATTTCCTAGTAATAAATGATGCTGAATATGTTGACTAGATGTATTGTGAGATTAAACATTCTGTTAAACTGTTCTGTGTCTCTTTTCAGAAAAAGGAAATGGAGCTGATCCATTTATAAACACAATTGTTGCAGAAGATGCCTATGATGAAGGACAGACTGTAGCTGTGTGAATAGCGAGGATCTGAATAGTGAGGATCTGAATATTCTTATTTTGGATTATAAATGTAAAGTTTTACAAGACTTTAGCAGATTTGATTTCCAGTTAGCTAAGCAAAAAATTCTTGGATTTGGTTAAGACAGTGCAGTGAAAAAGCCTTCTGTCTCTGTCTGTCTGTCTGTCTGTCTGTCTGTCTGTCTGTCTGTCTGTCTGTCTGTCTGTCTATCTATCTATCTATCTATCTATCTATCTATCTATCTATCTATCTTTTTTTCTTTTCATCTACAATCTATTAACTTTGATGTATCTCCAGATGATATACTGTAAATGCCAGAGTTTAAGAACAGCAAAATGATAACAAATAAATAATAAAGACAGTACATTGGAAAAAAGATAGCCTTCTCAATTACAAAAACAAAAAAATCCAAATTTACAGGATGAAGACAGCTTGTGGTTAGCTTTACCTTTTATGTTAAGCTATAGTTACCAATGATTTATTAAATAAAATGCAATTGTATGGGTTTGCAAAGCTAAATCATGTGTTACAAACCACAATATCAGAGTTCAAATAGTTTAATCTACAGTCAGCTCAGGTGGACTGTCTGGTTCTCAGTGGCGCTAGGATCAGGGTCAACCTATGATGCAGGTCAGAAGAAGTACTCACACAGATGGACTGTGAGAACTGCATGTACCTTGACAGTGTATGCAGTATCATGACCACAGGGTTGAATCTAAACCAAGGATGCCCATATTTTAAGTATTTGGTCAGACCCAGAGATAAAAGAGTACTCAATTCTCACTCCAATATTTCTGCAGCTATTAAAAAAAAGGAACCATGTATATAACTGAGTGCTTTTGAAGATAGTCAGGACTGAATAACTGAATTTGGGACATGCAGTCCAGATATTCCAGCCCATATTCGTGGCTGCACCATGGCAATAAGATAAGGAGGAAGTGATGGAATGACTCTGGATTGGTAACTCATCCAACTCCAGTTTTTGTTCCAGTGGTAGCTGTGGTCAAGAGAACTTCATTCAGCTTTACCCAACAGGCCAGTTATAATCCTCCCTAGAACATGAGATTGTTCACAATCACCCAGGCTTTAATTTCCTCTTGATTGCAAGGTACAGGTAGATGGCTACTGTCCCTGAAGTGTATTTGTAAGCTACAACTGGTCCAGATTGTTGAACCCATTTAGATTATTTCTGCAGGAGCTGTGCTAGTTACGGATGGCTTCTAGGTACAATTCAGTTTTGGTTGTCACTTTCACGGTTCCGGGTTTGGATATCTGTGGGACTGCCTTCTCCAAATAACATCTGCCTACCTCATCATCACATCATATAGGCCGGTCTTTCTCCATATAAACTTGCTTAAGGAATGCCATGTCCGAGGGTGCAGAAGCATGCCTTTTCTATTGCTTTTTCCTCTTGTGGAATGGCTTTTCCTTTGGACATTGTCGGGCAAGTTTCCCTTTTAATATCTTCCTTGTTTCTATAGACCATTAACAGCTCTCTTCTAGCAGATATAAATTTGTAATATATAGTGTTAGTGGCTGTAGGATCTAATGATATCACTATTAACTAGGATTTTCTGTTCCCAGATATTCATGATAGATTACTCTCGCTGATGGAAGTGTATATCCTCTAATCATCCAGATTATAAGGATGACTCAAACAGAAAATAGAGACAAGGATGTGTTATGCAAAAGGTGCCTCCAGGACAAGGATTTTGTTTAATTGTGAAGTCTAAGCCGTGCTGATAATATGCCATAAAAGGGGTGATTTCTTGGAAAGGATTTTCTGGGTGCAGGCACCCCTTTGTGCATTCTCAAAGTACATAAGTTATAAAATCTGCTTTGTGATTTTATGTAAGAATATTTTTATATGCGATGCACATAGAAAAGAGACTGAACTTCAATCAAAAAATGTTGTGGCCACCACCTTGACATTTTGATCACACTCTATGGACACTTCAATACTTTTAAGTCAAATATTAGTGATTTAATAAGGAAGTCCAGCTAGCTTTCTGTAGCTGCCCTAAGAAACTTTTCCCTTAGCTTTATACAGAAATGAGCCAGGCACAAAGGGGAAATAAATAACATCCTTTACAAAAGTGAGAAAATATTGATCACCATGTTCTGAGTTGTTGCACCCATAAGGTTTGGTGCAGCATTGGGCCCAGATTCTAAATCATGCATTGGCAGCCCCCTCCAATGAACCCTAATCTAAGACAGAAGGTAGGTGCAGTATGGCATCGTGTGAAAAGGGTTCTTTTTCCTGCCCTCCGTAGATATGGGGGAGGGGGACAGCTAGTCCTCAATCCAAACTGGACAGGGGCTCCTTTTCCAGAGACTTCCTCCTGCCTAGTATCACTCATGCTCCACTTACCAATACCGATCAGAATGTTGTGATAAAAGTACTTTTCAAACAGAAAACAAAGGATGGGAATGGGAAATCCCTCTGCTGGACCAACAGAAAAGGGGAAGCCAACTTTAGCTCCCCTTTAAATAGTCAAAGCCCACCAATGTTCATGTTGCTTAACCCCTAGTTGACCTTCCCATGACCTAATTTTTTGGTATGTGCTAGAAAGATGGGGGACTCCCTCTCTGGACCATAAATCTGTTCTCCCTGCCTGTCCCCCTCACTTCCTGGCAACGCCTGCCCAAAACTGGACCCTGAGTGAGTTGAGTTTGGACTTGCTCACAAACAAGAGCGTTTCATGCTTCCACTTTCCTTGAAGTTTGGGGCGATTCTGGTGTAGAGTGGCTCTTGCAACCATCAAGCAAAGTGGCTTTCTTATCTAGAATATTAGTCATAGAAAAAGCATCTCTCAGAGCACCTAGTACAGGGGTGTCAAACTCAATTTCATTGAGGGCCGCATCAACATTGCGGTTGCCCTTGGGGGAGGTAGGTGGGTGTGGCCAGTGTGGGTGTGGCCTACTGGGTGGGCATGGATGGGGTGGGTGTGACCTACTGGGTGGGCGTGGCCAGCTCTACATCATTCGTGTCAAGGGTGCCTGTGGGGACCTAGGCAGGAGTGGGACAGATCTCAGGGTCTCTGGCAGAAGGGGGTGGGACTGGGGCAAGTGCCAAGGCATGGTGCATTTCTTCATTCCTCACAAAGGGTGACACCTCTCCGGCATGCACTGAGGGGGCGGGGCCGACACGGCAGGGGCTGGTTCCTTGCTGTTTCCAGATGGCCTTGTGGAGCTAAGACTGAATGCGTTTCAGCATAGATGGCCACCACAAAATTGTACATTGGCTCCTGGCCGGCCTGGGCCAGGGTCAAGGCAGCGGGGGCCGTTCCCTCACTTTTTCAAAGATAGCTTCGCGGGCCACATGAAACCACTTCGCGTGCCACATCCGGCCCCCAGGCCTTGTGTTTGACATGTCTGACCTAGCAGTTAAAGGAAATGAACAACAGAACTCATTAAATCATCTGGATCTGCTTAATAAACTTCATAAGCTGCTCATCTAGAAATAATGAATGGCTAAAACAGCCACCACCGTGTCCAAAATCCCAGGTTGCAGGGGGGCATGGGAGGTCAAAAACAGTGGTTGCATCTACACAGTGAAAGCTCCCTCTATTTTTTACATAAGTCCATCAGAGTCCTAGCTGTCTCTGGACTTTTTTGAACCCCATGTTCCTGTAAAGGTTTCATAATTAGGAAGTGCAGGTAGTCCTCAACTTACAACTATTTGTTGAGTGACCGCTTGAAATTACAACAGCACTGAAAAAGAGTGACTTATGACCATTTTTTACACTTACAACCGCTGCAGCATTCCCATGGTCATGTGATTGAAATTCAGATGCCCCTGGCAACCGGTTCCTATTAATGGCAGTTGCAGTGTCCCACGGTCATGTGATCACCTTTTGCGACCTTCTGACAAGCAAAATCAATGGGGAAGCCAGATTCACTTAACAACCGTGTTACCAACTTAACAGCTGCAATGATACATTTAACAACCCTGGCAAGAAAGATCATAAAATGGGGCAAAACTCACTTTACAACTGTCTGGCTTAAGAACAAAATTTGGGGTCTCAGTTGTGGTCATAAGTGGACGACTACCTGTACTGTCATTAAATGCAGTGCTAGAGAAATCTCTTGGTTGGCCCTGAAAGAGGAAGCGGACTCCCCCCTGGGGTGGGACTTGTGTGCTCCAGAGCCAGTGTGGGGAGGGAAACTAACACAGAGGTGTCGGTTTTACTTAAGGGGGAGTGAAATTCACGTTTGTGTGGGGGGGGACAACCCTAAAGAGAAATGGCACCCCACAAAAGATGCCACTGCAACCAATTCTTACGGAAATCCTTTCATTGGCTGGTTCACTCAATGACTCTCTGAACTGCAGGATGACTTCGCCCTAGAGAAGTTCTGTAGAAACTCCTGCTTGAGTTGGCTCTTTTCTGAAAACGCCAAAGGCCTCGTGCGCTGCTCCCCTGCACCGCATGCTCCGGCCCAAGGCTTTAGTCCTCCTGGGGGAGGCAGGCGTGATGCGGATGGAACGTGGAGCGCCGGCTTGAATAATTTGGTTACATCAAAGCAAGTCACCTGTTGCTCTGAAAACGTGCAGACAAACTCAGCCAGTGCGATTCCATCTCCCGGGGCTGCCAGAGCCCCGCCCACCCTAACACACGCCTGCCTGCCTGCCTGCCTGCCTGAAAAAGGAGCGTTAGCCCCAGCAGCCGGGCGTAGGGGAGAGCTTCCCTTCCCTTCCTTTTTATTTGGGCTGTTGGAGTGTTTTCTGCTTGTCCGAACCAGTTAGACTTGCCGCGCGGAGAGGATAACCAAGTGGCTGATTAAAGTGAGCTCACTTTCATCACTTACCGTTCAGCCTGCACAAGCACGAGTCCCGGGGCTTCTGGTAATTCCGGGGGCCTGCCCTGCTCCTGACCCGAACTCTTGTATCTCCGGCATAGTGAGTGATGTTGCGCTGGAATTTCCTGTCCTAAATCGCTGCCTCTTCGGGAGGACCCTGTGAGTAAACGCTGCTTTTTTGAACTCGGTGTGGGAATCTCACACTTTAAATGCCAGCTGCTCTCTCCCTCCCTCCCTTTTTTTGAAAGGCTGGGTTAATGTACAGGAGCGCTTTCAAGGCTGCTCCCATCAGCCTGCCAAGTTTAACTTGCTTGGTGCCTTTGAACTTCGGTGCCCTGGAGCATTCCGAATTAAGGAATATCGCTGTTTCCAAGTAATGCTACTCGGTTCTTTCTGTGCCTGCTCTTGTTAAAAATAAGTACAAGAATTATGAGGTTTTGATCCGAGGAACAGGCTGCATTTGGCTTACAATGTGTCTTTTTAAAATACTACAGTGGCTGGATGGGATGTATGATATGCAGTTGTGTTAAGAGCCCTTCCTTTTATGTTTTTAACTTTTTTGGGGGGTTTGTATTTGAATTTGTAAGTCACCCAGTGTCTATGGAAATGGGCTGTTGCAATAAATTTAAATAGATAATTAAATAATCATCCTTTTTAGTGATGCATCCAGTGTGACTTTTATCAGCTTTGCTAAGTAAGTCCCATTGTGTCTACTTATTATGGAAACATGCTTGGAACAAATATCCACAATTTAATTGGTGCATACGAGTCTTGGATTAGAGAAATGGTACTTTATGCTGTCCCCTCTGTTAGAGGTTAGTCTGTAATTATCCATAAGCTTCTGTAGAAACAAGTCATTGAATTTAGTAGGATTTATTTCTGGATAAAGAGGCCCAAGGTCAGATGGAAAGCTTTTAGAGGGAAGCAATTAAATGAAAGGCTACAGGTAGGGAACAGGAGCCTTGATTTCTATCTGTCACCTGGTTTATAGGGATAAGTAAATCATCAATGAAAAAGAGTTTTAAAATTTCTGGGAAATGCTGCCTTAAATTGTGGGTATGTGTTCCAAGCATATTTCCATAATAAGTGGACACAGTGGGACTTAGAAAAGTTGCTAAAAGTCACACTGGATTCAAAGCCTTTATTTTTGATGTTTTTTTATGTAGCAAAAGTATTTCATTGATATTCAACCTTTCCTCCACTAGCTTAAGGCAGACTTAAGGAAAGTCTTCTTTAAAATTAGTTCTTGTAGTAACTATCCAGTGAGGGAAGCAGAGCTCTTCCTGCATAGAAAGCTGATTTTTTGCTCTGAATGGCCATAGAGTCCTTGGTACCAATACAATAAAAACTCATTAATTTTAATAAAGATACAAGGTTGTAGAAGGCTTCAGATATTCAAGTTTACATGAGCTTTCTGTCAAGAAAAATAGCTGCCTATAATGCTTTCTAAGAATGTGTTATGTAGAGAAAAATGTTGTTTGCTGTAATATGACTTGCCTTCTTTTGCTTTAATTTAGATTAGGCTGTGGGTGGTTTCTGGATTAGTGCATCTCTTCTGTCATCCTGATGAGTCTGTGGAACTGAAAATACCTCATCTATGCCCTCTCCTCAAACCATGGTTAAAACTAAAGCAGAGCCACTGAAACCCAGTGCTCAAATTATGTAGTGTGCAAGATTGCCGTATAGCTGTGGTGCAAATTGCAATATTAAAAATAATGCTGGGCAAGGGCATATAGAATACTATAAAAGAATTGGAGATGCTAAATGGAATTTTGCATCAGTATTCCTTGAATACCAACAGGGTCACTGGTTAAAAGTACAACTTGAGCATTTCTTATGGGTTTTTGATTAATATCAGTGCTCCTAGCACAAACAGAACTTCCACAATTTTTTAAAATTGATAATTATAGAATAGAAAAATATATTGTATATATTCTGCGTTGTTCCATGTAACAACTTGTAAAACTGCGTTTTACACTGTAGTTTTTCCTGCAGTGCCTCTGTATCTAGTTTTCCCATTTAGAGATTTTATAATGCAGTGAAATAAGTGATGCAAAGAGGCATGTAAAAAAAAATATTCTGTGAATCAGCCTGACATATAGTGTGTAACTTTACAATTCCTCTTAGAACTTCCCTATAATTTCTTCCTCTACAACAGGGGTGGGCAACTGTGGCAACTTTATGACCTGTGGACTTCAACTCCCACAATTCCTGACCCGGCTATGGCGACTAAGAGGAATTGCCATAGTTGCCCACCCCTGTTCTACAACCTAGTGCCTTCTAGGGCTGTCTGGCACTGAGACTGTCATCCATTTGGAAGAGGTCAGGTTGGGAAAAGCGCATTTAAATTTTTGATTCATATATAACGGCCTCTGCTTCACTTAAGTCCTTTCAGGATAATTTTTGCAATGTTTCATTGAAAAATAATAGGCAACACTAAGTCTATTGCATCTATCTCTACCAGTAATGGGTAGGTTATGAACAACCTGCATGGAAGTTGAAATTGACTAGAGATTGGGAAAATAGCATCTAAATACTGTAGATTATTTCTTCCTAAAACTACTATACAAAGCTTTTCTCTGAATAAAATTAGAATCTTGACTCATACCTATAAGATTTACATTTCTCCTTGAACATTATATTCCTGAAAAATAAAATCACATAAATCATTAAACCTGAAATTGCTTATCACAGGAAGCAAATTGCCATTTGGCTGAGATAATATTACAATGAAATTCAGAAAACTAGCTTTTTATATTGACAAAAGCACAATCAACATGGTTTACCTAATGACTGAATTAAGTTATTTTCTAGGATTGCCCAACAGGTTGAACCATAAACTAGTTAATGTGTTGGGTTTGTAAGTCATAGAAAAATACTAAGTGCATTTTAATTAAGCTTAGTATGGATTCAGATAGCCCTAATTATAGCTAAGCTAATTTTCTCTCCGCTTTTTACTTAAAAGTCTTACAGTTGATAGGGTGAGCGCTTCTACCATTTCTACATAATATGGTATCCAAAATATTTTTACCTCCTTTCCTTTCTTTAAATAGATAAACGCATTCCTCTTTTTCCTGAAGATGTTTCCAGTCCACTTACATTACCTCTCTTATGCCATTAAAACCTAAAGGACCTCAGTTCCAAATTGTTTTATAGTTTTTCTTCTGCATTTGTCTGCTCTTCATTTAGCAAATTGTATAATCCTCCAATTCTGCTTTTCCTTTTATTCAATATAGTGGTACACGTTGCACTCCTTGCTATGCCAAACCATTTCAAATCACGTCTTAAATTAGGTTGGCATGTTATGCTTTGCCCTATGCAGACCTAATGGGATTGTGGAAAGAAAAATCTTCATCAGGTCCAGTCCAAGTTGGGAATAAACAAAATGGAGACTGTCTTAGAAAGAAGGTTGTAGTTTATTGAAGAGCAAAGCCAGACAGAAATGTGGCTCTGGGAAAGCTGACCACATGTAGTAGGAAGTGGTTTTTGTACCTTCTTGAGCTTTTGTTTGGAGTTGTTCCTGTGGCATGAACTTTGACCTGAGTCTGAGTGTGCCTTTCTGATATTCTGATGGTGGTGGGTTAATCCTATTATGTCCCAAAGGTCATATCCTGCTTCCATGGGGCTGTGGCTGATGACTGTTGGATTTTTTTGGTGGGAGGGATTGTTTATTCTAGAGATCTTTGTCTTTCTAATCCAACTTCCTGGCTCCAATATTTCTGAAAAGATGATCACATCTGCATTTCTGCAGACCTGATATCTGTTTGGGCAGAGAGATTTGGGGTGGGGGTGTCTGTCTTTAAGATCCTTTGGGGAAATATAATATTCTGCCTTTTAATATCCCCAAAAATATTTCTTTCTCGGGGGGGGGGGCTGACTTCCCACAGGATGATAGCCTATAAAACCCATTTCCTTTTTGTGAATATGTGCAACTTGAATGGCAATCATTTTTTTACCTTATGGGCACATGAAATTAATGAGTGGGGGATGCTTGTGCAGACATTAGCAAGCAATAGTACTTAAACTTACATACTGCTTCATAATGCTTTACAGCACTCTCTGAGCGGTTTACACAGTTAGCATATTGTCCCCAACAATCTGGGTTCTCATTTTACCAATCTCGGAAGGATGGAAGCTTGAATCAACTTTGAGCCAGTCAGGATTAAACTCCTGGCTGTGGGCAGAGTCAGCCTGCAATTCTGCATTCTACCTACTATGCCACCACAGCTCCTACATTGCACTCACCCCTCCCCCTACATTTCGTACAACACCTTTGTGGGATTTTGAGATAGTGATTGGTCATAGTCACCAGGTGAGCTTCCTTGCTATGGGTGAGCATGACCTGCACAGTGGTGGAATTCAAATATGTGAACAACCGGTTCTCTGTGTAGATGCTGCTTCTGGAAGTCCATTCTGGTCCTAGGCAATAAAACATTAGCTACCGGTTCTGCCGAAGTGGTGCGAACTCGCTGAATCCCACCACTGGACTTGCGTCTCCATATCACGTAGGCCAGTGATGGCTAATCTTTTAGAGACTAAGTGCCCAAACTGCAACCCAAAACCCACTTATGCATCGTCGGGTGCCAGGTGGGTGTGGCCCATTGGCTGGGTGTGGCCAATTGGGGTGTGTGGCTCATTGGGTGGCCGTGGCTTTGGTGGTAACGGCAGACTGGATGGGACTAAAAAGTTCAATCAATCAATTCCTACTTTGCAAGATCTTTTTTTTCCCCCACGAGAAGTTGAAATTGACTGATTGATTGAACCTTTTTTTTTTTGCACATGGCAGTGGAGACCTAAAGCGAAAAGATTTTATAAAACCCAGCTGAAGGCCTAGGACTGGGGCAATGGCGAAAGGGCTCTGAGTGCTGCCTCTGGCACCCGCGCCATAGGTTTGCCACCACTGACATAGACCTTCAGGCATGTATTCCATTGTAAATATGTAGGCTCCCCATGTTTTCAAGCAGTTAAACAACAAATGTCACAAAGCCAGGAATTGTGACTTTAATGTTTTTTTTTAATAGTCTGCAACATATACAGGTGTGGAGGGGGAAATGTTTGGAGGAGGATGAATTATGACATATTTGCAGGTGAAATGAGAGTGCAGGTGGTTGAGCCAGCTGATAAAACTTGCTGCTCCTTTGCAGAGTTAGTTTTTCTGTGAACAAAAATCTTGGAAAGTAGGGCTGTATCAACCTGCAACTGAAAAGTAAATTATATATATGAGTAAGTTATTCCTTCTACTAGTCTGTATTTTGCTGATTTTTTTTTTTCCCAAACTGGGTATGATGCATGGAGTGGAGTGCAAGGCTGATATGATCCCAATCATACTGGACATGTTTAAGTCCACGTATCACCCTCACACAAACACATAGCCTATACTTTGCATCTCAGCTATTCCCCCCCCCCGCCCCTCCTTTAGAAGAACAGCCTCCAAATTCCTGGTTTCCTCTGTCATTATTTGCAGGAAAACTACAATTTATGCCCTGCCACTCAGCTATTCACTTACCTGAGTAGCCAGTTGACCAATGAGTCCATATTGCATGGTTTCCTGAACTTCATAGAACCATAGAACTGGGAGGGACTTTGGAGGTCTTCTAGTTGAAGTCCAAATTAACAGCAACAGGAAAAGGGCAGGTGTGATCATTCAGTGTCCAAGGTGCATATGTAGCCCTTCTGGTCTAGGACTTGTTTGTAACTGGGTCACGGGTGGTGGATGGAAGAAGCATGGTGATCAAACTCTCTAACTCAAGGAAATGACCTGCTTAGTGAACCTAGAGGGGATCAGAGTTAGCCCCAAACAGCTCTGAGGTTGTTTGGATCCAAACTAACTTACCATCTGTTGTTCAAGCTATTTATCAACATGGGGCCTTTCAGGGAACTTAGCTTAACAGTTTTAATACCCAATGGCTTTACAGGTAAAGTACTGACAAAAGGACAGAAAAAAAGATTAATCAGGTCCTTTCAAATATCTGTAGGGAGATGTTCCTGAATGCAACCCTGCAGATTTTCCTACCATACAGTGTTGAAGAAGAAGCCAAAAAGTGGGGAAGAAAATGTCAGTCTCCCCGTTTTTCTTGCAAATGATGGAAGGATTTTTTTTAAATGGCCGCAATCAGCAGCCATCTTATGTTGGGTATTGTAGGAAGACAAAAGTAAATCTTTTCACTAGGAGAGTAAATGGTTTGCTCATGCATGCTGGGCAAGCATATTTTACAGTTGGGATATTTATCCAGGTTGGCTGAAGTGCTGTGGAGAATCTGTGACCATTCCTGTTGGTTCCAGCTCGTCAAGTGGAAATGTATTAATACAAGTTGCATTTACCTTTTTTCTCCCTATTATTGTAATAAATTCCTTCATGGGAATTCTACCCAGTCACTGGTATAGGTAATATGGATGATATTTGGGTTAAGGTCAAAATACAGGAATTGGAAGTATTCACCAAACATATCAACTCAATGTACAGATACATCAAATTTGCATGTGAAGATGTTAAGCAAGATAGTCTAGCCTTCTTGGACTGTGCAATATACATTAAGGAAGACAGAAGCCTTAACATCAAAGTTTACAGAAAACCCCCACATATACAGATCAGTATTTACATTTTGATTCTTACCACCCATTGGAGCACAAAATGGGAGTGATCAGAACCCTACACCAGGGCTTTTCAACCTTTTCATTGATTGTACCACTTTTAGGATATGACAATATTTTAGCAAGGTGTCAAAAACTTGATGACCAAAAAAAAAATCTGTTCAAAGTTTTAATTGCACTGAAATGACTTTTGACCATTTTTCACACTTATGACCATTGCAGCATGCCCAAGATCATGTGATTTATATTTAGATGCTTGGCAACTGATTCATATTTATGATGGTCACAGTGTCCCAGGATTATGTGATCCCCTTTTGCAACCTTTTGACAAGCAAAGTCAATGGCAGGGCTGTTGGTGGCCAAATGCTAAGGCGGGACTTCCTTCTCTCCCCATCTCCTTCCCTGCCTCCCTCTTTCTCATTCCCATCACCTTCTGAAGGAATAATTTGATCCCCCCATATTTTCCCTCCTCCATATATTTATCAAACAAGGAAAAGCCTCCAGAGACAGAAAAGACAAGCCGCTGAGAAACTAGCTTAAAAAGGTGCATTCCCCTTTAAGAATTAGCTACTGGCTAGAAAGGAAAGTTAAGGAGTGCAGCAGCACTTAAGAAAGAAAACAAAATGTAAATAAGTACTGTCTGCCGGCTAAGGCAGCCTCCCCAAATGGCTCCATTTGTAAGTAAAGGAATGGTACAGGCAAAATCCATTCAGGAGAAAAATACTTCAAAATCCCTCGCAGCAAAACTTACAGCTAACAATAGCAGAGCAATAGAATCTAACACAAGACATCAGCCATCAGCCAAATAGAAATTGCCAAACACTCCTTAAGAACACAAAGCCTACATTGCACAATTGAACTTCAAAGTTACAAAAGCACATAAGAATCCTTCCACTCTCTCGGTTTGTTGTTCAGCTGAAATGGCACTTTGCTTCTGCCATTAAACATCTCCTCTCAAGCAGCCGGAGCAGCAGCCGCCAGAGGTTTGTTTCCTCTGGTCTACTTTTTCTTTTCTCTTAAAGGCTGGAAAGCAAGCCCCGGGCTTTTCTTTCCAATACTCCCTCCCTCCTGCTCCTCCGTCCCTCTGTGCTCATCTCCAGGCGATGCTGTCTTTTTCATTCCTCATGGAGGGCGACCCCCCCTCCCGCTGCGTTTCTTGCCTGTTTGTTCCTGTCAGCATAGATGGCTGCCACAGCAATTGTAGATCAGCTCATGGGGAGCCTGCTTGATCTCCTCCCCTCTCCCCCCACCCTCCTCCTTCTTTCCCTTCAGTGCAGCTACAGCTGACTCTGCCTCCTCCCAAAGCTGCGTCTTTTTTCTCTCTCCCTTCCAAATTGCCTCCTCCTTTCTCTCTCCTGTCTCCACCCCCCTCCTCCTTTCTCTTCTGGGTGAGCCAGAAATGAGCCTGGGGCCTTTGCCTCATCCCAGCCACTCTGCAGCTCTGGAGGACTCTCTCACAGTAAGTCTTGTGCTGCGCTGGCTCGTTCCCTCCCCACTACACTTGGCTGGGCAGGGCCACGTACCACCTGCCACATGCCAATGTACCATAGGTGGTACGTGTACCACCGGTTGAAAAGCCCTGCCCTACACTACCAAGCTGAAGGCCTGCCTACCAGCAAAGATGGGAAAGAAGAACTAAAATACATCAAGGAAGCCCTCAGAACTTGTGGCTATCCCAAGTGGGCTTTCATCAAATCCCCCAAAATACCTAGAAGAAGCTTCTCCGCCACAGACAAAGAAGAAAACAATAAACAAAGCAATGTAGTCAGTCCATATGTTGCGGGAATATCAGAAAAGCTCAGGAGGATCTTCAGCCAACATAACATACTTGCACACTTCAAATCCAAGAATACACTAAGGCAGAAGCATATCCACCCCAAGGATAAAACACCCAGCCACAAACTGAGCAACATGGTATATGCAGTACAATGCAGTGAGCCATGTGCAGATCTATACATTGGAGAAACAAAACAACCACTTCACAAACGTATGGCACAACATAGAAGAACAAAACCACCAGGACAAGATTCAGCAGTCCATCTGTATTTAAAAGACAAAGGCTACTCTTTCAAAGACAGCAAAGTCCATATTTTGTCAGAGAAGACCGCTGGTTTAAAAGAGGGGTCAAATAAGCCATTTTTGTCAAAATTAAACAGACCTCTCTCAACAGAGGGGGAGGGATACAACATCATTTATCTCCAGTCTACAACACACTCCTTTCAGCAGTTCCAAGAAGGCTCCACACCCATTTGCACTACTCAGGTGACCCTGATGACACAGATAAATCTCCACGTGGCCTCAGTGATTCTCTAAAAGAATGCAAATGACCATCTTTCTGCAAGAAGTATAAATCCTTCCATTCCCCACCATCCAGTCAGAGCTGAAGAAGCTTCTTGGATGAGAAGCAAAATGTCTTCAAAGAAAATCAAAGTCCAGTTGCCTCTTGAAAAAGCATCTTTGGGACAACCTGGATGACTGAGAATCTCCATAGACATCTAGTTACTTAAAATTGACATATAATTATAATATTGTGTTACTTAATATTCATATATGTACGTGTGTAAGTTTGTAGGTTGATAAAAGAAAATAAAAGATAGACAAAGCAAATTTAACAGAAGTTAAAATATCTAAAACTTAAATGGATGTAGTTCAAAAGGAGATGATCATTAAGCTTTGAATACCTGCTTTCAGGCTAATTGGTGAATTGTCTGTGCAGTGCAGTGTCATGTCAGCCACTTGAATAGACAGATCAAATTTCTTTGAAAGAGGAAAAGGAACTAAATTTGGTTCTAGTAATAGAATTTTTGCCAAAACCCTGCAAAGGAAAATAATTGAATCTGGAAACTCTGAAAAAACATGAATATGTTTCTCTCAGAATTAATTAATTTTGAACGTTTGCAGAAGTTTAATGTTACTTTGAAATAAGCCTGCTTCTCTCTTTGTCTAACAGCTCATATCAAAGCAGAGCATTATAAATTGATTATTGCAACACTCCCATATAAAAAAAGAAAGGATTGCAGCAAAAGAGAATTCTGGGATATTTTTGTTCTGCTGAAAAGGGAAATGCAATGGAGCAATTTGTTCAAAATTATCTGGCATAGTTTTCAGATCATTCAACATGAATGGGTTTCTGAAATGTATTGTCTGTGTCTGGGCAGCCAACTGCAGAGATTCTTCTTGATAAACAGGATAGATTATGAACCAAGTTTGAATTAATGAGCATGTCAACTGTTTCTTGTTTAAGATAAAGTGAAAAACATCAGATAACACTGAATACATAATTCCTTCAGGTTCAAAATGAGAGGTATAGTACTAATAATGGGAAATACCAATGGGAAATATGGTATTTTCTTGGCTAGAAACAAATGTATTTACAAAAACAAAGCTTGTTCTGGAAACTTATTATATGAAATGTTCTTAGACATACAAATACCAAAATCTATTTTGATACATTATAGGGGTTACAGTATTTCAATATTTTACTCAGAGCTTCATCTTATTTAACTGTTGCAGTCTCTCTCCAAAATACTTGTGCCCTCTTGTAAATAGCAGAAACAAACATTTTGTTCTTTCAGATATAAAAAGTGCACTGGCAACGTTACTTAGTTTGATAATGAAATGTCTGCAAGAAAACCAAAGAGCACCAAGAATCCCACAGTTCAACCTAACTTGCAAATATTCTATCGGTATATTTCAGCACCAAGGACCCCACAAATTGAAAATGCTAGAAAGCTGGCAGGAATTAGTAATGTAGTCCCATTAAAGTGAGATGGGCAGCAAATCCAATGAGTAAATAAAATAAAAAATTTGGAACTGAGCTCAGAGCAAGAAAGAAAGAAAAGTGGCTAGCAAGATAAGACAGCATTAGGCAGACTCAGCCTGTTGAGGAGATGCAGTTTCTAGGGTGATCCCAGAAAATGAGTCAACATAGAAATCATTATGCAGGGAACAAAATGATGCAGGATAGGAAGAGAGAAAGAAGAGGATCCAGAGACACTGAGAAGATGACCAAAGTTACACTGAGAGAAGTTTGTCAGTAAACTTTGATTTGAAGTCCTTGATTTAATTCTTGGAGACTATAATAGTTTCAGATACTGTGTCATACGGCAGCAAGAGCAATAGTTTTTTAAGTAAAGAGGTAGTTAATCTCAGCATAATAGAGCAATTAGGCCATAAAGCAATTTACTGCATTCCTTCAAAGGCAGAAATGCAGGGGGGGGGGAATGATGCTTGAATACATTAGCTGAAGGCTGCTGGGATAATTATATAATTATAATTACCTTTCAGACTAATGTCTTTCTTTCCTTGATAACCTAAAGCAAAATGAACTAACACAAACCTGGAATGGTTTGCAAGAAGCTCCTTCTGTGTCATTGTCTAATCAATCCCAAGAATTCAGGACAATTCTTCCTTTATTAGGAAAACATTAGTTTTGTAAGGAGATTACTCATTAAACCAGGGGTCTTCAAACTTGGCAACTTTTCAGACTTGTGGACTTCAACTCCCAGAATTCCTCAGCCAGCTTTGAGGAATTCTGGGAGTTGAAGTCCACAAGTCTTTAAAGTTGCCGAGTTTGAAGACCCTTGCATTAAACACTTTCTCATATATAACACTATGCTCTTTCTTGTTTTCCAAGACTGGCAAAAAGTTGTATAAAGAGATAGCTGGGTTTTGTCTTGCTTTCCAGCAGTGGCAACCAATTATAAAACCAACCTTGTGCCAGAAATATTCACATTCTGTATTTCTGTGTTTTGACCAGAAAGATCTAAAGCAGTGGTTCTCAACCTGTGGGTCGAGACCCCATTTGGGGTCAAACGACCATTTCACGGGGGTCGCCAAACAACGCAGTCCGCCATTTTTTTCCCCTTTTCCTTAGCTGTGCTATTCCCTTTTATTCTATTGGCTTTTGAAAGCCAATAGAATAGACTCTCTTGAATAGAGTCTAATTCTATTGGCTTTCAAAAGCCAATAGGAATTGTCCAGGCTGTCTCTGCTCTGCTGAGCCCGCCAAAAGTCCCATTTTGCAAATGGTGCTGCACCAGTTGAGTAGTCCTCAACTTACGACCGGTGAGTAGTCCTTGACTTACGACCGGTTGGGGGTCGCGACATTAAAAGGTTGAGAACCACTGATCTAAAGCCTCATCCTTTCTCCTTTTCCTAAAACTAGGCTGGGGAGAACTAAGGTAGAAGAACCAAGCAACTGGAGAGACTAATGCAGGGACCTTCCAACTTGGCCCTGTTATGACTTGTGGACTTCAACTCCCAGAATTCGTCAGCCAGCCACACTGGCTGAGGAATTCTGGGAGTTGAAGTCCACAAGTCATAAAAGGTCCAGGTTTGAAGATCCCTGGACTAATGGATATAAGGAAATTATTAGGAACACTTGGAAGAAAGCGTTTGACAGGGAGATTTCAATTTCTCTTTCCATCTGCTATATAAACCTATAACTCTAAACATCCCGCACCATAACTTTCTGTGAAATACAGCAGGTTTTCTCTCAATGTCACAGCATTAGCCAACATCAGCTGATCTTGAAAAGCTGAGCTGGATTCAGCTTAGTTATCCGTTAGAAGTCAGGGCATTAGGAAAACCCATGACTTTAAATTAGATTGGGAAATTTAAAAAAAGTCTTGAAAAAAGGCCATGGGAAATTACACTTCTGTGTTACCAAGGAAACATACATGTAATTGATTTATGACCAAAATGGGGAGCAGAAAAAGGGAATTAAGTGAGGCATGCAATTTCACAACCTTTTTGCCATGGTCATTAAGCAAGTCACTGGTTGTTAAGTGTTGTGATAGTCACAAGTGCAAGGACAGGCTGTAAGTCACTTTTTGAGCGTTGTGGTAACTCCAAATGAATACTTGTGAGCCTGTAAAGTTATCAGGAGACTTGACTTTATCCCCTTACTGTGTGTTACAGCTTATATGCAAATTATGTCCTATTTCTTATATTAAAAAGGTACCATTGTTTAATTTGTTTTCTCCATGGTAGATAATAGGAGAGTTCCAATTTTCCCCAGTAATGCTCCAGAATCAGGGACAACTTGGGATGATATATTCTCTAGAAGAGCACAAGCTAAGGATACAGCTGTAAATCAAGGTAATAGTTCTTCACTCAGTCCTGACATTTATGCACCGGACTGCTAGCAAAATAGGATCACTTTGCAAGCAAACCATTTTTAGTGCTGATTAAGTTTCCTATTAATAGTTCATTTTGGGGGGGGGGGGTCAATACATTTTCTAGGGCAACCAGAAAACAAAACCTCCCAACAAAAGAGAGCTGGTATTTTCAGAGAATTGAGGTACTACCATTGAGGGTACTTGTTTGCCCTGTCTATGTAATGTCAGACCAATCCCTGGGCTGCAATCCATTCAAATAGAAAGTTACTAAGGAACTACCCTGAGCCTGTCAATTAGCACATTTGAAAAGTTACTTGTCTAACGTTTATTAAAGAACCTACTTTGTAAACACAGTAGACAAACTGTCAGTTTACAAACCACTCATTTCATAATCTGTACCCAGTGCTTGATCAGGAAATGAATGAATCTTATGTAAACCAACGTTACAATAATGGATATCTTTAAAAAATTTCAACATACATAATGGTACCTTAGCTCTGCAATTTTGTGGATGAGCAAGGACAGGAAACTTTGAAGAGCATAACACCTCCTTGAATTGTTTCCAACTCCTTTAGCAGCAGTAGCCATAAGAATGGTCTGTATTTTCTTCTGTATAGCATAGTAATGTGTTGCACTGATATATAGGTAGTCCTTGACTTGCACTCATTCAAAGTTACAACAGCAGAGAAAAAAGTGACTTATGAACATTTTTCACACTTATGACTATTGTAGCATCCCCATGATCAGAATTTGGGCGCTTGGCAACTAGCATGTATTTATGATGACTGCAATGGCCCGGGGTCATTTCATTACTGTTTCTGACAAGCAGAGTCAATAGGGGAAGCCAGATGTACTTAACAACTGCATGATTCACTGAATAACGGTAGCGATTAGCTTAACACCTGTGGCTGTGTGTGTGTGTGTGTGTGTGTGTGTGTGTGTGTGTACTAGCAATAAAAAATGTTACTGAACTCCGGGATAAATATAAAAACAAACTGTTTTATTACTAAGCTTTCGTCGGTCCTCTGCTGATGTCGTCAGAGTAAAAGCTGAAGGTTTGGCTAGCCTGCTTATATCGCTGGTTGTTTCAATGATCTGCTCATGGAGTGAGTAATTGGTCCCTCCTCCCCTCGCTCCCCCAGTCAGTCATATTGCTCCTAATCGCATCGCATCTGCCTGTCCACGTTTGAATCCTGGCGCTTTTTCTCCCCCCACCCTCCTCCTCTCTATCCATTCCGCTCGTGTGCGGCTGCTCAACCTCATTGCTGAATCATCCTCTGGGCTTTCTTGTCTTGTAGTCTCAGTAAGTTGTTGCCCAATTGCGTCTGGTGGTATTCCTTCCGTCGTATGTCCTGTTTTGCCCTCACTGGTCTGTTGCTCCTTTCCTGCTACCCGGGTGGATTGTGTTGTCACCGCCCTCTCTCCGTTCACTATGGTTTCGTGCTGTTCTATGGGTGGATGTCTTGGGTCTTTCCTGTCCTCCCTCCTCCTATATCTGGGTGGTATTTGTTGCATCCGCTGTAAGTTTTTATGCCATTGCTCGTTTGATAGGTCGGCAGTAGAACTATATGCCGATTGATTGAGTAGTCATCTGCACTTGATTGATTGAATAGTCAAACTGCCACTCTTCGTAGAGTCTTGGGCAATAGTCTCCGCTCCCGCAAAGTCGAATGAATGGTTGCTGTCAGCCATGTGCATCCACAACTGTGAGTATCGTCTGGCCGCCAATCTATGTTCCTGGCCCCTGGTATTGAATCGCTTTGCGGTTTCTCCAATGTAGTTGCAATGACAATTGTTGCATCTGACCTTTTATACCACCGATGATCTTTCATCCTTTGGCAATGGTTCCTTGGGACACATTATTTTAGCGCACGTTTGGCTCGGCATATGTGCTACATTGATGTTGTAGGATGCCAATATCCATGCTGTTGTTTCGGATACCCCGCTGATGTAGGGGAGCATTGTCCAGGTTGTGGTTGTTGGTCTGTTTTATGTTTCACGGGGCTCTAGGTGCTTGCTATGTTGCCAGATGAAATCTGCCGGATAGCTGTTGCATTTGCATATGCAATAGAGGTGGGTCCATTCTCTAGTTTTTGCTTCCCTTGTGCTGCAATGGGTGTTTATCCTCCTAAATAATGTTCGAATGCAGCTGATTTTATGGGGCATCAGGTGGTTACTCCCATAGTGCAGAATCTTGTCCGTGTGTGTCATTTTGCGATAAACGGACGTGTGGAGGGTACCATTGGTTTGGCAGCTGACCAATACATATAAGAATGCCAGAGTGCCATTGGCTTCTTCCTCCGCGGTAAATTGAATATTCGGGTAAACTGTGTTTTACCCTTCCATGAACCTGGCATTGTCCTGTCATTTGATTATGGTAAATGTATCATCAACATACGTAACCCAAAACCTAGGGTAGTAGAATTCAATACTTTGAATTCTAACTCCTGTAGGACAGCCTCTGCAATGATCCTCAAGATAGGGGACCCCATTGGCCTATCCTTTACTTGTTCGTATATTGTATCCTGGGATGTGAATATGTTTTTAAGCACAGGCTCATTAGTTGGGTATAATCTTCCGTATTAAGTGGGCAAGTTTGCCACGGTTCCTCCTGTCGTAGCCAGTTCTTTATCACCGATATGGCTAGGTTTTGTGTGTATATGTATATGTATATGTATGTATGTATGTATGTGTGTATGTGTGTGTGTATGTCTGCATGCATGTCATCCCCATCATCATCCCCATCTTAATGCACTGTGAAACAATCAAATTTACAGTTACATGTATAAAAGCCAACTCCACTTTAATCCTGAAGGCTTCTTACATGGCCTTCATGAATTCCAAAAGGGATGGAGTCATTCTAATCACGGTAAATACTATTCCATAGACAGGCAACAGTTATTTGCTGATGGACTGTCTGATCTGGATTTCTTTGTGACAATCCCTTGGATTAGAATGAGTAAAACTATCTTCCTTTTAGAAAGCTACCTTAATTCATATTGTGGTTGTTTTTTTGAGGCCAAATACAAAATTATTTTATTTCCATAAGCTTTTCACTAATAGAATTCATGGATCATATCAAAACATGGTTATTAACCACAGTGGCCTTCTTCATCCTTAATGTTAACCCAAAACCCATGGCTTATACATTACGGTGACGGAATTCATACTTCACATTTTGGAGGGGGGGGGGCTTCAAGTCAGTGTTGACTCCTGACAACTGCCTGGATAGGTCCCTGCAGTTTTCTTGGCAAGATTTCAGAGGTGATTTGCTTCCTAAGGATGAGAGAGTGACTGATCCAAGATGATACAGCTGGGTTTATGCCTTAGGCTGGACCTGATCTCATCTCTGGTTTCTATTACTCTGCTCTCTGTGTCACATCTCTATCACATTAAATCAGAACCAAATGAAATGCATTTTCAGTTACTATAATTATGAATATATCATTAAACTTAGATTTACCAAATCTGTGCTATGACCGGTTTGTGCTATTTTTCTTCATCCCTATTACTGTTTGTTCATATATCTGATGTTAATATAAGCTGTCCTGGGTGTAAAGTTGAAATGCAGGCTCATCCATAAATGTTTGTAATAACTTGTTAGGAGTGAGTCATATGCAAAATGGTTTCCATTTGATCTTATTCAGGTTTTTTTTTAACATTCTAATATAAAGGCTGATCAATTCGTTTTTCAAAAATTATCACAGAAGAAGTCAGTTTTTTTATTGTTATCTCTCTTAATTTTGTTTCTGCATGTGGGGAATATTTTTTATTATGACAGCAACTGTTCTCCAGAAATATGGCTGGCTATATTCCCCCTACTTTGAGATAAACAATTTATTGTACAAAGAAAATGTTTTGTCATATTTTATGGCATAGTGCTGGCAAAACCATTTCTGGATTTGCTTTAAGCACCTACAGCTGAATTTTGTTTGTAGGTTGAAATAAATATTCCTCCAAATAATAAATGGAATCACTATTCAATTGCTAGGTCCATTATTGCCCTCCAGATGGTTGCTGAACTGCAATTCCCAAAAGGGAATTCAAGTAGTTGGGCCCTATCCAACAAAATGAGTTTAAATGTGGAGAAAAACAAAGTTTTACATTTAGGCAGGAAAAATCAAAAGTATAAGTACAGATTAGGCGAGACCTGGCTCAAAACAGTAACTGTAAGAGGGACCTTGGACTCCTAGTGGACGATCACTTGACTATGAGCCAGCAGTGTGCAGCAGCAGCCAAAAAAGCTAATACAGTCCTGGGTTGTATAAACAGGCATAGAATCAAGATCATGTGAAGTATTAGTACTGCTTTATAAAACCTTAGTGCAGTGGTTCTCAACCTGTGGGTTGGGACCCCATTTGGGGTCGAACGACCATTTCACGTGGGTCGCCAAACAATGCAGTCCGCCATTTTTTCCCCTTTTCCTTAGCTGTGCTACTCCCTTTTATTCTATTGGCTTTTGAAAGCCAATAGAATAGACTCTCTTGAATAGAGTCTAAGCTTAAGAAGCCATTGTTCCTTAACTCCAGTGGAAAAAAAGCTAGTCCATTGCTGCAGCAAGGCAGTGCAATTGTTAATTGGGAAATAAGTATCTTTAATCTCCTCAGATCCCCTGGAATAGCTAGGATCTTTGACATGCATGTTCAGAGAGCTCTGATGATGCTCTGGGAGCTGCAAAATGGATGCTGGGAATCACATGTAGCCCATAGATTATCTGGGCGTCAAGAAATAGATGACTGAATAAAGCACAATAGTTGAACTTTCCCAATTTATTAAAATAAAATGAAGTAATCTGTATCGTGGCTTAATGCAATCTGTAAACCCAACCTGAGAGTTCTGTATATTTCCCATAGTTAGTTGCACAATCATTATAAATGAAAATCTCAGGAGTTGTAAGATATTACAAGTTGTGCAGGTTGGCTTAGGTCTGGTAGGATTACAACTAGGTCTTCCATTTTTGCACGAAGGTAAGTCTTTGGCATGACCTTTGTATATAATCATTAATTTCTTTTGCTTCAACTTCAGACCCAACTGTTTGTCTCCTATTAATAAGTGTATTGCTAGCAATGGTGCTGAAGTGACAATCTGGTTTGTACATGTCTTTCTATGAAAAGTTGGACAAGTGATGCTGCATCTTCTGTAGATGTATTTGTATAATTCAGAGGACTCAGTCATCAGCATCTGTTAGCTAGGTAAAATTTCTCCTTAGAATCTACATTTTTTTTTGTAAATTACCTTTTTACAAATAGTTTGAGATTTCCAGAATAAAAATGAGTGTTACTGTCACTCACGGGACTGTTGTCCATCAAGGTAAGCCATAACTGAATTTGTTTGGTTTGGATTGGGAACATTATGAATTTAATGTTTGTACATTCAGGCTTATGATTTAGTATAATCTGTGAACCTAATCAACTGTATTTCTTTCAGTAAACCATATCAAATAAATTCTGGTTTGTCAAGTTATGTAATTCCAATTATTAATCTTTCTTGAGATATCATTTTGGGAAAATACAGATATTTAACAGAATAACAGAGTTGGAAGGGACCTTGGAGGTCTTCTAGTCCAATCCCCTCTCAAGCAGGAAACCCTATATCATTTTAGACAAATGGCTGTCTAGTCTCTTCTTAAAAACCTCCAGAGTTGGAACAACCACAACTTATGGAGGCAATTTGTTCTGCTAATTAATTGTTCTAACTGTCAGGAAATTTCTCCTTAGTTCTAGGTTGGTTCTCTCCTTGATTAGTTTCCACCATTACTTCTTGTCTTGCTTTGGAGAATAGGTTGATACCCCTCCCCCTCTTCTTTGTGCAGCTCCTTAGATATTGGAACTCTGCCATCATGTCACAGCTGGTCCTTGTTTTCATTAAACTATATTTAGCATTCAATTACTTTTTTAAACAGTTGTAAGTTGTCATTCCAAACACCTTTGTTTTATTTTTGACCTTTTGTTGTCTGGTGATATTTGACCATGTTTGATAAGGAAGCATGTCCTACACCTCTTTGAAGATTCAATTTTAATTTGGAGTGATTAATGCATGATTTAGAAAACAGGGAATCCATAATGGATGAGTACTGTTTGTTACAAGAATAGTTCTTTGTTTCAATAGATAATCTAGAGCAATAGGACATTGAAAGTTGCCTTTATAGTGCAATTTTAACTCTAGCTTTAAAACATTTTTAAAACTGTAATATAAATATAAAATTACTTTTAATAAATATTAATAAAACTGGATGCAGACATCTTGCTGTTTGAGCTGAGCTACCAATAGTGGTCCCATTTTTTTCTGGTCATGCTGTTTTGGGGCCTAATATTCCCTGCAACATGAATTGCCCAGCAAATGGCTAAGTCCTTGTTGAAAAACCAGTTTCATGGTTGGTTGAGAGTAAATAATTATTTAGATTAGCTTCCTGTTACAATAAAGGAGTATTAGTTGATGAGATCATCACAATCCTTCCTACTCTAGACGTGTCCCTATAATGTGCATAGGTGGGATTAGGGTTTTCACTTATTATTTCCTGGGCTCCTTTGCTTAATTGTAAAATATAAAACAGGTAAGCCTATTTTGTTTTACACTATAGAGGTTTTGTGTGTGTGTGTGTGTGTGTGCGCATGTGTTTCTTCAATCAAAATTATTAGAAACCCACTATTGAACGTTCGCAATAGTGGCTCTGGAAACTATAGAAAATGGATTTTAGCTTTAACAGAATGCTCAGCCCTGTCCAGTTTACACAGTTGCAACTAAAATACAGAGACTCAGCGCTGGAAAGCAATCTGCAGAACAAATGTTTCTTAATAACTCTAGCAGTAAATTTACTTGCACATACATATTGGTTAGTGCCAAATGTGAGAACACTGGTACAGCAGAGTTAGCTAAGCTTTCCATGCTCTGAAAAGTACTACAATCCAGCTTTTGTATGTATTAATCATCCCCCTTTTTCTAAACCAAATCAGTATAAATGAGGCATTGCCTATGATATTTAATCCTTTCATCTTTTCTCAATCTAGCCCCCCTCTTCTATATGTGATGTGCAAATACAGCTCTTTCTGGGATTGAACATCTGTGCTTCATTTCAACAGATGGCTCATCTACTAATGTCCCAGAGCTTAATGTGACATCCTGTGCTGGCATGAACCTGTCCCTCTTCCATTTTTTCTTTTTCTCTCTGGCTGGGCTCCAGCTGTATGAAATGTATAGTTAGGACTTGTCCTATGACTAGAGCAGTGTTTCTCAACCTTGACAATTTTAAGGCAATGCTGGCTGTGGAATTCTGGGAGTTGAAGTCCACATGCCTTAAAATTGTCAAGATTGAGAAACACTGGACTAGAGACAAATAATGGGAGAGATCATACAGTGAGATTTTATCTAGGTCTGATTAGCACAAAAGGCTAGAGCCCTGGGTATTTACAGATGACATTTTATTTGATGGTTATACATACTGGCATTTGTAATCACCCATGTGATGTATGGCAGTGGCAGTTAATTAGTGAAAGCATTAGTGAAACCTTTGAATGAGGTTCTTGGTTTCTTAAGAGGAATACCTTTTTTTTCCCCAGCCCAAGAGATTTTAACAACAGAGTCCTTTGAGTTTGGCCTGGCTATAAGCTCTAACAATAAAGAATAGAAAAACAATACCAATAATTTAAAGTGCCCCCAACCATCAGCCCTCCCTGGCTCTATAATTTTAAAAATGGCATTGTGTTTGTCGTCTGTTTTTAATAATCTGTGACCTTGGAACTTTAATGAATGGTTTCTAAGAAGTTAAACAAAAATTATTTTGTAGCATGAAGATAAAAATGAATTGGAAGGAAAAATCGTATGATTTGTTTGACGTCTGTATGTCTAGCTATAGCTAATGGCATAACAGGCCAAACTTTATTATAAGAAATCAGGAGACCTAATATTAAGTTTGAATGACAGGCAAGAAACAACTAGTCGTTCTGAAGTGGGTCTGCCAGAGCTGAGGTAATGAGAAGGTGTTTCTATTTAATTGCTCTTACTTATATGGTCAGAAACACATTTATTGGAAAGCTGAACAATAAACTAACGTAAAATAGTCTTCCCCATTTGAAATAATACAGGAACCTGAATTGTGTGAACTGTTATTATATACTTGGCTCCTGGAACTGCCAAATGGATATTTAATTGTACACAAGGCATTCAAAGAGAGCCATAAATTGATACAAGAAATATAGCAGATGTGTGGTTGTACATTATGAATCTTGCAGGGTTTGGTGTGTTTAGACACTAAAATTACTTTAAACAAAAGAAATGAGGTCCTGTTTTAAAATATGAAATATTTTTTAAAAAAGATAAAATATTGCTCCTTTCCTCTTCAACTTTAAACCTTAGTTTGCTTACACTCAATGATAAAGCAAAGGAATTATAAAGTTGCTTTGAGTCAGAGTCAGCCATGAATTGAAATCCCCAAGAAAATAAGCAAGAAATACTCTGGACAGACCATGAGGTGGGGGTGGTCTGCTAAAAAGTAAAACATCCACCTCCCTACATTGACCTAGTCCTAGGTTTACCTAACTTTCATAGACCGGACAAACTATATATATATCAATATAGAGAAGTTGGCTTTCTATTGTGTGTGTGTGTGTAGGTCTTTGGTCATTCGGGTTTTCTCCCACGTCAAATTGGAAGTGTCTTGGCGACGTTTCGACGAAGTCTCATTCGTCATCTTCAGGCTGGTGTTTTTGGCTTCGTGCTTCTAGGAGCAAACCCGAATGACCAAAGACCGACATACAAACACCCGCGAAAACCTCAGAAAACACACAAACACACACACACACAATAGAAAGCCAACCTCTCTATATTGATCACCTCTGTAAGTTGTATCTTGACTATTTGGACCTTGACACATGATATTACTTTACTGTCTATAACTTGACCAGTTGAATCCAGTCTGCACCAAGGGCAAAAAAATCCATTAGTAGCAATGAATTTCTTTCAAGAAGAATATCAAAGAATATAATATTTTTGACTTTGATTCAGCGGTATAGATGATAATATCTTTAATGCTGATGAGTGTGGATTCTTTTTCAAGGCAATGCCTGACAGGAGGCTTGTTATGAAGGGCGACAAATGTAAGAGTGGAAAACTTTCTAAAGAACATTTCACAGTTCTGCTGTGTGCTAGCTTAACCGGAGTAAAGCTAAAGCCTTTTCTGATTGGTAAATCATGTTTTTGCCTCAAACGCTACATCAGAAGTTCAACCTCTCAACCAAAAAACAAGCAATCTCCAAGAATGGGACATGAATGAACAGATTTTTTTTTCCCCTCAGGGTTGGGACAGTTCAGGTACCTACAAAACAGGATGTCTCCTCCTGTGGTTATGACTGTCATGGTTCCGACAGATAGAGACGAATAAAGCAGAACTTCAAGGCTTGCAAATTCCTCAAAGAATATGTTTATTAGTTACAAAGTATTGGCATGTCAAAAGTGAAACCAGGTCTGGAGGCACATGTAAACAATTCCCCAATACAAAGTTAAAAATCCCACCCCTAAAACTATGCAAGTGACTACGTTCCCCAATACATATTTGTGGCGGCCTTTTACACTACACCCAGTCTTGGGAGCAGCTGATGACCTTGGTTCCCACAGGACAAAATATTTTGACTAGCGAAGCACCTGGCAATCCCCCTCCCTCCACTGTATGTGGCAACCAAAAATGAACAGGAAAAATAGCTGCAGCCATGCTCATTTGTAGAGTTGACAATGACTTGATCTGAACATCCATGAATGTGCATATGTTTCATGGCAAGGATCTCACATTCATAATAGGATTCTCTCTCTCTCTCTCTCTCTCTCTCTCTCTCTCTCTCTCAAAAGAAGAAAAAGTATGCCACTGAAATTCTGTGATGAGTAATGTAATTTACATGGAAGTTGTTGGATTTATTAACATTAACTATAAAGAGGGATGGGGCCAAGTAACTAGGATCTGATTAGTTGCTATGTCCCTCCAGAGCCCCCTGTGCAATTCATGAAGGAGACTCTACGGTCTTATCCTTCTATGCAACCATAGTTGGAGACAAACAGGAAAAGGATGGACCTGGCTTCTCCATTAATAGCAGTAGAATTCAGCTCTGTTGATATTTAAAGACCTCAATTTGTTATTAGGGCCCTGAGTGTATGGAGTTCTTAACTAGAGATCCTGGAAGGAATTAAAGCTGGAAAAATATGCTCACGCTTGAGAAAAAATCTTAACTAAACTCAGCAATGCTGATACATCCCTACAGCAAGCTGACTGACTCTTAGTGGTGTAGCTAAATAGAGGGAGTAACTTTGGACCTTGAGAGTAATGATTAACCTTGAAAGATGAGTGTATAGTTAGCAGTCTTGCCAAATGTGTACAACCCACCAAATGGTGGTCTGCTGCGTTGAGAGGCCTGGCTGAGTGAGACATTACTTTTTTTAAAATGTGGTCAGGTCAGAAAGAGCCAAGCTACTCTATGTAGTCCATGAAAGCTTGAGAAGTAGCCATTGCTCTACTGTTTTGCCATCTGTCACTGTGCTAAGAAGGTGGGATTTTTTTTAATTATATGGTTTTCATAGGATAATTACTTCCCATTTGGGGGGGATATTGATTTTCCTTGAAAGTTATACTTATCATTGATTTGGCAGGTCAGAATTTTCTTGGTCAGAGGATACAATTTGCAAATCACATACAACTCTAGTACCTTGCATGCTGTTGCTTTTGCTGATCCATCATGAGCTCCAAAGTGTGAAGAGAGTAATCTATATAAAATAAACAAAGGAGACTACCATGAGGTCTGGAATGAATTCTTGTCCTAAAGTAAAAAAGTGTAGAGCAAACAAGAAATGAGAGCCTGTGAGTTTAGTGGATATAGTTCCTTTTTAATTAACTATATTGATAGAGAGTAAGCTTTTAAAGGTCATTTCCATCAGCAGCAATATTTGCTCTCTCTTGACAAATGAATGTTTTCTCTATTTTCCCATGCATTGGCATGCATTCAAATGTCTCAAGAGCACAGTCACCAGACAGGATCAAATCTGTAACTGTCTTTCATTTATTCCCCCTCCCTCTTTTGTTTAAATGTTTGCCCAATAATACAGATCTCTGTTTGCCCATGCAAAGAAATTTGATACAGCTATACAGAATTTAGAATGAGCTGTCTTAGTCAAAAAATAATGTGATTTATACTTTTTTTTTGTAAAAAGTAAAAAAAACAACCCATTCTTAATAAAAAAAAATGTGGCTAGAGATTCATTCAAATTGGCCTGCAAATGTTCACAGCAGATCTCTACAAAATGGCTATTATCCACTAATATGAATTTCCTCACAGATGTTGTTAAGCTTATATGAGGAGAATATTTGGATCACTGAAATTTAATTCATGAACTTCTACCCGTATGTTGACCAGCAAGTAGCTGCTATTGTTCTATGAAACATAGTGGCTAACAAATTGCAACTGTGAATGAGGGAAAAGTTTTAAAATACTTGTCTAATTACAGATGTTGGTAGTCAAGGGAGAGTTCCTCTAAAAAGCTCTTCCTGTCTATCATCTATTAGGCATTATCTCATTTTCTACTACAAAAAACCCTGTTCTACAACCAGGTTATTTTTATACCTTATTGCTTTTTTGTACACTAATAAAGTTATATCTTTTTTCATAAACTCATTCCTAAAAAAATAGGGATTAAAACATCCTAATTGGTATAAGTCTTTTCAAGCCTGTTAATTATAAATTATATTCCTGATAATACTGCTAATTAGAAGTATACATATTAAACATTACAACATTTTTGTTCTACATCAAGAAAAATATATAACTTGGACATTTTTCCTAGCTGAATAGTACAACATGTGAAATGGTTTGCATACTTTTGACTTCAAGTCGAAAATGGTATTTACACTTGGCATGACAGAAACCAGGTGGGACGAAACCCATGAAAGGAATGGACTGATGTATGGATACAAATTGTTCAAAAGAAACAGAACTACAGGAGGGGGAGTTCCACTATATGTAAGAGAACACTTCAGAAATGCACATGATCAAAAACAACCCCCCCCAACCAGTTAACAAATGTATATAGGAAGTATACCACAGTAGTAATGGGAGACTTCAACTACCCAGATATCAGCTGGGAGACAAACTCTGCAGTGAGTAGGAGATCAAACAGATTCCTAACCAACATAGCTGACAAATTTGTCATCCAAAAGGTTGAGCAGGGAACTAGAAGTAAAGCTATATTGGACCTAATACTTACTAATAGATAAGAAGTGATAGAGGGAGTTGAAGTTGCCAGAACCTTGGGGGAAAGTGACAACGTCATACTGAAATGCAATCTAATGCAAACACAAGCAATAGAAAATAATTCAACCAGTGTCTTAAAACTTCAAAAGAGCTGATTTTAACAAACTCAGAGAGAACCTAGGAAAGACTCCATGGATAGAAATCCTAAAGGGGAAAACAATTCAAGAAGCATAGGAAACTCTGAAAAATACTATCATAAAAGCCCAGTCCAGCACTATACCATTGAAAAAGAAAAACAAAGTCAAGAAGAAACCAGCATGGCTGCACAAAGATCTCTTAGACCAGGGGTTCCCAACCTTGGCAACTTTAAGACTTGTGGGCTTCAACTCCCAGAATTCCTCAGCCAGCTTTGCTGAGAGTTGAAGTCCACAAGTCTTAAAGTTGCCAAGGTTGAGAACCCCTGTCTTAGACAAACTGATAGACAAAAAGGACTAGTACAAAAAATGGAAAGAAGGACATATAACTAAGGTTGATTATCAGCAGATGGCCAAAACATGCAGGGACAAAGTCAGGAAGGCAAAGGCTCAGAATGAACAAAGACTTGCAATAGAAATCAAGGATAATAAAAAAAGTTTCTTTCAACATATTAATAACAAGAAAAAGGTCAAGGAAACTGTAGGTCCACTAAAGAGAGAAGACGGCAAGGAAGTAACAGACAGTAGGGAGAAAGCAGAGCTGTTTAACTCATTCTTTGCATCAGTTTTCGCACAAAAAGAAATTATAGCCCAACATACTAAAAAAACTACTGCAAAAGACAAACTAGAAACAAAAATTAAAATAAGCAAGAAAATGGTAAGAAAACACCTATCTGACTTTGATGAATATAAATTACCAGGATCCGACAGATTACATCCCAGAGTTCTGAAGGAACTGGCAGATATTATTTCAGAACCATTGTACCATATATTTCAAAAATCCTGGAGCACTGGGAAAATATCCGAGGATTGGATAACGGCTGGTGCAGTTCCCATTTTCAAGAAGAAAAAAAAAACCCAGACCCAGGAAACTATAGACCAATCAGTCTAACATCAATACCTGGAAAGATCCTGGAAAAGATAATCAAAAAACAGATCTGCAAACAGCTAGATGCATACAAAGTTATAACTGGTAGTCAGTACGGGTTTGTTAAAAACAGATAATGCCAAACCAATCTTATTTCATTCTTCGATAAAGTGATCAAATTAGTAGACCAGCAAAATGGTGTGGACATCATATACTTAGATTTCAGTAAGGCATTCAACAAAGTAGACCACAATATACTGCTTGGTAAGCTAGAAAAGGGTGGAATAGACAACATCACCACCAGATGAATTTGTAGCTGGCTGACAAACCATACTCAATGAGTAGTCCTCAATAGCACTACATCCACATGAAGAGAACTAAGCAGTGGGTACCACAAGGTTCTGTCTTAGGCCCAGTACTTTTCAAAATCTTCATTAATGACTTAGATGAGGGAATAGAAGAGGAACTCATCAAATTTGCAGATGACACTAAACTGGCAGGAATAGCCAACACTCCAGAAGACAAGCTCAGGATACAAAAAGATCTTGACAAACTTGAACAATGGGCCCTATCCAACAAAATGAGTTTCAATGTGGAGAAAAGCAAAGTTTTACATTTAGGCAGGAAAATCAAAGATATAAGTACAGATTAAGTGAGTCCTGGCTCAAAAACAGTAACTGTGAGAGGGACCTTGGAGTCCTAGTGGATGATCACTTGACTATGAGCCAGCAATGTGCAGCAGCAGTCAAAAGAGCTAGTACAATCCTAGGTTGTGTAAACAGGCATAGAATCAAGATCAAACGAAGTATTAGTACTGCTTTATAAAATCCTAGTGAGACCACATCTGGAATACTGCAACCAATTTTGGTTCCCATTTAAAAAAAAAATGTTGAGAATTTGGAAAAAGTTCGGAAAAGAGCAACTAAGATGATTAAAGGCCTGGAGACTAAAACATATGAAGAACGGCTGCAGGACTTGGGTTTGGCTGGAGGTTTTTAAGAAGAGATTGGACAGTCACTTGTCTGAGATGATTTAGGTTCTCCTGCTTGAGCAGGGGGCTGGACTAGAAAACTTCCAAGGTCCCTTCCAGCTCTATTTTAGTCATCTATTCATCTTTGGTTCAATTAGATGCCATATGTTAACATGAACGAATTGTGTTCAGCACATGTCTGAAGAGAAATAAGAATTGATACAGGCTTTATCTTTAAATGAAAAATGTTCCATAGAGTGGCTGACTCGGTTGACATCAAATAAATATTTGGTTGGCATCAAATAAATATCTATAGAATATAGCACACGAAATAGGGAACACCATCCTGCTCAGTCATACTTGTTTGAAGGAAATGAGTTAATATTTTCAGAAGAAAATCTTCTAGAATTTTGCATGCAGCTTTCATAACCTGAAATACTTGGTGTATTAAATCCCATGTTGCTTGGAACAGCTCTGGTGGTCGTTGCTGTCTGCAGGTGAAGCAGTGGCAGAAATGTAAATGCTCTGTAACAGCCTTCTCCCCAAGTATTTCTTCTTCATCAGTCTAATAACTGCTGTTCCCATTTCAGCACCCATCTAACGCCATGGAAAACCAGGGCCCCCGCTGACTTCCCAAACAAGAAAAAGTTATTTGGGAGAAACTGATATCCATCACTGTACAGTAATCTTTTCTCTGCTCGGAGATTGACAGAACTGCTCGCTGAAATATTTGCTGCGACGGCAGAGAATCCTAATAATAATGATAATGATAAAGTTGGAAGGGACATTGGAGGTCATCTAGTCCAACCCCCAATCATCTGGAGGCCCCTGTAATTTTACAAAGCTAAGGATTTATCCATGACAGTAAGACTCCATCTATTGTCCCAGAAAAGAGAGGCTCACTGAAACTGGTAATAAACACACCAACAGTAAAGATTGAACAAAGCATTTGCATAAAGTAAGTGTGCAAAGGGAAAATGTCCCAAAGCAAGCACACAAACATCATTTTGGCAATTTCTGTTTTACACCTAGTCCTTGAATTACAACCATTTGTTTAGTTCAAAATTACAACAGTACTGAAAATGTGATTTATGACTGGTTTCATACTTATGAATGTGGTAGCATCCATATGGTCACATGATCAAATTTTGGGTGCTTGGCAACCAGTGTATGACAGTTGCAGCATCCTGGGATCAGGCCTTTGATCATCTTAGTTGCTCTTATCTGAATTTTTTCTAAACTCTCAACATCTTTTTTGTGATATGGTGATCAGAATTGGCTGCAGTATTCCAGGTGTGGTCTCTAGGGTTTTATAAAACGGTACTAATACTTCACATGATCTTGATTCTATGCCTCTGTTTATAGAACCCAGGATTATATTAGATTTTTTGGCTGCTGCAACGCATTGCTGGCTCATAGTCAAGTGATTGTCCACTAGGACTCCAAGGTCCTTCTCACAGTTACTGTTTTTGAGCCAGGACTCACCTAATCTGTGCTTATATCTTTGATTTTTCCTGCCTAAATGTAAAACTTTGCTTTTCTCCACATTGAACTTCATTTTGTTGGATAGGGCCCATTGTTCAAATTTGTCAAGATCTTTTTGTATCCTGAGTTTGTCTTCTGGAGTGTTGGCTACTCCTGCCAGTTTAGTGTCATTTGCAAATTTGATGAGTTCCCCTTCAATTCCATTTTCTAGCTTACCAAGGAGTAGGTTGTGGTTTACTTTATCAAATGGCTTACTGAAATCTAAGTATATTACGTCCACAGCATTTTGCTGGTGTACTAGTTTAGTCACTTTATCAAAGAATGAAATAAGATTAGTTTGCAGATCTCTTTTTTGATTATCTTTTCCAGGATCTTCCCAGGTATTGATGTTAGACTGATTGGTCTGTAGTTTCCTGGGTCCATTTTTTTTTCTTTTTTTGAAGATGGGAACCACTTAACACCCACCTTGCTTAGTAATTGAAATTTTGGTCCCAATTGTTGACGGACTAAGTTGTATACAATTTCACAAAGAAATTTCAACTGAAAAACAAAGGCAGAAATTCTGAGATCACTAGTCACAACTCAGTTGAATGTCCCATTCCCTCGGGTGTCTAGGAAGCAGTGTGTTGGTGAAGTTGAATTCACTATAGCTGTTGGAGTCATTAGTGGCTCATCAATGAAACTGAAGAATAATAGCCTTCAAAGCCTTTAATTTGCACTATTGTTTTCTGACTGTGTGACAAATTTACTGTTTTTTGCCCAACAACAGGCAAGATTCAACCAGCAAACAAACAAGTAGTTCTGATGAAGGTGGGCACCTCACATTTTACATGAAACACTGCAAATGCACTGACCTGTGGAAAACATAAGTATGTATATATGATCTACAACAGCCTTACAAGTCTGCTTTTCTCAGTGCTGGCTTCATATTACAGTGGTATTTGGGTGGTATTTTCCACATCTAGAAGATCAGATAAGAATGATAGGCATGATGGTTTTCGAAGACTTCAACCACACTAAGGTCCTGCTCAGGACTTGCCCAGAAACCTAGCATTCTTACAAAGATATCTTTGTTCTCCCAAACGAGAGCAAAGGCATCGTTGAAGAGATCAGGTAGAAAATTATTTGTCTCCTATCCAGGGCAGCCTGAAACTTAACACCAATGTCAGAATAAAATTGCTGGATGTGTTTAGGAAACTATGTTAAGTCACATGAAGAATACAATTCATTATTATCAGATTTGATTTGGCATTTGAGGATAAGTGTTGGGGCAGGAAATGCCAGGAGGTATGTGAAGGTGAAAGATAACACAAGATTAATTGGTAAGGACAATGGATGTTTGAATACAAAGCAGAGACTATTTATTTTGAAGAATCGGAACACAGTAAGGTCACTGGGTTCTTATACATTATTAATGGAATATTAATGTCTGAAATAGACAGTTTTGGTCTATTTTGGATATTAATTTCTATATATTAAGTTAAAGAAGTTAAAGACTTATCAGAATTCTTTATATTTAAAGCCCTTTTTTGAGTAAAATCTACTGTATTTTCATTATGGTGAACAGGAAATTTAGTCCTGAGTATTGCTTTTAAAATATCTGCTGGAAAAAGCTGTTGGAAGCTAGATATGATCACCTTTTATAATATAGATTTTGAGGTGTCCCTAGTATATACATTAATGGACACCGAATTGATAAATATTAATTTTAAGAATGACTAGGAGTTGATCTGCTTTACTTTTAAACTGCAACTTTTTCATTTAAATTAATCAATCTGTCTGCTAAGGGAGAGGCCCCCAACCTTTTGAGCACCAGGGACCGGTTTTTCTGCGGACCAGAGGAGGCGTGGTTTCATGTACTGCCTGCATCCCATGGATGGGGCTTTGCTTGTTTTCACGGACTGGTTTCTGACATGCTGCGGCCTGGTACCAGTCCATGGACCAGGGGTTGGGGAGCCTTGTGCCAAGGCATTCACAATATTTTCTTGGACCTCTTCTAGCCATATGACTGGTTATTTCTATCATTTGCCTATTTTTTGCTCTTTTCATACCCATTTCCCAATAAAGCCATGCCCATGTTTGAATATTTTTTTTCACCAAGCCACACAAGACTTGATTGTAGCACCCAAATAAGAAAAGCTTGTTCCACCCTTCTGTGAAAAGCTTTTATGTCTTTTGGATTCTAAAATAGGTATTTTTTAAAAATGGGAATAGTTCTTCCTTTGCTCTTTCTTCCTCCATCTTAAAAGAAACTGTCAACCATATTGTTGGCTGGAGATTATAGGAGCTGAATTCCAATAGAGCTGGAAGACTTTGGGCTAATAAAGTTAACATGGATCCTTTCTCCCCTTTCACTAGTATTATCAACCAATTAAAGCTTTATTAGCAGATTAGATTTTCAATGATTCAGTTGCCTCTGTTATTGGATTTTCCTGAGAGTCACTCTATTTTTCTCTAAATAATTTATTGAGGACATACTGTAGTAGGGAGGCTGGTAAGTTTTTTTCTTTCTAATTTTCCAGGAGCGAAGGGAGGTGTCTGTCTTACATTCTGATTCATCCTCCTTTCACATTAATATCATAAATATTAATTTGAAGCTATGTGATTATTTTCTCTTTTTTCAAGAACAAAATTCAGATTATTGAAAACATGTTTTAGACTGAGACTGACTTGAAGATACTAAGTTGTGATAATTGCACATGCTCTCCAAAATCCAAATATTCCCTGTTTCAAAAGTATCTAGCCACAGCATGGCAATGAACCAGGATGGATGTAGTTTATTCAGCAAGTCATGATTAAGTAAATCATATCTAGTATAACGGGTCAACTTAACTAGTATATTTCAAGCCTCAGGAAAATCTCTCTGAAAATCACAGTTTTGTAATTTTTGGCAATATCTAAAACAAAAAAGATCTAGCTGGGATGGAAATTGTATAGTTGGGGAAGGGGAGGAAGGAAGTAAAAGCAAACAGCCCACAAATGGAGAACCTGTGGACTTAAAGATATTGCTAAACTATGTTTCCCAGAATGACTGATATTGGGTGATAATGGGAGTTGTAGTTCAGCAACATCTGGAGAGCTTTACCATACTAACACTGAATTACATCATGTGGGATTTCTGCATTGAAAATAGTTTTATATGAGGAATGCAGCCATTCAACTCAGTCTTTTACTGTACCTAAAATATGTCTTAATTAGTGCTAAATATGTAGCTATGTCTAACATTTCAGTATAGTTTTTCAAAGATGCTGGCTTGCTACCTTGATACCATAGAAGTATAATATCCTTTCTCCGGTTTAGTTTTCTCAAGACTTCAGAAGACATGATCTCCATTTAACCTTTACTTGGAGCACAATGATTTCTTACCTTCCCACAAATTTTAACAAAGATTTTTGTTTATTTATTGCAAATTTATTTCAGCAGTCTGATTCTGCCATGTAGGCTTGTTTCTGAATGGTGTGTTGATTTTGGCCCTAGACCCCAGGGTTATCGCTTGTTCTAAGCAGACAGCTGCGTATGCTTTCCAAAATCTCCATCTTCTGCCATGCATTTCAGTGGTTTATATTTGCTTGCCACTTACCCAGTTTTTCCATTTTTGAAGTTTGTAATTTCAGATAAGATTTCATTTTCCCCCAGCTTCCAATCCTGAATTGTGCAACATGACTTATTCTGTGCATATTCCACTGCATCTTACCTAGCATCATGGTTGAGCCCCAGTCCCCATTACCAGCCATTTGCACCCCAGCTCCTCTTCTTCATATCTATACCCAGCAAATTCATACCATCTAGAAAAAGAGCTTCTATTTGCCTTTTATTTTATTTTTTTGTACATCAGAAGAGAGGAAGACATCTTAGATCTATACCTTTGCTGAGATTCTGGTGTTAGCAGTGTTTGGGCATTTAGACGAAATTCCTTCCAGAAACCCCTTGAAAAAGTGGTCTATTAGGCCAGGGTTCACAACTTTAGCAACTTTTAGGGTATGTGGATTTCAACCCCCCAGAATTTCTCAGACAGCATGAGATCCACATGTCTTAAACTTGCCAAAGTTAAGAAACACTGCATTAGGCTGTGGCAGAAAAATTACTTCCTTCCCCTCAGCCTACAGTTGTTTTGCATGACCAAAATAATACTAGATAACTCTTGCCAGATATTTAGTTGAATGCCTCCTTGAATTTATAACTGTGACATTTTTCTTTATCAGCCTTCAAGCCCATACAAGCCCATACAAGATGTAAACAAAGTTGCAGGCAACAGACTGTGGTTTTGAAGCCTGATCAAGACAGGGTGCTCTTTTCTTTCTTTGGATATTGTATTATACTGTATATTATTTCTGTCAAAGGATGTATGACAACAGCTAATACCAGTTAAGGACAATACAATTAAGCTGCCCCTTTTAACCTCAAGCTTAATTCTCTTATTATGACCTAAAGGGCTTCACTAAGAAAAGCAAAATACTACCATATATGTAGCACAAAGGCAGTGTGCTCATATCCCTTGATGAGAAGTGGAGATAGAGTGCATAGATTACCCTGTGATTCTGCATATGATCTTATGTTGCAGATCATCCATTTGACATGGGGTTGGGAAAAGATGTTAACCTACAAATAACTTAAGAGTTACTAACTCTTTTTCTGGAGATTTGTTATAGGCTTCCTGATGAAATCTGTAACATTTATTGGGCACAGCAGTCATCCTAAGACCTGCTGGGTCATATGGACCAGCCTCATCTACTGAATGGTTTCCATCTGGGCAAGATGAATTAGGTACATGGGCTTGAGCAGGGGTCCTCAAACTTGGCCACTTTAAGACTTGTGGACTTCAACTCCCAGAATTCCCCAGCCAGCATGGCTGGCTGGGGAATTCTGGGAGTTGAAGTCCACAAGTCTTAAAGTGGCCAGGTTTGAGGACCACCGGGCTAGATTCCCTGTTCTCATTGTAAAATATTAGTTCTGATTGGTTACATAACATTTGAATTATGAATTACACTGAATGATCATAGAATTGTAGAATTGATTGCAAAATCATTTGCAATGTGTAGGAAGCCAATTAAAATCATCCATGAGAGGCGGTGATCAGCCTTTTAAAAACTTTTGGAGTGGTAAACCCATAACCTCTCAAGTTGTTGTACGGCTTTTTAGTATTCGTATTAAAAAAAAAATCTAAATACTATAGATGTAATTTACACCTATTATTGACCACGAGTTCAGTCATAGTTTTAATTTTGAGCTTGTCAAGAATGCAGTTGTGATGATGTGATCAAAGTCACACACCAGTTTTATATAAAATCACAAATTTGTTCGTAGTCATGACAGCCATTTTTGACTACTTTGACAATGTTCTCCTCCCCCACTTGACACTCCTACAGATTTATACAGTACTAACTGGCAGATTCCAAATTTTCTCTTCTGGTCTAGCTAGACTAGTGTTTCCTTCCCAATTGTGTTGTTCTCCACCTTCACAGAGAAGGTTCTAAAGCAGGCATGTCAAACACGTGACATCACGCGACGTATTGCGACTTTTCCCCCATTGCTGGAAATGGGGTGGGCGTAGTTTTGGCATGACGCATTTGGCCCATGGGCCGGCAGTTTGACATGCCTGTTCTAAAGTATATAAAAGTATATAAAATATATAAATAAAACAAAACCGTAACACCATTAAAAATCAGTGTAGTTTGTTTTTTCTTCTGGGAAACTGGTCTCCATACTGGGAATACTCCCCACCAGCACCATCAATTTCTTAGTTCATACTGATGGGTGGAGAACAGTAAGATATTAAAGAGAGAATGGAATGGAGCTGGATTGAGACAATTTCATCCTTCAGCAGCATTTAAATAAGGCAGCCTGGAACGCTTTCCTTTAATTTACTAATGGAGATGTTGGAGATATTTCATAATCAGTGATGTCCCAATCCAATATATAAATACTGCAGCTGTCTTAAAAAAAAAATCTGGCTGATTTCAGTTCAGCAGGTCAAAAACTGAGATGCATGGAGAGGGGAGATAGGATTTGGCTTGCTAGCAAAACTGGCTTCCCTCCCACCAGGTAATCAATACTATCCCCAGAGTGTTCTGCTTCCTGGCAAACATACCAAAGTTTTGTCACAACTGTAGAAATAATAGAACAAAGGGTAGAATAAAAATCTCTAAATTCAAAAACAAATTTGATTTTTTAAAAATCTGAATAGGAAGACTGTTTCCTCAGTTGTTTCATTGGCTTATATACAGATTTTCCATGGTTAATAATGTTTTGTTTCTCCTAAATGCAGAATAATTTGTATCCGTTGTTCTGTGGCTAGTAAGATAAGGGCATTTGTATCAATTTATAGTTATAAAATGTTACGTGAAGGCAGATGTGCTGAACTTCAGCTCCAGTGATCTCTAACAATGATGGGCAATGCTGGATGGTTTCATATATCATTTTTTAAAGTTAACTATGATTTTATTTAAAATGTAGATAGGATTGAAAACATATTGTTTCCCAGTTTGTGATTCAACTGCTTCTCTTTTAATGGATTATTTTCATTAATTTGACAGAAGCCCTCTTTCCTGATTTTATGTGACAAGCCAGAATTGGAAGTAACTACAAGTTTAACTAATGACTTATCATTTCCTGAGGTTGCAACTGTTTTTTTTCTCATAATAATAATATTTCTGCATCTAAACCTAAGAGACCATAAAACACCGGCTCCTATACTATTGAAGTTCCCATTTTGAATCCTATTAAATTACTTTGGCCTTGCTCCTTGATTCATGATTGCTTATAGAATTATAGTGATAGAGAAGAAACTCCAGTATAATGTTGCTTGTGGCTTAGACATGCTGCTGCAAAAGTGGCAATGCAAAAATGAAAAATTTTCTAAACATTAATTTAATGTTTAGAAAAAAAATAGGTAAAAGGTAAAGGAAACCCTGCAGATTTTACTCTGCTAGTGCTCATCTTTGTTTCAAGGCATTCAGCGCTGTCCGAAGACATTTCCACAGTCATGTGGCCAGCATGATGTAACAGAGCGCTGTTACCTTCCCACTGAAGTACCTATTTATCTACTTGCATGCTTTTGAACTGCTAGGTTGGTAGGAGCTAGGGTGAGGATGGGAGCTTATTCTGTCATGTGGTGCTTGGGTTTGGAACCTGGGCTGCTGGCTTTCCAGCTGACAAGCTCAGCATCTTAACCACTGAGTCACCGTGCCACCCCAGAAAAGAAAAAAGAATACAAATAAAAGGCGTAAGATCCTCTTTATTCACTTAATTATACAAATTCAGCATGTAAATTACATGTAAGGGGGCTATTCAAATTATCTGTAAAATGAACAGAAGTTGAAGGATTAACAGATTTTATCATTACTTAAACTTACATGGATAAAGATGTTTTATCACATCCTGTGGGCCTATCAGATCCCATGGCTCACGTGGAAAGTTGGGAGAGAGGATAAGAAGGAAAATTTGAAAGAAAATATGAGACATAACATTACTTTAGAAATAAAACATAAATGCAGCTCAGGCAGGCTTGTATTTCCTATCTAGTTAGTATGTGTAGTCTGATAAGAAACCTTTACCTTCATTTCATCCCTGAAAAATGGTGCTGAATCTTCTGACAGTTCTAGGTTGGCTGTCTGATGTTGCTTCACTGTTTCATGATGAAAATGCTCTTGCTGATGATCCTTGTTTTCAAAGATTATTGGCCTGACGTCTGAGATAAGGTGTCCTGGGGAGGTGGAATGCCTCTCACTGAATTTTAAATATTGCTCCATCACATTCGTATCCGTAGCTTTTGTAGTGGAGAGTTGAAATTATCAACCTTTCCAATATAAAAAATAGTGAAGCGTTGCTGACACAATGAAATATACTATAATGGGGAATGAGAATGTTCCATAATTTTGTGGGTAGTTACAAGAGTATGATAATTAGGGTATTACTTGATACTTTATAATTATTTACAGTGCTGATAATCTTAAAAGGAAGAAAACGTATGATAACATTCTCGTGACTCTTCTGGACAAAGCCCATTTGGGAGGCAGTTGTTAGGGAGGTACAAGTCCTCAAGCTCAAAGGGAACCTCAAACGTAGATATTTACTAATTGGAAAGTTACTTTAATGTCTTCAAATTATATTATATTCTATGTAATTCTCTCTTTCATGCTTTATTCTGCCCATGCATTGCAGTTTTTATTTTTTTATTATGGCTAGCAGCTTCAAAAGATGGAAGTACTGTAGCCAGCTTCTCTGGCCCTTTCATCAAATCATAGAACTACAGAGTTGGAAAGGCCACAGAGATTATCATGTCCAACCCTTTGCAATGTGCAGGAAAATTACTTGTTTGAGACGTGTTTAGCAACATCTTAAACATCTCCAGAGATGCAGAATCTACAATCTTATAAGTACATTAATTTCATTATTGTACAAATCTTGCTATTCTTCTACTCAAAACAAATTTGTGTTACTACAACTTATTATTTTTAGTCTTAGTTTCTGTGGCAATAGAAAATAACTTCCTGGCCATTTTCCATTGGGCCTTGTTTTACGTACTTGAACGCAGCCATCATGTCTCCACGCTGACTTACTTTCTCCAGACAGAATAGTTCAAGTTCCTTCAGCTTGTCCTCATGGGCCCTGTTCCAAGTGAGATCTAGATAAGTTGTTATCTCTTGACTGGCTGGTAATAGGAACATGGTTCATGGTCTTCCTACCTTAGGCAGCAGATTTGAGAACACAGGGAGAGGCCATGGAGCCTTTGCCTGCACATTTTTTCTTTATACAGTAGTTCTAAGCAGCTCAATCAAGACTCGAGACCGGCTACTGCATATGACTAGGTGCTAGAAAAGTAGGAAATCTGTCCTGGCTTGCAGCTTGCATGTACTGAAGAAGTCAGATATCTCTCCCCTCCCCCATGAAAAAGAAGATAGTTACTTTTCTAGAAACCAGCTTACATTTCATTTTTCAAACTCTAAGTTTATTCCGGGACTATTGTTTAATTGTTTTACATCCCAACAAAAGGCCCTTGCAAAGGGAAACAACCTCCGCTTTATTCTGTTTTGAGTCATGCCTTTTTGTTTTGATAGGTATCTGTGATCCAGCACTCATTTGTCTAAAAAACAAATGCAAAGCTTCAGCTTATGTGATATGTAGCCTGTTGATAGTTTCCTCATGTGTAACAGTCTGAAAGCTAATGTTTGCGCATTAGACAATAATCTGTAAGCCTCTAACAATTTACTTTTAGCGTATCCAGTTTGCATCTTTGGATTCTTGCTTACCCATTTCAAATCCCAGATGAAACAGTAGATGAAAGTGCATGCTTGCTTCTTCCCCATACTGTATAGCCAATTGTATCATAGCTATCCATCCTGCAGCAATCAATGCCTGTCATTGATCTTCCCTTTGTGAGTGATGAAGGCAAACAGGTTTTATCCTTGGACAATGTTAGAACATACTATCTCAACACTAGTATTGTACCTTAAACTTATTTTAGTATGAATAAGGATGCTTTCAACTTATCTCACTTATGGCTATGGGTGAAATGAAGGTGGGGACACAATAGACAAAGACGAACATATTTTTGCCATGTTTAGAAACAAGTGGAGACATAGCTTTGCTCTTCTCCAACCTAAACTTGTCCATTTACTTCAGTTTTTTTCTCAGCAAGAATAATTTTCCTTATCATTGATTATTTTCACTATTCCAAGCTGATTTGTTCGTATCGTTTTAAATAGGGTTTCCAAGACTAGATACTACTTGAGAAAAGCTGTAGCTAAAGAATATAATTTTCTTGTTGCTTTGCAACAGTATAAGTTTCCATTAATTCATTCTAAAATGGTATCAACCTTTTTTTTCTAGCTTTATGTCACATATTCATGTTGTGGTTAATTGGGATTTTTTTTAACGTATTGTTTCCAGGCTAGGTATCTTATATCCAACATCAGTGCATTTGATTTACCTTTTTTTTAAACTAAAAAAGTGACAGTCAGATACAATAGTCAGAAGCTATTACTTTATATCAGATTTGAATTTTTGCCAGGCAAAGAAATTCTGTATCATTTTCCGCCCATCTTCCTTCAGTTTGATGAAAAAATATTTCCTTGGAAATTATTTCAAAAGGGAATAGAATTTAGGTAAATAGGTTATTATATTCCTGTACTTATTTAGTGAAATGAAGAGATTAGCCATCAGATACAGGTTAATGTCCTTGATACTTATCTCTCTAGTAGTCAGCAGTCTTCTTACCATCTCAGATTTTAATTCAAATCTAAGAGAAGACATGGGAAGACTTCCCCTTGGCCTAGCCTTTTTAACTCCTGATTTTTTTTTAAAAAAAAGGATATGCCTGACAATGTAAAGCAACTCTCATTCCCTTTTGAAATGTAATTCCAAATCAAAATTGTAGTATATTTGCACTGAAATTAAAATCAGAGATGGTCTGTCAAAGGCATTAAATTTTGCAGGGAGTTTTGTCATGCAATTGAGTTTCTACAATTTTTGCTGGCAGCTGAATAAACTTGCTATAACATGTTATAATTTGAGGACTACCCATACAGCTTCATTGCTGTATGGGTAGTCCTCAAATTATAGTCCATTCATTCATTTGAGGTAGTCCTCAAATGGGTAAGATAATGCAGATAAACCTGAAGAAAGATGGAAATACTCTCCTCCGGGCAATAAAAAGGTCACCAACATCTTGAAACAGAGCCCAAGTTCCCTCCCATAAGGATTTTTAAAAAATATATAAAGCATCTCTAAACCCTTGAGGACTCATGCATGGTCATATGTTCTTTGCAGGATCTCATTGAAGTCTTGAAAAGTGTTGCAGAAATTATGATGTGGGTGACACTGATATAGATGCAGCCATTGTATAAAACAGCAATGATTCAAAGATCAATTCCCCAATAGTAGAATGTGCTGAAAATAGCAATAGCAATAGCACTTAGACTTATATACCCCGTCACAGTGCTTTAAGCCCTCTCTAAGTGTTTTACAGATTCAGTATATTGCCCCCAACAATCTGGGTCCTCATTTTACCGAAGGATGGAAGGCTGAGTCAACCTTGAACCTGTGAGATTTGAACTCCCAAACTGCTGGCAGTTGGAGTCAGCAGAAATAGCCTGAACTATTGCACTCTAACCACTGCGCTACCACGGCTCTTAAATACAACCTATATGGCAGGGGTAGTCAACCTTGGCTCTTTTATGACTCATGGACTTCAATTCCCAGAATTGAAGAGTCATAAAAGAGCCAAGGTTGACTACCCCTGCTATATGGAATAAAATCTAATGGGAAAAATGGGAAAATGCTGTTCTTCCCATGAAAAAATAAAGGTATCTGATCTCCTGCCTTTTCTGTTTGACAATCAATTTTCATTGCTGTACTGCTTAGGAATTTAGCTGGGTTCTTTGTATTCAGTCAAGTTTATAATGTTGGATTAGGATTCTACTTTTTTAAAATTTTCTTTTTCTGGGAACAGTTATGCCAATTAGATTGGATGGTCCAGATGAAGTTTGTTCGTTTTTGCTAAGAACTCCATGCCAGCTGAATATATATATATATATATTTCATAAAGAAGAGTGGATCAAGTTAAAATATTATAAAAAATGGGTTAGAAAGTGAAACTTAATGATTCATTCCTTCTTTCAGGAAACTATCTCTTAATAATTTATTTCTTTAGGTTATTGCAGAACAAACTCTTTTTGTCCCGAAATCAACTTTATCTTTAGTGGCCAGATGTAGGCAGAGTATGCCTGTCTGTTATTTGTTTGTTTTTATATTTATTTGTATCTCACCATTATTTTTTTTACAAATAACTCAAGGCAGCAACACACCCTTTATTCCTTTCTCCTCCTATTTTCCCCACAACAACAACCCTGTGAGGTGAGTTGTGCTGAGAGAGAATGTGACTGGCCCAAGGTCGCCCAGCTGGCATTAATGGCTAACACAGGATTTGAACTCACAGTCTCCAGTTTTCAAGCCTAGTGTCTTAACCACTAAACCAAACTGGCTCTTTTTAAATACCTATTCCTCCTTACATTGCTAAACGTCAGAGAACAAGAATAATTTTTGAGGCAATTTCTCATCCACCCATGCCTTTCCAGGTATATTTGGCGTTGATTCCCAAATTTTCATCCATAATCTACCACAGTTCTAAAAGTCCTTTTTAATCCAAGCTCCTTCTCTGCAAAATAAATGTTTGTCCCCTTGCTGTTGGAAAACATCTGGTGACAACTATATAAAGATCTGTTTTTGTGCATCAATAAAAAGTATAACAGAAAATCCTGTGTGTTGATTTTGCTCTGTTCTGGTACCTAGTATAAACTTTATCTTATTTCTCAGTTCGGTTGATTGCAGTTAGTGCTGTCAAATATTTTGCTGTTTTAAAATGAAGCTAGTTCCCCCCCCCCACTATGCAGTACTGTATTAGTTCTCCCACCCTGAATCACAAACAAGTTCTGTCTTTCTTTTGTATCCTGTCTAACTGGATACTATTTGCATGACTATAATCCAAAGATAAAATGTAAATTTACTGCACTTGGGCTTGGGATCCTTGCCCATTTACGTACAGCGCAGAAGTTGTATCAGTCTTATGTTGACACTGTTAAATGTCAGGAACTTAGTGAAAGCAGACATATTTTGAACTGAAGAGCTCCCAGGCTATCCGTGCCAGTGAGACTGTGTGAGGTATGTATTCTGTATTTTATGTTGTTGTCTTAAGCCAGCTGTTCCCAACCTGATATTCTTCAGATGCTGGCTGGGAAGTATAGGAGTTGTAGTGCAGTGCATCTGGAGAATATCACTTTCAGAATAGGGACCCCGGGCTTTATTTTTTGTCAACTTTTTAACAGGTTAATATCAGCTGATTTAGAATGAGAGTACTTTTCAGAGAGGAACATAATAACCCTTTATAAAGACTAGAAATATCCAAAGCATAAACATCATGGGATGATCTGATGACAACATAGTTGGACTTGTATGGTAAAATTGTTATCCAATAGCCTGCTTTTTCCTCCGTTTTAGATCTATTTCTGAAATTTAGTAGACAACATGAAAATGTTTCTTTGGTGATGTCTGTAAGAGAAAGCTATAGATACAAATTCAAATAGGCAGAGTGGACAGTATGTGCTTAATTCTCCTCTAAACTCAGTTTATGTCACAACAAACAAAACTTTGATGAAACAAAGATGAAGCTTACTTAATCTTCCACCAAAATGAAGAAGAAACAAATATACTTTCTCAAGTTCTGAACGATGAGTCTTTTGCTTGGCTTATTGGCTGGGTTCACTTAGTGCACTAAGTAATTGAACAGTCAGATCTATTTTGAGCACAATTGGAGAAATTTACATAATGTATTAAAGCATAAAGCTCTATTTACAAACCATAACAGCTGGGTTCATTCAACCCTTTAAAACCAAAACTAATAAACTCTTTTGTGGTTTAGTCTGATAGCTATGAAGACTGGTATCCACAGAGTATGAGGGGAATAGCAATGGCACTGCATTTGCTATGAATCAGTTCAAAGATTTTTTTCAATTTTTAAAAAAACAGCAACTATATTCCAAGTGCATATGCTATTCCAGTCATTTGTAGGATTCTTTCCTTGTAATTTCAGATGTCTGATACATAGCATCTAAAGGATAAGCTGATACGTTTTGCTAATCTGTTGTAGCAAAAATTATCAAATACTAATGAGTTTATCATGGAACAAACTTTAATGAATTATAATCCATTTCTTTTAAAAGTGATATGCTGAACCATTTACCTTCATTTTTTGAGGGTATTGCTGTGATTTGGCCATTCTGATTTTGTCACAGCTATCATAGATCATAGGATTTTATATGATTTATGAGCCAGGCCATCAGTTTACTGACCTGTCAACACTAAGACCTTTGTGTACTTGGATGTGCTGATGCTCAAACTAAGATCGTCTTTGTGCAAAATATGCTCTGTCAAAGTGTTATCTTACCTCCCTAAAACTCTATCTTCTTCTGGCAGCATGGGCTTGTCTGGAAAAAAAAACCTCAGCCAAATAAAATATTGTTCCCCAAAACCAACCTAAAACCATAATAATCAAATGGTTACAGCAGATTAGTAAACTGATCATCTCTTTAGTTCCTGTTCTGATCTCACTCACATTCATAGGAAGGAAAGACTGTGAATCTGAGTTAAGGAAGTGAATGTTCTTTTCTTGAGCAATATATTTTCCATGTCAAGATTGACAAAAGGTTGGTCCAGCCATTAGGTAACTAAGAAGCCTGCCTGAAATGGCAAAATATTGCAGGCATTGTAAAAATTACAGTGAGTTATTACCACAAGGCCTATTTTACTTTGTGCCTTCAAATGTGGTGGAAGAAGCATGTTCTGTAGAATGATTTTACTATTTCGGGCAGTAAGAATGTTGTAATATAGTTCAGAGGAAAAAAGCAGACTATCGGATAACAATTGTGTAGGTTATGGTGAGACTTCTTAAAATGTTCAAAGTTTAGAGTGTAGAAGTAGGACTTTTCATGGGAGATTACTAGGACTATGATACTCAGCTAAGACCGGTCCCCGAAAGCAGAGATATCCCCCAACACACCCATACATAAGCCAGCTGAAATTTTATACCACCAGGAAAGTACCTTTCCTTCTCCTTAGGGGAGCAAATAATTTAGGATGCTGGATAAGAAATATTCAATTTTTAGTGTGGGCCAGCTCTGCCTCAGATAGTTGCTTCATGCTAGCTAATGGTGGGGCCATTCTGGCTTTGCATAAAAATGGCGACACTATTCGTTTTTCTGTTTACTTAGATAACTGTTCCTTGTATACTTAATAATGTTCTGTTTTATTGGTGTGATTGAAGTCTGCAGACAAAAAAATATATTGGGTGAGTCATCCCTTCTACTGTGCAATAATAATCAGAGGGCATGTTCATGGGATGACTTGCGGCTGAATATAAGAACAGACTCAGAAGAATCCTTGTGTTACAAATCATGAAAAAAGTATGTATGTAAAGTTGCGTTTGTCGGTAATGGAAAAACAAAACCATAACTTAATGGTACAGTCCTCAAACGATAAGTGTGACAGGTTTGAAACATCCAGATCAACCATGTCTATTGTTTCATGAGAAATTATTTTCATTAGTCTTTGTTTCTTTGCTTTTTCATTTTCCAGATTCATGTAAATATTTTGCAAGAAAAACAGCATAACACCTTGGAGCACATTTAGGATTAACACATTTGTTAGCAGAGAAGCTTTAATGGATCACAAAATGCTATGCAAATAATATCTTCTGTATTCTTAGGCCCTTGAAAGCATTTCTTTAATAGCATCATACAATGTGAGGATTGGAAAGGACCATGGAGATTATCATATCCAACCTTCTGTCCCAGGGAGCAATCCACCACTATGGCATCCTTGATGGATAGCTATCCGGCCTCTGATGCATGCCATCGGTGAAAGACATTTCACTATTTATTAAGACAGTGTGTTTCATTCTTTCAGAGAATAGCAAATATCTATTTCTTTGTCATTTCTCTTGTCTTGTTTTCAACAGTTCTGTTCCATTTGTCAATATTGCTTTCCTTGAGAACTTGTATGCAGTTAGTCTATGTTCCCATAGTCTTCTCTTCCCAGGTGAATAAATCCAGTCTCCAGGAATTCCTAACAGGTCTCTTATTCCAGGCCCAGGCTTGTTGCATTCTTCTGAGTATCCTCCATTTTTTCAAGGCCCTTCCTAAAATGAAGTGCTGAGGAATGAAGACATTTTAGGTGGGAATGGACAGGTTTGAAGTGGGATGGAGAGATTTTAGATTGAAATGTTAGAAAAGATAATAACTTACTGAACTTGTTTGTATTTATTTGATTTCTATAGCCACTCATCTGAACAGGTGACTCTGGGCAGCATACATCATAAATACTAGCGAATAGAATAGAATAGAATAGAATAGAATAGAATAGAATAGAATAGAATAGAATAGAATAGAATAGAATAGAATTCTTTATTGGACACACAAGGAATTTGTCTCTGATGCATAAGCTCTCAGTATACATGCAAGCAACAAGTGATAAATCATGATCATAATCATAAGATACAATCATCATAAATCATAAGATACAACATTCAACAATAGCTATAGAATACTAAATAAAAGCAATCAAAATAAATCCTAATAAGTTACTAAATAAAAGCAATCAACATAAATCATAAGATACAAACAACAAAGTTATAGTCTTAAGATCCTCTTTTGGGCTTCTGCAGTGTACAGGGTTTCAATGGAAGGCAGGCTGGTTGCAATTGTTTTTTCTGCAGTCTTAACTATCTGTTGAAGTTTATATCTGTCTTGTTTGGTTGATGTGCCAAACCAGACAGTTATAGAGGACAAATGACACACTCAATAATTCTTCTGTAGAACTGTATTAGCAGCTCCTTGGGCAGTCTGAACTTTCTGAGTTGGCTTGATGACAGGGGAAGTAATTTCTTCATCCCTTTTACATATTTTTCTTCCCTTCCCCTGTCCCCTTTTTTTTCCACCCTGCACTTTTTACATTTTGTTTTTTGTGTTCTTAGTTTGCATTAGTTTTTTATCTTTGTGTTTTTAAACATTAAGAAAAATAATTACCAAAACGAAGTGCCCAGATTTGGATATGATATTCCAAATGTAGTCTGACTAGTGCAGAATAGAAAATGATAATGATTTATCTTGACTTTTGTGCTGTATGTCTGTTTGTGTGGTCTAGCACTATGTTTTCTTCTTTTGCAGGTGCGTAATGTTGTTGGCTCATGTTCAGATTGTGATCCACCAAGACACACAAATATTTTTCACATGTGCTGCTTCTCAGTATAGTCTCCTCTATCCTATATGCCTTAGAATTTTCCTATTCTTTATATTTGCCCTTGTTCATCCTGCTGGTTTCTGTTCATTGCTTCAGCTTGACAAAATAATTGTTGAATCTTGATAATGCTGTCTGAGGCAATGTTTCTTAACCTTAGCAACTTTAAGCTTTGTAGACTTCAACTTCCAAAATTCTCCAGCTAGTTTTTCCACACAGCTTAACATTTCTGAGGCCCGGAATAGAACTCTACAGTGTTCTGCTCAACACTTCCATCTTAACTGCGAGTTACTGACATACACTTTTTCATTATGATTTTTCATCAGCTCTGTATCCATCAAAGGTTTGCATAAATTGGCCCACGTTTTCTTTAGTACAATCTTATAGAAGACTTATCAAATGCTTTAAAAGGATACACTGGGTCCATCAGTTTGCCATGGTCAACTTAAATTGAGCAATCTATCCAGAATGGGTTTTTTGGAATGATTTGCTTTGAAAAATGCATGCTGACTTCTACCAAGCAATGCATTCTTTGACATGCACACAACCCAATTGCTTAATAATTGTTCCGGAGTTTTGTCTTGTTTTAATATCAGTCCAACTAATCTGCATTTAAGTGGGCCCTCTTTTTTTCTCTTTTTGAAGAAATGGTATAAACAACGTTTATTCTTAAATCTGTTGGGATTCTGCTTATCCTCAGAGAGGACCCAAAGGCTTCAATATGACATCTGAAAACTCCTTCAAGACACTTAAATATAATTGGTCTGGTCCTGGAGATTTAAGTTCATTCATAGTAGACAGGCTCATCTCTGGATTGCTACTTTTTCCTTTTTTGCTGATTTTGCTTAGATCCATTTGAACACAGCCATCCCTTTGGGGACAATGTTAAAGGCAAGTATAAGTTGTTCTTTTCCCATCACCTATTAATATCATGTAATCGTCTAGCAGATGAATTATCCTTTCTTTTTTCTATGTCACTGACATAGCCAAGAAAATATTTTAGTTACTTTTAGCTTTCCTTGAAAAATCTAACTTTTTTAAAAAATTTGTTCTTTCAAACTTTTCTTTTGCAGATGTTAGCTTCTTGCTGGAACACTTCCTTAGTGATTACATCTGTTTTTCATTTCCTATGCATGTCCCTTTTAACACTTGAGATCTGTTGAAGCTGCTTTCTGCACCCATTCTGCCAAATAATAGATGCTGTATCCATGAATTAAAGCACAACATTGTAATAAAAAAACCCAAACTGTTATGGAAGGAAGGTATTCCCTATTGATTGACAAATATTTGTGAAAATTATAACAACAATGGGTTTCCCTTCACTGATTATTTTCAAGTGGAGCCTACATAGCTATCTAACTTGGATGCTTTAGTTAGATACCTGTACTGAGCAGATGAGCTGCATTTAGTGACTCCTAATTATCCTTTCCGATTCAACGGAAGGGATAATTCAATGATTCCTTTCTGTTGTTCAAAAGAAAAGGGCTGCCAGTTTCCATCAATGTGTGCAGTGCTTGCTGTTTTATTGATGGCCACATGGTTGAGCTATTGTGTAACCTTCCACTATAAACAAAAATGTTGAAAGCTCCGAATTAGAATAAAATTAGCTAGCATCTATGAAAAAAAGTGACAACTGATCTTTGGCTGACTGGGTTTGGGTCTGTTAAAAAGGCATTGCTGATCGATAGAAATATCAGTAGGATACTCCAGTCCTTATTAAACTTGTGAACAAGTGTCACACAATTCAGGCTGAATAGATAAATTTGCTTAGATTTGTTGGGGAATAAAGGCTTTTCCAACTTTTGCAAAAACATGCTGAGAGATGTAATCTAAAAAGTAGGTGGAATTAGAAAAGAAGTAAGTGTAATCAAATTACAAAACATTTAAATAAAATCAATTGACTGTCTATATATTTGGTACCTGTATAATAATCTCCCCTTTTGTTCCATTAAAAATAAAAATTCAGAAGTTGTGGGAATGTTTGAAGAGTCTGGGGATGTCACATTAGCTTTTAAAGGTCAGGTTGTATAGTCCTGTCCTGGAGATTCATTAGAGCTTTTCTTTGTACCATTTATTTTTTGAAGTGCTGTTCAATTTTTTGAGACAAAGTTTGAGGTCCTCTGCATATCTGGAGATTATCAAGCAATGATAGTCTTAATTTAACCCAAATCTACCAGACAAAGAAGGCTGCTTTTAGACATTTGAGGAGGTTGACAGAGATTTGCATGCAGACGTAGTGATATTCATCAATGCACCTTTTCAAATTGTGTATTATAATTTATCTTGCATCTCATGCGCTCTTACCTCTCTATTTCAAAGACTTCCAAGATAATATTTCTGTATTCTTTATCCTCTGTTTGGAACAACTTACAGGTCACAATCTATCTGCAAGGTCAAACCATAAGAAACCAAGCAGAGAAATCATTAGCAGTTAGCAGCAGGATAGTAATGGGACAATTAGATATTATGACTTTTTTTTAAGCCCAATATATTTTGGGGAAGGGTGGTAGTTGCATGATTCATGTGGTGCCTGAAAGCTGAAGTAGTGTCAGGGCTAAGATACTGCAGATACGACATGGCATCAACAAAGCAATCAAGCTGGAAGTAGCAATTTTATATGTAAAATATGCAGTGAACACAGTGGTGGGATTCAGCCAGTTCGCACCAGTTCGGAGCTAATTTTTTGTTGTCCAGGCCCAGAATGGACTTCTGGAAGCAGCATAGACATAGAGAACCAGTTTTTCACATATTTGAATCCCACCACTGAACAGGCTAATCAAGAAGCTATCATTATTGTAGTCTAACATCTAAATTGTAACAAGTCTGTTTGATGATATCTGCATTGACGATAAAGAAATATGTACACTATAGGTTGCCAGAAAGGAGTTGCAGTTTGTTTTTCTTCAGTCCATCTTTTCATGCCACCAATTAGATTATGTTGTTTGTATACATTCATCTGAATATTCATTTAAAGTATATAGAAAGAAAGTGATGCTATCTTCTTAAAATAAATGTTAAGGGCCACAGTAAAATAGATGTTTACAACAATCATTTTTAGAGGAATTGTTTAGACTGGAGTTGCTTACAGAATATTTTAAGAATTCTGATAGTTATTTTGTTTTGTGTTATTATTGTATGATCTTCAGTGAGGTCCTGAAGACCTGGCTCTGCCAATTGGCTTGGAGTCCCAATTCAGGAGTATCATGCTGGAGATAGTTAATGGACAAATAGCAGATCTCACCTTACCCCCTGCATACCCTGTTCTCTCCCTCCCCATCTTTTTACTATAATTTTAATCATAATTTATATTTTTATTAGTACTAGAGATACATATATTTGCACAGTTCTATTGCTTTTAAACTTTTAAGCTGCCCAGAACTGCCTTGTAGCAAGATGGCACAAACAAATTTAATAAATAAATAAATAAAAACCCCAGAACAGAGAAATAGGAAAGCGATAATTCATTTTGCCCTACTGACAGCAGACTGCTTTCAGAATTATCTTTCTTGCTTCTGTATTAGAGCTTTTGAATCCTGTGTGATTTCTTTATATTCCATAAAATCCTCTCTTTTGCTTATTACGTCAGGTTACTTTTAGTTTCCCAAATGAATAGGAAATGAACAAAAGTATGCTTCACATCTTCTGAAGCATTTTATTAATGCTAGATTAGAAAGCTGATTAGGTGATGTTTGGGATCCAGTTATGTCTGAATTCAGCAGTAGAAGAGGACAATGGAGAGGATAGTTTTCTTTTTAAAACAGAGAAAAAAATTCTTTATTGTAGACATTAGTTCTTCACAAAGAGAATTTTCTCTTTCTTTTTGCTATTATCTGTGCCTAATGATGAAAATTAAGATATTTTCCCTTCTATATCCTTTTTTTGCTGTCCAACAAAATTTTAAAAATTCCTAAGCACAAATGCCGGTAATTTTGGATCTTTTATTAATTGCTTTCTATGTAATATACAAATTAATCTGTAGAAAGACCTGTGGAGGACTGTGCCCTAACTCCAGTTCTAAGATAATGAAAGTTGCCATTTACAAATAACACTAACTAGATGGATGAAATTAGTTTGCTCCATCATGTCTTTCAAAAAGCATATGAGTACAATGAAATTCTTCTAGTTGGAGTATGGATTTCAATTAATGGAGGTGGCCAAGGGATTATCTGCTTTATACCCAATCTATGTACCATTCCTATCTCCCATGAATTTGGCTTGCCTGCTTGAGCAGGGAGTTCGACTAGAGGACCTCCAAGGTTCCTTCTAACTCTGTTATTCTGAGTTTGTTCAATCCCCCTTGAAAACTGTTTAACTTGATTAAAAGAAACATCTGATATAAAATCATCACTGCATCTTTTGGCAATAACTATGCATTATTGAACTTTTCAGTAAGGCATGCATGGTAACATCCATCAAAATAATTTTTAAACATCAAAACAGAGACCCAGAAAATTGCTAACAGTGTAAAACAAATACAAATATTGTGTATTTGTACAAATTATCCTAGATAACCCTACCATTAGGCAATCGCCCTAGGCAACAGTAGCAGCCTAAAGTCTGCTTTTTCTGGGTCTCCTCTATCATTCAGGTCTCTGTGCTCTAGTTATGTTGTACCATGGGTCATTTCCTGTAACCCCTAAGCTAACCAGCTGCTTCTGTGCACAGTGTAAGCTTCTGTCCCACAGCCAGTATAGAAGCAAGGTTAGCTGCCAATCCAGTTGGTTTTTAGACATAGAGGTTGGAGCCATCTTGGCCTTTCCCTCAGGCAGCACAATCTCCTGACCATCTTGAACAACAATAATCCTATTAAAAATGAAGCCAACTTCCATAACCCAAAAAAATTAATATCATTTATCTTTTGTGAGCCAATGGCTTGTTCTTAATTTCTGGTAATCCAAAGAAGGTTTTTGCACCAGCACCAATAGAAAATGGCTCTACATGTAAAATAACAATGTAATGAATTCTGACTGAGGCATTTCTCTGAAGTTGTTTGATTGCAAGCATTTTTGTTGCCTGAATTGACCCTCTGAGCTTCACTTGTTGCTTGCAAAGTTGGATGATAAAAAGTAACAGCCGTTCAGGTACAGGGGCTCAGAACAAATGAAATCTCTGCTTGCTTCAAGCAGGACCAGTGGAGGTGTTAGGTGTTCATGCTGGCAGTTATTATTTGTTCCAGGCTCATGTCTACCAGGGAAATAGGCAATGCTAGGTTACAAAAAGTGTTCCATTAATTTCCCTTGCTAGCAACATTCCAGAGAGTTAAACTGAAGTGTGATGCTGTATCTGCCTATTCTTTGTGGACAGATATCGGGATGAGGAAATTTAGTACATTCATTTTTTCTATTTCCCCAGAGCCAGATTAAAATAGAATGCATACGTTATGTCAATCAATCATAAAACAAAAAATTGTTAGCAAAACCCTAACCACATAAGTCTTAATGCAACGTGTCTACCCAGGCAATGTCTCGCAGATTTGTATTACCTTCCTCAATGCCTTTTAATAAACTATATATTAGTGTTAGTATGACTATCAAATATATAAAAAAATATGTTGCCACATTTCTTAAATGTTAATGAACTTGTTAATAAAATGAGGCAAAATGCTCTTTTTTTTAAAAAAATGGAGTGACTATAGGGCCTAAATACAAATAGGAGAAAAGGGCCATTCAAAATCTGTTCAGTAATTAAAAGATAGAAATCTGCAAAAGGCAATAAAAATAAATTGGTTAAAGAATAAACTGAAGAGTTATTTAAATATTTTTGGTTTCCCCATGCATTCCTGTTTTCTGGGTCACTGACTTAGGTGGACAAAAACAATCAAGGAGAAACTATACATAAGAACAGAATGCAAAATCAATACTACCCCCAGGGCCCTTGTCGAAATTCTTGTTTAATAATCTTTCCAACCCAATAGAAAGTCATAAAGAAATATGACAAGGGGCTAAGGACTATTTTTGGAAGCAGGATAATAAAAAACGGAATGAAACCAAAATCGCTGTGGGGTAACAAGTTGAATCTGTCTGTCTATCTATCTTGTGTGTCCATGTAGCGTTCCATCAATGCTACATGAATGAGGCAAGAGATTGATGGAGACCACTTTTGAATTGGCTCATAAACCTTGAGTTCATCAAAAGGTAAGGGTTAATTGTATGAAAATCTTCCATCTGCAAATACATTAATGTTGCAGTGCAATGCTAAGCAGAGAGCATTGAATTACAAGGCTGGTCTTTCCATTTGGCATAGTAAGGTGACTATCTGAAACAAGTGAATTTAAGCATTGTTAAAGGACTGCCGATAGTTGGTTATCACTGTTTTTTTTAAACTCTTGGGGAAACTACATTAGGAGTCAGAATCATTTGGTTCACATGGTTACTCTATACCAGTGATGGCAAACCTTTTAGAGACTGAGTACCCAAACTGCAACTCAAAACCCACTTATGCATCATCGAGTGCCGGGTGGGTGTGGCCCATTGGGTGGGTGTGGCCCACTGAGTGGGCATGGCTGTGGTGGTAATGGCAGACTGGATGGGACTAAAAAGTTCAATCAATCAATTCCAACTTTGCAAGATCTTTTTTTCCCCGCGAGAAGTTGAAATTGACTGATTGAACCTTTTTTTTTTTTGCACATGGCGGCGGAAGCCTAAAGCGAAAAGGTTTTATTAAAACCCAGCTGAAGGCCTAAGACTGGGGCGACGGCGCGCGTGCCCACAGAGAGGTTGCAAAATAGGACTGAAGAAACGTCTATGGAGATTCTCAGTCATCCAGGTCATAGTTATCCCAAAGGTGCTTTTTCATGAGACAACTGGACTTTCTTGTTTTTCTTTGAAGAAATTTTCATCAGCTCTTAGATGAGAAGCGAAATGTCTTCAAAGAAAAAGAAGAAAGTCCAGTTGCCTCATGAAAAAGCACCTTTGGGAGAACTGAAGAAAGGTACTGCAGTTTGTAGGCACTTTTGACTGGATCCTAAAATGAAATGGGAACAGTTGATCATACACAAATTTAATGCAACAAGGTAAATTAAATTAAATTCTGAATGTGGTGAACTGAGTTATACTCACTTTCTGAGCACCATATTCCCATTATGCAGTGGGAATATGCAGAGTATGATTTATCGTATAATTAAAATCAAGATTTAAAGAATAGTCCAAGCAGCATATAAACTCAAGGAAAGGATGATTGTGTATAAATTAGCCAAGAAAGACAGGATAAGATTGTTTAAAAAAAATCTGGGGACCAGTTATATCTAAAAGATTGAGATTGGTGAGTAGCATAGGCAGCCTAGATGTTAAATGAGAAAGAAATTTGAGAAGACAGATTGTTTTCCCTCAAGATATTTACAATGTCTCAGCATGTGTCTTTTTCAATGTGAAAAGAGCTCATAAATTCTAAACGAAATTCTTATCATGCTTTCAGCAGGAGTTTATTAGCTTTCCTCCTAGAATATTGACTTTACCTTTAGAAATCTGAACCTACTAGATTGTAAGAAATAACATTGGCAAGTGCCAGAAATTAACTATGGGACTAGAGATGCTTTTAAAATAGACCAAAATGAAGAGGACTCTACAGCAGGGGTCCCCAACTCCCGGTCCGTGGACTGGTACCAGGCCACGGCATGCCAGCAACCAGTCCTCAAAAACAAGCAAAGCCCCATCCATGGGATGCAGGCAGCACACAAAACTACACACTCTCTGGTTCATGGAAAAACCTTTCCCCGTGGAACTGGTCAAACAGAAACCTTTTAGAGTTTGAGTAAATAGAGTGACTAGCCAGAGAAGTTGGGGCCAAACTCATAGCCAGGGAGATATTCCAAGCTACTGCATCTTCTGTAAACTCATTACATATGGCAGGTAGGTTCATGGGTCAAGTCCTATTCATTTGGGACCTGAGACTATTTCTCCTCCTACTGTCTATATCGTTTTGTAGCAGCTGGTTCTGCATCATCTTATTTCCTGAGTACTGGCTTCATTTCCCAGCTCAGTTTATTCTCTTCCTCATTGCTCTTTCTGTTCAGCTTTCTATTCAGACTGCCCTTCCATGCCCTTTCACAGATTCTAATTTCTAGGCAGGCTTGAGCTGTGCCACATCTCAATTAAGCCTTGCCTGAAAAGAAGCAATGGGTGAGTCAGAGGACAAGTCAGGATGGCTCTATTCCTCCCTAACTTCTATTTAGATTCAAGGACAAAGTGAATTTTATAAATTTTGCCCTCATATTTAAAGTAAAATTTATGACATCAGAAAGAGAAGATGAGAATAAGAGGCCAAACCAGAATACTTTAAGGCATATAATAGAACATGGACACCTACGGAGATGGATGAGTCTGCTTTGTCTTATATGGGGTTTTTATTTTTTACAGTTCTATCAAGTTTACAAAAAAATGAAATGTGACTGTATTGCTTTGTGTTTTCTTATAAATGATTTATTGAATGAAATTCTCAATTAACGAACAGCATATAATGGAAAAATGTTTCAATTATTTCTTGTTCCAAGAAATCGGCCTTCAAATCACCTGCTGATTCTTTGATGCTTGGCTAATTCACTGGTCTCCCACAAGCCCAGCAATTGGGATAGCATTTGCTCTTTGGATCATTATAGTCGGCAACATCTTAAAGATAAAGTCGTTGCTGAATGCAGTTCTCTAATTTCTAACATGTTTCCTTCCCCTACAGGAGAAACATTTATTCATCTGTAAATACCCAATTTTCACTTCCCCACATTTTCTCATTTCTTGCAAGTTTTTTAAAAGCATTTTTTTTAAAGGTAAGTATTTGTTCAATGATATACTGTAGGCTCCAGGTCCCTGGTCTGAAACAGCCAGGAAAGAATTTCCCTAGTGATGTCTTAAAGCCAGGAGGTAGAGGAAAGGAATATATGCAGCAACAGCACATTCAGATGAAATTCTTAGTTACCTGATAGCTGGGATAAGTGCAAGAACTCTGTACTTCAACCTTGGGGATGTTAGCGGAATTTTCCTTTGAATAAAGGCAGCCTGTCAAATAGATTGCCAAAAGTACAAACTTCATAAGATTTTATTATATCATGGAAATGATATATGGGAGATAGGGCAATGAGACTCAACCAAGTGAACAGTCAGTTAAAAGGCAAGCTTAGCCTGCAACTGGAATTTGGGTGGATGAAGAGACACAGGCCCTTTGTACAAGTGGACCTCAACTTATGACCACAATTGAGGCCAGAATTTCCATTGCTAAGCAAAGCGGCTATTAAGTGACTCACACCCAACTTTACAATCCTCTTTGCCACGGTTGTTAAGCAAATCACTGCAGTTAAGTGAATCACAAAGTCATTAAGCGAATCCAGCTTCCTCCCTGGATTTTCTTGTTAGAAGCGGCTGGGAAGGTCGTAAATGGTGATCATGTGACCCTGGGATGATGCAGCCATTGTAAATCTATGCCAGTTGCTAAATACCTGAATTTTGGTCATGTGACCGTGGGGATGCTGCAACAGCCGTAAGTATGAGGATAGATCGTAATTCACTTTTTTCAGTGCTGCTGTAACTTTAAACAGTAGCTAAAAAATGGTTGTAAATCGAGGACTACCTGTAATTTTTGGGCTGTAAAGGAGATGGGGGATGAGGAGACAGGTAGTTTCAGACTTGCAAAATTCTGTTACTGTAACCTTACAGTGAAGTAGAATTAGCTAATCTGGTCATGTCTCCTGTCTGATCTACCTCCTAAGGCTAGCAATTATTACTTCTGCATTTAACTTGAAAAGCGTATCCCGTTCTTTTTATTTTCATGCATGTGCGTGTGTCTGTTCCTGCATCACTCTTTCTTACCAAATGCACATATTTATCTGATAGGAAAAGGAGGATTTTCTGCCACATAACGAATTACCAGTACCAAACATGGAGAGATTTCCCCCTTGCATTTGCTGATAAGAGTAGGAAAAGCTGTTGAAAATAAAATAATGGTCAGGAAATGCAAATGTCTGCAAGTATTCCTGTTGAAAATATTGAATGCCTTTGAAGATTGTCTTGAAGATTAATTGTTGTGCTTGAAAGGTGTTAAGAGTTTCACTTGGAGCTCCTCAATTAATCTCTCTCTCTCTCTCTAGGAATCCCACCCATATGCAGGTGCTGGTAGAAAAGAATGAAGCTCAGCCAGTTAGGCTGCTTTTATTGTAGGTACAAGATACCCTAGTAATGAAGAAGGTTAGATATTGCAGAATCAAGGAACCAGTAATCTATTTACAACAAATCCGGAGTTTTAATGTTGCTTTTCTTTCTCAGGCCCTTACATGGTGCTACATGTTCATTTTTTAGCTTTTTATTGGGGGTGTCTGTACCAAATTAAATAATAGTATATAAATGTTTTAAATAAATTTATAAATTTTGCTAATTGTCTGATCTGTTTCCTTTGTGAATTTTGAGCCTTTTTTTTGCAATGCCTAAGTCAGTGATTCCCAACCTTTTCTATATCCCGCACCCCTAGAACACTTCTGATATATTCTCACACTCCTTGTAAAAGTTCGAAATAACGGCAAATTATGCATATACTCTATAATTTTGAAAACCCAAGTTTTTGCACCCTCTGGAATATCATCTCACACCCCTGGTTGGGAACCCCTGGCCTAAGAGGAAAACTCTTTTCCTTTCCTTTTCTGTCTATGTATCACATTTCCTTTTCCTGATCATTATCCAGTTTTATTTTCTCCTTTCTTGTTTCTAAGTAGCTACCCCTTCTACTTTCTCCATCTCCATTCTGGTTTTTTTTCCATCCTCTTTTGCTGCTGAAAAGAGAAAGAGGAATGTCTTTGTAGAATACTACAAAGACTGTTTATGGGTATATGGGTATATGGGTATATGAGAGCAAATATATAAATATGAATACATTAATTTTATGGATGGGATATTTTATTTCTGAGGTCTTATTCATTTAGTATTTTTTTTCTTAACCTGTTCTTTTTTTTCTTTTTGAATGTGATCTTTGGCAAATATATAAACAATGTACACCTGCACAAGTGAAATACTTATTGGAGAGATATATGTGTGAATGATTTCAGGCATGGTGACAAAATGGAAAAGCTGGACATTGCACAATATCTTTTTCTGTGTTTGTGCTCAAGCTTACAATAGCCACATCCAGTTGTATTCTCTGTCTTGAAGATGGCAGAAGGTGGGCTATTATTTATAGTTTGGAATAGAATAGCTCTGAGAGCTTAATAATAAACACAAAGAATGTTGGACCAGTCATTTGATTTATCTTCATCCTGTTACTTGACATTTAATAGAAGTAATGTTTGAACTGGATCCATTTCAAAATTCATGATACCAAATTATATGAAAAATTGTACTTTCAGTAAATCCTGGAATGAAATTTTAGAGGTACAGACTACTGTTTGACAATGCAGTTCTCAAGTGACGCATATATTACCTAACGCTAAGTAACCAGATACAATAGGAACTAACAGCCTCGGGGTTTTTTAATGGATGCTGTACAGCAGTGGTTCCCAACTTTTTCTGTACCCTGCACCCCTAGAACAGTTCTGATATATTCTCACACCCCTTACAAAAGTTTGAAATAACGGCAAATTATGCATATACACTATAATTTTGAAAACCCAAGTTTTCGCACCTCCTGGAATATCATCTTGCACCCCTGGTTGGGAACCCCTGTTCTACAGCCATCACATGACCTGAAGCTGACTGGCATTTAGCAAAGATTTCTATTATACTTCCAAGTGGCTGCCATGAATGATGAACAGAAAATAGCATGCTTTCTGATGGGCTGGAGCAAGCATTCTTAGTGTATATAGTACATTTACACTCATGGATGAAGAAAGAAATTATTTAAAGTCTTATCACAAAACATTTTGACTTATTGTGCCACAAAATATATATACTGTAGGAAATACCTATCTTCAGTCACACAAGGAGATAATTGAAGAATTTGTAACAGACTTAAAACTTTTGATTAAGTCTTATGATCTTGGGATGTTGAATGAGTCTTTGATGTAAAATCAAACTCTTTGAGGCATAAGAAACAGAAAGGTGCAAGGACAATTACTTAAGAGTGGTGAATGTGTCCCTACAAAATGCTTTTGCTACATGGCAAATGGCAGAACTCACTAACAGTTGAAAGTTTGGGACATAGCAATGATAAATAATACAATATTGACAGTCACCCACAATGAGAACCCAGATTGTTGGGGGCAATGTAAATATATATATACATTGCTTACTGGTGTACATCGCTTAGAGAGTGCTTGCACTTAAAGCAGTATATAAGTCTCATAAATAAATAAATAAAATAAAGATGAATCGAAAGGAGAGGCTTGTTTCTAAGCTCGTCAAACAAGCAGATTGTATACAAGCAATGCAGTCAATGTGGTACAAATAACTATATAAACCAGTGGTTCTCAACCTTTCTAATGCTGCAACCCCTTAATACAGTTCCTCATGTTGTGGTGACCCCCAACCATAAAATTATTTTTGTTGCTACTTCATAACTGTAATTTTGCTACTGTTATGAATATTAATGTAAATATCTGATATGCAGGGTGTATTTTCATTGTTACGAAGTGAACATAATTAAAGCATAGTGATTAATCACAAAAACAATATAGCAATGCTTGCTGGAGAAGCTTACTCTTCCTTGCTCAAAAATGTTGGGAAGGAGGGAAGGAAGGAAGGAAGATTGAAGGGGAAAGGAAGGAGATGGAGAAGGAAGGAGATTGAAGGGGAAAGGAAGGAAGGAAGATTGAAGGGGAAAGGAAGGAAGGATAAAGATTGAAGGGAAAGGGATGGAGATGGAGATGGAAGGAAGGAAGGAAGATTGAAGGGGAAAGGAAGGAGATGGAGAAAGAAGGAGATTGAAGGGGAAAGGAAGGAAGGAAGGAGAAAGAGATTGAAGGGGAAGGGATGGAGATGGAGATGGAAGGAAGGAAGATTGAAAGGGAAAGGAAGGAGATGGAGAAAGAAGGAGATGGAAGGAAGGAAGGAGATTGAAGGGGGAAGGAAGGAAGGAAGAAAGGAAGGAGAGAGAGATTGAAGAGAAAGGGATGGAGATGGAAGGAAGGAAAGAAGATTGAAGGGGAAAGGAAGGAGATGGAGAAGGAAGGAGATTGAAGGGAAAAGGAAGGAAGGAAGGAGAAAGATTGAAGGTGAAGGGATGGAGATGGAAGGAAGGAAGGAAGGAAGGAAGGAAGGAAGGAAGGAGATGGAAGGGAGAAGAAAGGAAGGAAGAAAGGAAGGAGAGAGAGATTGAAGGGAAAGGGATGGAGATGGAAGGAAGGAAGGAAGATTGAAGGGGAAAGGAAGGAAGGAAGGAGAGAGAGAAACTGAAGGGGAAAGAATAGAGATGGAAAGAAGGAAGGAAGGAAGGAAGATTGAAGGAGAAAGGAAGGAGATGGAGAAGGAAGGAGATTGAGGGGGAAAGGAAGGAAGGAAGGAAGCAAGGAGAGATTGAAGGGGAAGGGAAGGAGATGGATGGAAAGAAGGAAGGAAGGAAGAATTGATCGATCTTTGGAGAGTCATGTTTTTCCAGATGGTGATGAACTGCAACTCCCAGCATTCCCCACTCTTCCACAGTGCTTTTTAGGGCTGCTGGGGATGGTAGTCCAGTAAGATCTGGAGACACACACAGATGCCTTCTGGCGACGGAGGAAGGCCGGGCAGTGTGGGGGAGGCTCTGGCGTGGCACGGAGGGCGGCCGGGGGCAGAACAAGGCCGGGCAACCAGGAGGTGTGGGGATCGGCTCAGCACCACAGCTCAGCTCAGCTCAGCAAGCAGTAGCAGCAGCAGCAGCAGCGTGTTGCCCGAGCAGGGCGGGAAGAGAGGGTGGTGGTAGTGGCAAATCATGAAAGCAGTGTCCACACATTCAGGGTGCAAATGCCTTGGACCGTTTGGCTCTCCCACCCCTTTATTTACTGATCTGCCACAAGCTCGTGCAAACAAGCCCCAAGGAGTTCTGAACGAGCGGTCGTTTTTTTAAAAAAAGCTTTCAGCAACGAGGCAGAAAGGGGAACTTGCTCATGGCTCTTTTTTTCCCCTTTCTTAGCAACTGAGAAGGCAGTCTCTTCTTCTCTCTTTCCTCTTTTTCTTTCTCTGTTTCCTCCCTCTTTCTCTTTCTCTCTCTCTTTTCTCTTTCTTTTCCTCTGTTTCTCTTTCCCCTCTCTCTTTCTCTCTCTTACGGCAGTATCGTCAGGGGTCCCCGCCGCCCCTGGTCTCTGCACATCCTCAGCTGAACAGGCAGGGAGGGGGAGCAGGATGGGAGGCAGCAGCTCTGACAGCAGCAGCAGTGACAGGGCAGCATTGTCAGGGTCCCTGCCGCCCCCGGCCCAGCCGCCAACCCCGCTGGGACTCCACGCTGCCTGGCCTCGCCTTCCCCCCATCTATGGAGCTGCGGTGGAGGCAGCGCCTGCCCGAGCTGCCTGGGGGGGCAGCAGGAGGAAGGAGAGGAGGAGAGCGAGGAAGCAGTCGCCCTAGCCAGGACTCCACGCTGCCTGGCCTCACCCTTCGCCCATCCAATGGAGCGGTGGGGGCTGGTGCCACACAGCCCTTGCCAGCCCCTTGTCCAGCCCAGCTGCTCCCCCCAGGCACCCCTCTTGTCCCGACGTGCGCCCAAGCTGTTTTGGGGGCAGCAAGAGGAGGAGGAAGGGGAGGGCAAGGAAGCTGCCACCAGCGCTGGGCCCCAGGAGGCGGCTCTCCTCTCCTACCTTTGCTGCATTTCCTTCTTTCTTCCCAGCAGCCTGGATTCCGGCGCGCTTTCCTGGCCAGCAGGTCCAATGGTCAGGCTGGCTGGGGATTGCAGGGGCTGGTCTCCCTTGGGCCGCAGTTTGCAAGAGGGCTGGCCCGCTCAGCGGAGCTCCAGCGGGCCGCTCCCAGCAGGGATCCCGGGGCTTGCCCGGGCGGCTCCAAGCCATGAGGCCCTGTCCGTGCTTCTCCCAGGAGGTGGGGCACCCGGGCTCAGGGCCAATCAGGAGCCCTGCAGGAGGTAAGTCTGCCTGAGAGAGAGAGAAGGGAATCGAAAGTGCCTCTCTCTCTCTCTCTCTCTCTGCAAATGGCGGAGGAGGCCATGCGGAGACAGATGCGGAGCAGTGTCTCGGTTCCTAAGACCATCAGAAATATGTGTTTTCCGATGGTCTTAGGCGACCCCTGTGAAACGATCGTTCGACCCCAAAAGGGGTTGCGACCCACAGGTTGAGAACCGCTGCTATAGAGAAAGAAGAAGATGTGAGGATGATGGGTTTTTTTAAACCAAAAGTTGAACCTATTCATATTCTGAGGAAAAATATTTCTTGCAATAAGTCAGGTTCATTTTTTAGCCAGGTGAGAGTTGAGTCCATTCTGATCTTAATAAATGCAGGAAGTTTATATCTTGTGTTATTGCCTCTTCAGAAAAAATATCACAAAATTTCTCCAGAATTTGGTTGTCTGTGGAATTTGAATCTGTGGAGGCTTTGAGAAGGAAAACAAAAACATATGCTAATTACTTAGTATATGTACTGAGAGTTGTTCACCCATAATTTATATTTGCATGCAAAACTTAGTGTGACTTTTGAGCTGAGGAAAATTATATACACTTTTGGCTTAGGCCAAATATGTAAGGGAATATGTTAAATTCAATATTTCTTATTTCTGCATCAAAATCTTTGTGTTTATGTGGCCCTTTCTCCTAAAATACGTATTTTTACTAGCATTTTTTGAAGACATTTATTTTTGCAAAAAGATGCTTTGTGCAAAATACATAGTGTGCATTCTTTCTTTTTTGTATTAAAATGTGCATTTCAAGATTTCGAGAAGTATGAATTTTAAAGAGTAACTGTGCTTCCTCATAGGCATTTCATTCCAAATACCCAGAATTAGATATTAAAATGGGGACCAAAATAACATTTCCCCTTGTATACTGTTCTCTTCATAAACCTTAAAATGAAGTCGGAATACTTTTTCTTCTAAAATTTGGGCATAGATGGGGAGAATAGTTGTTTTTTGTTTATTTGCTTTATTCCCCCCCCCTCTTTTGTGCTCCATACCTTTGCTCCGACAGATTTGCAGCTGCATCTTGCTTTTACCGCAACAGGTAATTAATTGGATTTCAGTACAGTTTCATTCCTGGAGCTTAGTAACTATGTCTCCCCTTTTGCTTCCCATTTTCTATGACTTCATCTGACATTTTCTCCCTGGACAGGCAGAAACAAAAACGCATTCACCAGATGGCTTGTGATACTTCAAAGGAGTTGTCACAGGAGCTAACAAATGACTCTGTGACTTGCACAAGGCCATTAAAATAACAGAAGAGAGAAAAATAGGATGCATGGAGATTCAATCTTTATGAGGAGAAGAATTCCTTCATGCAAAAGGAAAAGAGGTTATATGCCAAAATGTGTTCCCTTTAATTGACAATATTTTAAATGTTGAAGTCCTGGGAATTCACAGTTGGATAGTAAACAACAGGAAGTTGCCAAATTTGGAATAACTGCAGTCTAGAGAGAATGATGGCAAGGAAATGTTTCCATAAATCAGGGGTGCTAAAAATGTCATTGGGGCTTGCACAGACTTGCCAGGTAGGAAGAGAAAAAATGTATTCAGGAACAAAATGAGTATGAGCCCTGGTGGCTCAGTGGTTAGAATGCAGTACTTCAGGCTACTTCTGCTGACTGCTGGCTGACTGCAGTTTGGAGGTTCGATTCTCACCAGCTCAAGGTTGACTCAGCCTTCCATCTTTCCGAGGTCGGTAACAAAATGGGTGTTTTATGCCATGCAGATACTCAGGGCATTGAAATTTTAGGAAAAGGCAATGAAATTAACTGATGACTTGGCTTTTTCCTTTCCAGAGCCCAATATGGCACAGAATACTTGTGTTGTTTTCAGGGCATCAGCTATTGCATTTTTTTTCACTAGGAGAACCTAAGTACCATTTTAAAAATACTTTTGTGAAAAGGGAATATTAAATTATAATTGTGTTATTTACAATAACTGTGTAAACAGTAATAAATTTATTAATGATAAAATATTTACATAAAATGAAATATAAATTCAGAATCCCAATTGCAAATGGAATATTTTTTATTTTTGTATACTCTTCTTCAATGTGATATTATACAGATATGTTGGTGGTTTTTGGGCAAGACCTCTTTAATTTGTACATATTTTAATTTTGTATTTTATATTTTAAATTTTATGTCATATCATGTATAACATCATGTATGCCTAATTTTAATTGTGATGCTTCTGACACGAATAAACAAACTGTCCCTATATTAAACTTTATATCCCTGATTTCCCAGTGAGCATGAGCTAAATTCCTTCTAGATTCTGTAATCCAACATATCTGGAGGTGATAGATCGTTTTAAATAAGAAAATGAAAAACATTATCAAAAAAGTTTTGATAATGGGATTGCTATTACTTTCAGGACCTTCTGCCTTTCAATCCAAGAAGTGAGTTCCACAGACGAGAGAAAATAAACATATCCTCCAGATGCAAAATTGTATATCAAATTAGGTCCCATTTGGCACATTAAATTCACATTACCATGCTGATGTCTGCAAGTCCCTTGCTGTTTTTTCCCATCTCAGCATTCCTTGTAATGGCAAGCAGCTAGAGCAGTGGTGGCAAACCTATGGCACGGGTGCCAGAGGTGGCACTCAGAGCCCTCTCTGTAGGCATGCGTGCCATCGCCCCAGTCCTAGGCCTTCAGCTGCGTTTTATAAAACCTGTTCGCTTTAGGCCTCCACCGCTGTGTACAAAAAAAGAGGTTCAATCAATCAGTCAATTTCAACTTCTCGCAGGAAAAAAAAAGATCTTGCAAAGTTGGAATTGACTGATTTAACTTTTTAGTCCCACCCAGTCTGCTGTTACCACTGCAGCCAAGCCCACCCAATGGGCCACATCCACCCAATGGGCCACCCCCACCCAGCACCTGATGATGCATAAGTGGGTTTGGGTTGCAGTTTGGGCACTCTAAAAGGTTCGCCATCACTGAGCTAGAGTGAACAGCTTCTTAATTCCTTGCAGTGCTCTCTAAATGCATCATAAGAAATGTAAGGAACACTATACTCAACAATGTAAGCATAAGCATTAAAAGAAGGGGGGGGGGCTCCTGAGAGAACAGTTTATCAGAGCTTTCTCAAACCAGCAATCAGCTGTTAGGTTACCTCATAAAACAGGAGTGGGAAACCTGTGGTCCTTTGGTTGCAGTACTATAGTACTGACTATTTCCAACTGGAGTTGACAGGAGATGTACTTCAGGTAATCCTTGACTTACGGCCATAATTGAGCACAAAATTTTTGTTTCTAAGTGAGACATTTGTTAAGTGAATTTTGCCCCAATTTTCAACCTTTCTTAAATTGCAGTGAATCATTGCAATTGGTAAGCTAGTACCACGGTTGTTAAGTGAATCTGGCTTCCCCATTGAATTTGCTTATCAGATGGTCGCAAAAGGTGATCACATGATCCCGGGGGATGGCAACCATCATAAATATGAGTCAGTTGTCAAGCATCTGAATTTGGATTCCATGACAATGGGGATGCTGTGTTGGTCATAAATGTCACTTTTTTCAGTGCCATTGTAACTTCAAACGGTCACTAAATGTAAGTTGAGGACTACCTGTACTGTGTAGAGAAACTTGGAGATACAAAAGTTACATGCTTGTAAACTCTGTGAGAAAATACATATTTAGAATGAGAAAAACTTAAATGTTCATAGTTTGTCCCTATCATGTTATTTATCAAGATCTTCATTTAATGTCTTTGAAGGACTTACATTTCTCTATATTGTGAAAAATGGAAATAAAGATTTATTATAGTATCTTTGGGCCAGCACAAAAAACCTCATTACCTTCTAGGAAGATGGGAAGAATGTGTAGATGCTGATTTCTACAATGCCATACCCACAGCCTGTCATGATGAAAAGAGAGCATATTGTAGTTGTTGAATATCTGTGACTTAAGATAAAATTCCCATTATAAGCTCTTTTTAGTCTCTAAACATTTCTACATTTAGAGATTGGAGCAATGTTGTAAAATAAATTACAGGTCCTGGAACACTGCACTTTTCTTCTAGTCGTTGACAAAATCCTTATTTTTGTCCTTATGTTAACTTTTCTGGTTTAGAGACATTAAGAAGGACTGCATAAGTTATACAGTTTTTTTATTGGGTTTGGAGATAGTGAAAGCTGAACACTGCATATGGAATCAAGAAAATATTTATAATGACTTAATTTTTTATACTTTTAAAATATGTGCTGACCATATTAAAAATTGCTGACTTTTCTAATGTTCCTGATAGAGGCTGTCTTTTACTACTTAACTTGCCTTCAATATTGGATATTAATCAGAGATATCGAACTGCACCAAGATTGAATCTATACTTTTAAGAATAGTTTTCCTGGATCAGACTGATGCCCAGCAGCATTCCATCTCATATGGAGGTCTACCAGATTCATAAAGGAAGCCCACAAATCAAAGATCAAAGTTGTCTCTGATTGTTGCTTCCCTGCCTCCAGTATGAAGATATGGATTTTCTTTATGACTGGAGGCAGGAGCAATAATAAAGATATACTTGCCACCTATGAATTTGTCTTGTCCTGTTTTGAAGCCACCTAAAGTAGAAGCCAACATCACATCTACTGGCAGAGTATTAGATATATTAATTACATACTGTGTTAAGAACTATGACCTCTTAATCAATTTTGAGTTGTCTTGTGGTCAGTTTCTTTGGAAGGTATAAGAGTAAGGAAGATGACCTTGAGAGAGGCAGACTCTCACCGAAGCAACTAGGCTAAAGCAAGTTTTCAAAGGATAAAACGTTGAGATAAAAACATTCAGAAGTGGCTCAAATGGACATCTTCCCAATTCATTGAACTATAAGAAGGAGGATGTACAACAAAATCAGACTTGTCACATTATGTTATTGTAGCCAATCTCAATAAAAGTAGCTGTAGACATCCTGAAATGGAGTTCATTTCATGGTCTGATCTACTAGAGGAACTGACAGATGGACTTTATTTCTGATATTATGGGAATTGGACAGTTTCTCCCTGTTTCCTTTTCTCATTTATTATGCATGGTTTTACATACTTCAATTATCTTTCCTTTTTAATCATCTTTCAGTCCTTGTATTCTGTCCTTATATGAAAAATATTCATCTACTTCTGGTTATCTTGATTGTCCCTTCTTGCATCTCCTCCAGCTCCACAATATCCCTCTTGAAATATGAAAACCAGGATTGGACACAATAGATGGCTAGATGTGGTTGGACCATAGCTAATAACATCAGTCAATTTGTTTATCCCTTTTTTAATAATCCCTACATGCACATTGTATAGATGATTTAATTGAACTACCTAAAACGCCCCAGGATCTTTTTCTTGTTTGGTCACTGGAAGTTCAATCTGTATCATGTTATAAGTGAAACATGGATTTTAACCTCAAATGTACATCACTTTACCTTGACTGATCTTAAATTACATTTGCCATTTAATAGAGCGGCTACCAAATTTGACAAAAATCCTGTGGAGCTCTTCATAGCTCATTTGATTTTTCATCATCTTAAATAATTTTGATATGATCAAAATACCCCAGAATTAACTCTTTAGCTTGGTTATATGTACCATGTAGCCAAAGGCTAGTAAATAATGACTTTATCATTCATATATGTTCATATATTTATTTAATTTCACATTCCAATCAGCTCTTGTGTCTTCTTATATATAAAAAGTAAGAAGAAATATTGTTTTAAAATATGTTTTCCAATTTCCAGAAGGCTTTCTATTATTGGAAAAAAAAGATAAACTCAGAGCAGTTTTTGAGTTTAATTTAATTTATTTTTGGCATCCTTTTGAATTTCCTTTATTGTTGCTATGTTTCAGAGAGTGTTTTTCTCTCTCTGTTATACATCTTTCCATCACTCTGAAATCTTCCTGACTGGCCATGTTTCAGATCTGAAAAGCACCCTTGGATTGTTTTGCTTTGGGATTTAATAATAGCATGGGAAATCAGAATCATTGGGTAGATCCCTGGAGAAACCATGTTGCTGAAAAAAACCCAGAACTTTCTTGCTCTCATAAGTTGATAGTGCAGGAATATGACACTATTGAAAATTTAACTTTAATGCTCTTTTCCTTTGTTTTTTAAGAAAGGAAATATGGAAAAAAAGAAAGGCCATTAATTTTGCATCACTCTCATTGAAAGTGGTTAAAAAAGGGAGAAGCACAACATTCTCTCCCCAACATTGTTCATTACAAGGTCACTTGGCAGGCAATGGGAAAGATTTCTCATGATCCCAAAGAAAGTTGTTTATCCAAGTTGACAGTATTGGGCCAAATAAAGGATGCACAAACTATAGTGTGGATGTGGCATACAGCCCCAAAAGACTTTTTGTGCAGACATCAGTATGGAGGACAGTCCTTGCTGGTTTTAAATTAATTAAAATTGACTGTTGTGCTTCTAAGAAAAGGTTGAGAAGAAGGATGGCATGAAGATATATTAATGGATGAAGTTTAAGAAAATATGATTTTTAATAATTCATTCTGAGTGTGTTACAGTAATTGCATGTAATCCCTAGCTAGTGAGATGTTGAACAGCAAGACTTCATCTAAATTCCAGGTTTCATAATCTGTGTATGAGCATGCCTTGGTAAAACTGAATTTTATTGCTTCTGTAAAACAGAAGCCAAATGAACCCAAACTGACCCATACTGTCCTTGCTGTTATCAGGAAATTCTGCATATGGAATGGGTTCAATTGAATAATAAGATTTGCTTAGTCTGCACTTTCTCAATATTATTAAAAATATGTGAAGTCCTCAATTGACCAAAGTAATGTGGGACAATGGAATAACTGGAATGAGGGTACTTGGATTTTATGGAGTGAGGTTGATGGATACACAGAGGATATTGTCTAGGCTTGTTTATGAATGAAAATGCTAATAAGGATATCAGAAAATATGAATTGATTTAATTTATGTATATGTTGTAATGAAACTAAATTTAGGGAATGATACAGTGGTGAGTTAACATCCAATACAAAAAAATGAAACTTAATGATGTGTACAAACTATCACATAATATTGTTCATTTCATACTAAAATATGTATCATCCAACACAGATTAGAGCCTTACATGGAAAGAGATGCCAGAGGTTCAAGATATTTTTAGAAAAGGCTGAGTAATAGGAGACGTTGGTGCTTATGAGCTTGATTGTTTTTGTGCAGAAACTTTGTTATCCAACTAGGTAACATCTTCAGTGTAGAACTGAGTGGGGTTTGTGTTCTGTTTATATTCAGCTGCTTGTTCTGTAAGTATTGGTGAGGTTGTTGTTTTCTCCTTAGAAGTTACTTGTTTAAATTGTTGATTATTTGTTGAGTTGGTATTCCTCGATTTGGGTATTGTTTACTGCTTGACTGGTTGTATGGTGTTAATCTAGTGTTAAACCCGCCTTATCTGGATACTGATTGCTAGTGAGCAGATATTCTGGTGTTTTTGTTTCTTTGTTAGTTTTTTAATTGTCTCATTTGAATGGTGTGTAAATTTTTACCTCTATATGTCTATCAATGGTTGATTTGTTTGAATGTCTTGTTTCCAGGAATTCCTAGTTTTTTGGATTTAGCTTTGTCTAGATGCTTGCAGTTTCACAGTTAAGTCTGTCCATGTGTTGTGAGATTAAGATGTTTTCATCATGTCTTCTGACTGCTAATTGTTGTTCATGTATGCATTCTGCTAGTCTTCTGCCTGCCTGTCCTACATAGGATGTTTTAAAGAAATAAAATTCACAAAGGGAAAAAAAAAGACACGCTGTTGTTTCTGAATATCCTTATCAGCAGCGAAATTGATGGATAATAGCACTTTTGGAAGACCTGAAGGGCCAGATTATATAGCAGTAGAAATCCATAATCTGGTGATAGTTGTATATTATGCTCCGGTGAATTGTATTAATGAAAACAACTAAAGATAAGTTTAGGGAAAGCTGTGGATTATTCTGCATGAATGTAATGTGGGAAGGGGAAGAATATTAGGCTAGTTTAATGTATGATTGGAAATGAGAGGGGGAAAATATTATTCAAAAATTATTCAAAAATATCAATATCGAGTACCACAGGTATATTTTAGCTTTTTGTCCTTTCTCTTACTCCTTTGAGAGTGCCGCTGCCCAAAATAAATAATAAGATTGTTTTATGAATATCTCTTCAGAAAGATGTTTGATTCTTTTGAATACATGGATTAAATTTAAGCCTGTATGTACACATGACATGGGAATAAGTACACATTTGAAGCATGGTTGACTTGCTAATTTATAATGAAAGGCTGAGGAAATTTGTAACGGCTGTAAAGTGATCAGAACTTCTGTATATGAGACAATCCATTTCTATGGTAGCTCTTAGATCATGGAAGGAAAAGAAAGAAGCAAAAACAAACTAGAGTGAAACTTGTGCCATATTATTGTCTCAACAAAATGAATAGAAAGCAGGTTTGAGAAATGGAAATGTGAAAACTGGTTGGAACAAAGTGAAAAATATTATTTTAAATAGTAAAAGAAGTAAGTGTATCTGTACTAATGAAAAATGGTTAATGAAGTGAAAGTGGTTTTGAACAAGAAAAAGACAAATGTGAAAGAATAATTGCTGCAAAAGCTACAGATGACAGAACAATAATGTATATTAAGAGAAAGAATAGTTGCAAAGAATGTAGTCAAGATGAATAGGGAATGGTCAAGATTAAGAGAGGCAGAGAAAATGCAGAAAAATGTTGATGGAAGTAAAAATAGTTTTGGAAGTGATTGAAAATGGGGAAACGAGGAGCTTCTAGCTGGGTGAATTGAATTAAAAATAAAAGTGATGAAATGATTTGGAAAGAGTATTTTAGAGATTTGTGTGGGAATGATATGTCATAGAAGCAGGATTGAAGTACTATAAATGCTAGGATCCAAGAAAAGAATTGAGGAAAGGATAAAGGATAAAGGCTGTGATAAATTTGAACAAAATGGTAAACCTGCTGGTATAGATGGTGTAATTGGAGAAACAACATCTTTTTTTTACAACAGACTATATGCTGTCAATTTTCTTTTAACTACTGTTTCCACATAAACACCTGCATACATTTTTAACCATTATAAGCAATCTACCAAGAAATGCACCTATTTCCTTTTGTCCACATCACACATCCTTTAACCTCTTTAGTTTTAGTATTTTCGATTCCCTTGTTTGTCACCCCAAAGCCTGCATCCTTCTTAGTTTTTTTTTTTTTTTGCTATGGTCAGAGCACCTATAAGAGCTCCCTTGTTCCTCAATTTTTCAGTAGATGTGTACATTTGTCCCCCTAGGCCAGAGATGGGCAACGTGCAGCTTTGACCTGCAGGTTCAACCCAATTACAGCTGAAAATTTTGGTTCTCTTTTGAGGAGGTTAAGAAACAAATGGATTTCCTTAAGATATTGGTAAATCAGACTTTCATTCCAAAGTGCTACTACTATGTTTCTGGATTCCTTGTTATTACTTTATTGTTACAGAATTTATTATCCAAATTATATTTTACTATCACATCATCACCTGGCCCATATCCTCTGTTGATGCATATTGCAACATTTTCATCCTGCCTTTCCCTCTGGAATTCAGAAAGGTTTATCCTGGATTGAATAGTGACCTCAGCCCTGAGTCTTTTTTTTTTAATCTTGATTTTTAATCTTATAACAATTTTGAATCTAAAGTGTATGGCTACAGTTTGTATGTGTGTGTGTGCCTGCATGCTTCTGAGTCAGTTTTTTGAATTCTGGTGAATTGAGTCAATTTTTTGACTGCTGCACAAGTCCCTGCAGTTTTCTTGGCAAGGTTTTTCAGAAATGGTTTGCCATTACTTCCTTCCCAGGCCACAGAGAGAGTGATTGGCTCATGGTTACTCAGCTGGTTTTGTGCCTTAAGGCCCGGTCTCTCAGTTTGTAGTCTAGTGCCTTAATCACTACAACAAACTGGTTCTCATTATAGTTATTATCTCAGGAAAATGAAGCAAAGCTCGCATGAACATCTTGTTAATAGATATAGCAAGAAGGACATAATTATGAATCCTATTAATGCCCACCAGAATTAAAATCTCGGTGGCATACATGGATCTTGTTGTACCACCATTATAGCAAATTGAGAACTATGACACAATTTAAGCTGGAATTCCATAACTGGCCCCCAATTATTGGGTAATCTTTATGATAGAGTGGAGGATTTAAATTTGGATCTCCTGCCTTCTTGCACATACCCTGGTTCTTATTTGTATGTCAGGAGAGAATCACTATTATTATACAAGTAGTCCTTGATGTATGACCACAACTGAGCCACATTCCCACTGCTAACAAGACAGTTGTTAAGTAAATTTTGCCCCATTTTGTGACCTTTCTTGCTACAATTGATCTTGCTTGTCAGAAAGTTGCAAAAGGTGGATCACATGACTCTGGGAAACTGCATCCACTACACAATTCAGCCAGTTGCCAAGTGTCTGAATTTTGATCACATGATCATGGGGATGCTGCAATGATCATAAGTCACTTTTTCAGTGCCAGTGTAACTTCAGACAGTCAATAAATGAATGGTTGTAAATTGGAGAGGGGGGGGGGCTCAATTATTGAAAGAAAAAATGTATTCAACTCAGTTGAAGTGACAACAGAGTTTTTTTTTTAAAAAAATTCCATATTATAATACTAGTATGCAATATACTTTGCTTATGGATTCAGCTTACATCTGCATATACTTTAGTGACAGAATTTTTCTATAGTGCTCAGTGGCCAAAATGAAAGAACTAAGTACAGTGCTTACTCAATATCCAGCTAAGTACAAAAAGAACTGTCCCTGATCTTATGTAGAGGCATAAAGGAGCATGACAATTGCGTTCCTATAAGATATTGTTATTATGGAAAAAAGAACAATTCCTCTTTATGTCATATTGGCATGTCTTGTTGTGATTCAGTTTCAGATGAATGGGATTGTGAAGCCATAAACACAAATATTGTTTTTTAATTTGTAACCATGTTTGGAAAATGGTAAATGTTGTCCTTAATCTGTATTGTCTCTTAATGAATGTAAGTGTAACGAAATTTGTGCATGTATTATAATAAAATATCACCACTAATGTGATGAAGATTTTGGAAGAGATATGATTTCTGAGAAGGCTTTTCTTGTGTTCAACAGATGTTCTTTTATTTCAGCACACCTTACAATATAAATATATAAAACTTCAAAACCTCATAGATGAATATATTTTAAAGAAAAACAGCAGCATAAACAATAAAAATACAATATCTTGATCCAATGGCATTTTGTTCCATGATGGAAAAAAGCAGAAGTTACTCTCAATGTTGGTTACATCAGTAGCAGCTTGTGCAAAACATGCTCAGTTGCAAGGTTAATAGTATATGGTAGATTTTACAATGCAAGTAGCAATACCAATAGCACTTAGACTTATATACTGCTACACATAGCTTTACAGCCCTTTCTAAGCGGTATACAGAGTCAGCGTATTGCCCCCAATAATCTGGGTCTCATTGTCCTGACCTTGTAAGGATGGAAGGCTGAGTCAACCTTGAACTGGTGAATCAAATTGCTAAACTGCTGGCAGCTAGCAGTCAGCAGAATTAGCCTGCCATATTGCATTCTAACATTGTGCCACCAATGGTGGTGGGATTCAGCCGATTTCGCACCACTTTGCCACAACTGGTAGCTAATTTTTTGTTGCCCAGGCCCAGAATGGACTTCCGGAAGCAGCATCCACACAGAGAACCGGTTGTTCACATATTTGAATCCCACCACTGCCTTAGATACCTTTTCTTGTAGATCTTTCTGTTTCTTTGTTATATTTATCCCTGCCACAACCAATTGACCACATTGGCTTTCTTCTATGAATACTAAGTGTTGGCTTGAGTTAAGTTTAGAAACTAACAGGCAAATGATGTAACTACTTCAACATGAAAATGCTATGGCACTTTTGAGAGATGCTGCTCACTATTTCTCATATTACATTCTGGGTCAACCATAATTTCTGGCCAAACTTGAAGGATCATCTATTATTTCAAGAACATTGTTGTAATCCAGCTTTGAGATTACCAGGGCATGTGTCATTGATACTAGGACTCTCTTACAGATAAAAACTCAACTAGTTTGTCAGTTAAGTAGATAAAATTATTCCAGTGCCTTTTTGTCATAAATGTTACATGGTTCTACAGTACCTGTACTGCATGCAGGTGGACTCTCTAATTACATAACTGTTTTTAAAGTCATTTCATCTGAATATTGAAGAGGAACTCCAAAATTCACCATCTTGTCCACAGGCTTCTTATTCTACATGCAGCCTCTTGGGGCATTGTGAAGTCTTCCAACATGTTCAACTTAGAACTTGTAAAAAGGAAACATGCAGTTTAGCACAATGTGTGAACTGAATCATTATGGTTTGTAAACAATTGTTTATAGCTTACTATGTTACACAAACTCTGTTAATTATTTACTTATTCATTATATTAACATGCTGCTGTTATACTGTATATGTAATATGATGGAATAATCTGAAAATATACCCATTGGGTCTTGAAGGTGTAAAGGGGATCTGGAAAGGGAATGTTTTGAAATGGAGGAGCATATGGATTGAAATAATAAATACCTTTGGTGAGATGCAGTAATGTTGATGTGTTGCAATTTTAGTAGTAACAGAGGAACAGATAGAGACAAAAGAATGAGTGAGTGATTTACTTTGTTTTATATGCTGTATGCTGGTCTACTCATGGATGGTGAAAGATAGGAGTAATGTACGATTATTCCTTTAAACATTTTTTGAAGCAAGTATTTCACTATCTCAGAATGAAATAAGCACTGTACTAGAATTTAATACTTTTGATAGGATTACAACAGTTCATTAGTCTAAAACCATATAATCTGCAAACTCAGGATCCAAAAAGATCTTGACAAACTTGAACAATGGGCCCTATCCAACAAAATGTGTTTCAGTGTGGAGAAAAGCAAAGTTTTACATTTAGGTAGGAAAAATCAAAGGTACAAGTATAGATTGGGCAAGACTTGGCTTAATTCAGTAACTGTAAGAAGGACTTTGGAGTCCTAGTGGACGATCACTTGACTATGAGTCAGCAATGTGCAGCAGCTGCCAAAAAAGCTAATACAATCCTGGGTTAGTATTGCTTTATAAAACCCTAGTAAGAGCACACCTGGAATACTGCAACCAGTTTTGGTCACCATACTACAAAAAAGATGTTGAGACCTTAGAAAAAGTTCAGATAAGAGCAACTAGGATTATCAAAGATCTGGAGACTAAAACATATGAAAAACGGCTGACAGTGAGGACAATTAACCAGTGGAGTAGTTTGCCCCCAGAAATCATGGGTGTTCCATCACTGGAGATTTTTAAAAAGAGGTTAGACAGTTATTTGTCTGAGATGGCATAAGTTCTCCTGCTTGAGCAGGGGACTGGACTAGAAGGCCTCCAAGATCTCTTTTATCTCTATTTTGTTCTATTCTATTCTACTACTGAGAAAGCTACAGTTTGCTGTGAGGAACTCAATGCTCTGCACTTTTGAATTATGCTTCCTTACAGGATAGATTTAGGGACAATTAATATATGTAAATATACTGTATGTTTTGTTAGCTGATTCACTGTTAAAGTTTCTTCATTTATCAAGCTTGCTTTCCTTCTTTCAAAATGAAGGAATAGGAGTTTCTGTAGTGGTAATATGGATTATATCATTTCAATTTGAAAGTAGGAAGAACATAGTATTTATACATTCTTTTATTTCCCTGCCATTGAGGCACCCTGAGAACCAAAAGGAAGAGTGGATGCAAGAAGATGCAGGGAGCCTAGACTCTTATCTATCAGCCTGCTGTCCATCCACCCATCCACACCTTCTCTCTGCCCAAGAGAAAGATTATAATACAGTCTGCTCTTCCCTGTGCATGTTTCTTATTTGCAGAATTTAGAAAAACATGGTGATCCTGCTTTGATGTAAAAGTGATGCACCGCATTTCGGTGGCTTAGTCCCACACCATTCTGTCATGGCGAAGGCAGTGGCAGTCAGAAAGGAAATCCTTTCTCCAAAGAGACTCATGATGTCTTCAAGGCCATTCAACATCCTTTAAAACATTAAAATCACTTAAATCTTTTTTTTTTATAAAAAAAGTTTTTATTTTTTTCATTTATCAATTACATAAACAAAAAAGAAAAAATTTCACATTTGACAAAATAAAATAAATACACATAGGTATTGCTTGCCCACCCCCCCCAAACTGCATCCACCCTCTCTAACACTCTCCCTTACTTCCCTCCTCTTTCTCACCTCCCCTCACCTCTCTCTCCCCTCCCCCTCTCCTCTCACCATCCTACTTCCTCCCTAACCTTTCTCCTCCACTCTCATCCCTCTTCGGATACAGTGCCAGGAAATGCCCAAGCAACATCTCTCTCATAAGTTGTCCCATCTATTATCTTACTTTAATCCTATTGTCTAACCTACTTACCCACCCACCCCCAACGCCCTCCCCCCTCCCCAGAACTATAACCCTCAGTTAAATGAATAATTTTGTACAATTATTAGATTTAATTCCCTGTTTTATTGCTCTTGTGTAACAATAACTCATGTTACTGATTTTATTTTCTCTCTCATGTTTAATGACATAGTCACTGTGTTGTTAAGAAAAAAACCCCAATGCTTGCTCTAGTTAGTGTGTTATTCTTTTGTAAATTCTTTTCAAAAACGTAGTGCTATTTGACTATTTTGGCATTTTTAGACTTAAAACTAATTTGCAATTTCACAGAACCTCTTTTTTGAACATTAGGGCTATGCTGGCTTTTTATCACCCTTTTTATACTTCACCAATTCTCCAAAAGTTTTTTTTAAAGATCACATTTGATATGTCTGGGATCACTTCTGCCAGCTTCTTCAACACCCTGGGATATAATTTATCTGACCTTGAGGCTTGAATTCATTTAAGGTAGTTATTGTCTTTATTACTTATTATACTTTTATTAGTCTTGAGCTGTGTTCCACCCTTTCTTTAATCGTGTTTGAAAAGCTTCCCTCCCTCTTTTCAAAGAAGACAATTTCAGAGTATTAAGCTGCTCTCTGTTTTCCCCATTTCCCATGATTACTTACCCACCTTTCCGCACAGGAAAGCAGTAATCTTTTTGATGCTTTTTTATTTTGAAGATACCAACAAAATCCCCTTTTATTATATTTTGCATTCTTTGCCAGGCTCATGCTGGTTTGAGATTCAGCTTTTCTAACTTCTTCCCTACAGATTGAAGCTATCAGTCTGTAATCATACTTAGTTATTAGCTTTTTTCAATTTTTATTCATCTTTTTGCTTCTCAAGTTATCAGTGAGCTTGCTATTCACTGATAGACTTTTTTTAAAAAAAATCCTTCCTTCCTTCCTCCCTCCCTCTCTCCCTCCCTCCCTCCCTCGATCAACTTACTAAAACCTGCCTGTCTAAATAAACATTTCTTTCTTTATTTATTTAAAACATTCATACAGGCACCTAAATTTACACCAAACTCTGGGTGGCTGCCAATCCACACGAGTGATTTCTCTCTTGGTTATCCTGAGTTCCAATGTGACATGGCTGCTTTTTTTTAAAATGCCTTCTACCTTCAATCTACCAACCAATTTTTCTGGGTTAATCAGGATAAGAACCAGAATAGCAGATCCCACTTGTTTGTTTTATTACCTAAAAAATAAAATTATTAGCAAGACAGGAACTCATTCCTACATGAGTTATTCTGAAAAAAAAATTGAAATCTCGTATTATCATTGTAACTTGCCCTCTTGAGAACTTGATGAACTGATTTAGAACAGCATCATCCACATCTGCCTTAGTAGATTGTCTGTATGAAGCTCCTACAATGGTATCATTTGGAGTTTTTCATCCCTTTAATCTTTGCCAAGTGCTTTTAACAGAACTCAGTGTTTAAGATTATTATTATTATTATCAATCATCGCACAGTCAGCCAGATGTTCAGACTGGATTTGGCATTTTGTCTACCTATCGAGTCCTTACCCAGGACCTGGGATAGGCAGATGTGGATGTTTGATGGTATTACAGATATCGTCGCAGGATGGAAGCAGTTCCTAATAAGGCCGCCTTTTGCAATTGACTAATAGCGAATTTGTCAATGCCAATGGTGTTCAAGTGGTGCTCCAGTTGTTTTGGGATTGCACCCAAGGAGCCTATGACTATTGGTACTACCCTTGCTTGCTTTTGCCACAGTCTTTCTATTTCTATTTGTAGGTCTTTGTATTTTGTTATCTTCTCCAGTTCTTTCTCTTCTATTCTGCTGTCTCCAGGCACTGCCACGTCCACTATCCAGACTTTTTTGTCTTTCTTATCGACAATTGTTAAGTCTGGGGTGTTATGTTGCAGGTGCTTGTCTGTTTGAATTCTGAAGTCCCAGAGCAGTTTAATTTTATCATTTTCTATGACTTTCTCTATTTTATGATCCCACCAGTTTTTGCTTACAGGCAAATGATATTTTTTGTAGATCTTCCAATGCACCATTGTCACTGCCGCTGCTTGTAATCAGTCTGTGCAATCTTCTTGCAACAGCTTACCAAGTGGTCCACTATTTCTTCAGCTTCTTTGCATAGGCGGCACTTACTGTCTGTTGCTGTCTTCTCAATTTTGACTTTGTATGCATTTGTCCTTAAGGCTTGGTCTTGTGCAGCCAGAATTAGTCCCTCGGTCTCTTTCTTCAATTTTCCTGCTCTTAGCCATTGCCAGGTTTTATTATTATCTGCTTTCCCAGCTATTTTTTTCATGTATTGGCCATGTAGTGCTTTGTCTTCCCATGCCTCTATTCTGTTCTTCATTTGGTCTTTCTTGTAGGCTAGTTTGGTCTCTCCAGTAGTTAGTAAGGCTTCCTGATATACTAATTTCAGTGCATCTTCATCATTGTTCTTCAGATATTCTTCCAAAACCATTTTTTCTTCTTCAACCATCTGATGTACTTGTAGCATTCCACGCCCACCTATTTGCCTTGGTAGATAAAGTCTATCAATGTCACTGCGTGGATGAAGGGCATGATTCATTGTCATTATTTTTCTGGTCTGCCTATCCATTGCTTTTAGTTCTGCTTGAGTCCAGTCCACTATTCCAGCTGTGTACCTAATGACTGGGATTGCCCAGGTGTTGATTGCCTTTATGGTATTTCCTCCATTGAGTTTGGATTTAAGATCTTCTTCACTCTCTTGATGTATTCACCTCTAATCTTTTTCTTGACTTCAGTGTGCTTGATGTTGTCAGCTTGAAGGATACCCAAGTATTTGTAGTACTCTTCCTCATCCAGACTCTTAATGTTATTTTCGTGGGGCATCTTGATTCCTTCAGTTTTCACTATTTTTCCTTGTTTGATAGTAAGTGTGGCACATTTGTCCAAGCCAAACTCCATTACAATATCTTGGCTATATATACGGACAGTGTTGAGCAGCGATTCTATTTCAGATGATGTTTTTCCATACAGCTTCAGATCATCCATGTAAAGGAGGTGGGATAGTCTGGCAGATGTTTTTGATGTTTGATAGCCATGTCCTGAGTTATTCAGTATTGTTGACAGAGGAAACAGTGCAATAACAAATAGTAATGGTGATAATGAATCTCCTTGAAATATTCCTCTCTTGATATTAACCTCTCCCAGCCTCTCACCATTGATCTGCAACTGTGTCTTCCATTGTGCCATCGATCTTTGCACAAATTTTCTGATGTTTCTACTGACTCCTGTTATTTCTAGGCACTTTATTATCCAATCATGTGGCAGAGAGTCAAATGCCTTTTTGTAGTCAATCCATGCCACATTCAGGTTGGTCTTCCTTCTCTTGCAGTTTTCCAAGATCATTTTGTCTATTAGGAGTTGATCTTTTGTTCCTCTGCTATTGGGGCGGTTTCCTTTCTGCTCAGGTGGAAAGAGATTGTTTTCAACTAGATGCTGTTGTACTGCATCAGCTACCACACCAGTTAGTAATTTGAAAGTTGTTGGTAAGCAGGTAATTGGCCTGTAGTTATCCTGGTGTTGCCCCTTTTGCTGGATTTTTCATTATTAGGTAGGTTTTCCCAGTTGTTAGCCACTTTTCAATTTCTCCTCCTTGTAGTATATTGTTGAACTGCTTGGCAATGAGTGGGTGTATAACAGTTAGATGTTTCAACCAAAACCCATGCAGTTCATCTTCACCTGGTGCTGACCAATTTTTGATTTTCTTTGCTCTTTTTTCTACCATTTTTGTTGTTATTACTAGTTCTTTCATTTCAACTTCTGTTTTATTTGCATCCACCTCTTTTAACCAAGCCGCATCCTTGTTGTATTTCTTTGGGTTATCCCATATCTGCTTCCAGAACTGCACTGTTTCTTCCTTGTCAGGTACTGACTGATTCCTTGCAGTTTCTCCATTGATGGATTGGTAGAAACGTTTCTGATTGGATTGAAATTGGAGGTTCTGCCTATAGTTTGCAATTCGAGCTTCATATCTACTGATTTTCCTGGCTATAGCTGTTATTTGTTGCTTTATTATTTCCAGTGCTTCCTTGATCTTCCTTGTTTCTAAGTGGTATTTCTTGATTAGGTATTCTTTGGTCTTCTTGTTCTTCAGCTTCTTTTCTTTCATCTGTTCTAGCTTGCTTGCATGTGATCTTAACTTGCTGATCTTATTTTCTAGTCTAACCTTCCATTTTTGTGGTGCACTGTTTGTTTGTTTTTCTTTTTTGTTGATTTTACATCCCAGGTATTCTGTTATAACTGCAGCTGTGCTGTACATTAGTTGGTTTGTTTCTTGCAGTGAATTGGTGCTTATACTTGCTATTGCAGTATTTGCATCTTTTAATGCTTGTGCTAGCTGTTTCTTTGGAACAAGCTTCAATGCAGGCAGCCTTATTCTGTTGTTTTTGTGCTGTTCTAGATGCTCAATTATTCTTTGTTTCAATTATTTTATTTCTTTAGTTAGAGGGTTTTGTTCTTCCTGAGGTAGAGGTGCCTGGTTTCCAAATGAGAACAGTTGTATATCTCTGCTAGATTCCTTCACTGCCAACTCCCCCTGGTTTGCCTCTACATTCTGAATTACTTCTTGTAAGGCTTTGATTTGTTTGCCCTGGGTAAACCTTTGCAGTTCGTCCAATTTTGTTTCTGTAAATACTTTATTTCGTGTTATAAATCGGCGTTGATCTGCTAGTCTCTGTTTTGTTATTTCTGATTCTGGATGTTGTTCTTTCCAGAATTGGTGCATTCGTTTTAGATATCCTCTTCTTGTTGGACTTGATCTGTAGTAACAGATCATTATTTCTTTGTTTTCACTCACTGTGTATCTGCGACGGGTAAACATCTTTTCTTCCAGTAGTTCTGCAGCTGCTGGCCCTGGTTGCTCAGCCAACAGTCCTGAGTCCTGTAACCCATTTTTCACCAGATATCCAGGAACTCCGATATCTAGCGCGGACCTTGTTAACCCGGGTGACGTCCGAGCCGGTATGGCATTCTGCAATTTACGTCTCACCATATTTTTTATGAGAGAGACACTCTTTGTCTGACTCCTCTGATGAGACCTGTCCAGTATGGTTGAACCTCTGGCATAGCTCTCCTCAGAGTATTATTATTATTATTTTATAATGTATAAAATGCTATGCCTTCATTTCCATTGGGTATGTTTATTTTGAATATTTCAAGTATAACTACTACCACAGCTTTCCATAGTAATTATCAGGTAACATTTACTTTCCATGTTAGGACTTCCTCTTGTGCATTGATGTTCAAACTGTAGAAGCTGGGAGTGTAAGGCCATACTTGTTTCCATATTTGTTGTGAGTTGGAGCTTTCCAAATATTCTTTTCTTTTCTCATACTTTTTCTAGTCTTAAATGCAACCATATTCTTAACACCCAGCACTTATTCAGCTTTGTGCCTCTGTTGGTTAATCATAGTTCAATAAAAACCAAATTTAAAAATCATGGATTTTCTCCTGGTTCATCCACATTTTCTAGCCATTTGCCTCCAGGTACTTACTATTCTCATTGGGATGCCTTCTTGAACCTTGGAGTCCTCTTCCTCTCCATCTAGATAACTTCCTGTGTCTGGTTCTCTTTGAAGATCTCTTTCTGCTTGTCTTTATAGAAACTTCTCTGTGAGAAAGCTTTGTATTCTTCACCATCCCTAATGAGTCCTAAAGAAGAAAACTTGGCTTCCAGACTTCCGGTTTTGCGTGGTAGCGACTGGTCATGGGCTGGAGATTCTCCGCACCCCCATGGCTAATTTCACCCTGTCTGGGGACCCTAAATGAGTCTGAGTCGCCCCAGAGAGGCAACAAAGAAAGAAGGGTGCTCCAGCAATTCTGGAACGGCCGTGACTGTTCTGTTTGACTTGGGGAAAGCCTTCTAACCCAACAGGAGAAAGGCTGGCCGTATTGCATTGACCAGCCCTAGCTAGTAGCAGCCGAAGTCCAAAAGCACTAATCAGCACAACTGTGAACAGCGTGCTTAAAACAGGGCGAGGAATTCAATCTTCTCTTCTCTATTCTATTCTATTCCCCAAGAAGCAAAATACCTCTGAAAGGGAGGGAGGGGGATTTCCGCCCCACCCTTATACTAATGGAAGCAGTGAATTAATCTTTTTATGGAGGATCAAAATATATGGAAGTGAAATGAATATAAAACCTGAAATTTAAAATTTAAATCTGGATAAATCTAAAATTGTTTGAACGGTTAAGACTCTCATTTTAAAGATAATTGTTTATTTTGGAAATTGAAAAACAAATAGTTGCTGGCACCTACTGGTGGATGAAGACTATGACAGCTATGACTTTAATATAAGACTTGGCAATTTGGGAAAAGCTAATCTGTGTTTGTGACCTTCAAATTTTTAACAACAAAGAATAGCTGTGACAAAAAAAGACAATAATCTTGGCTGCAGACAGAGAATTATAAATTCAGGGAAAAAAATCTTTTTTGAACTATTTGAATTACAAATATTTATTTAATTGGGACTCTAAAGCTATTTGAAGAGACAAGATAGTAAGAGGAAAACTCAAATTCTTGGCCACCATGGATCAGAGACATATAGAAAGAACATATCAAGAAAAATAAATACTTCACAGGAGGAGATATATAGTATACTGCAATTAATTCAAACAACAATGACTTTAAACTACAAAGAAATCCAAAATAATATAAATCAATCTATTTCTAAATTAACTCTACAACAAAAAAATTCCCTGAAAACAACAACAGAGAAGGAGCAGATAAAACAGATAAATGGAAATAGAGTTGACAATAGAGACTTAAAGATGAAACTTAACAAAACAAGGAAACATGATTTAACCCTAGTGGAAAAAAATTTACAAGAATAATTTATTCCTTAAGACTATAAAATAAATCTGACGATAAGAAAACAGATTGGATAAAATGGACTGTAGAGATGTCAGGAACATTGGAGAGAAAGGAAATGATAAGAGAAGTGGAGAGAAAGAAAAAGAAAAAGATTTTCAACAAACATGGAAAGGCAGAAGTCCCATACAAAGACACTTCACCTGATTTACTTTTTATATCTACAGCAATGTTTATCAACATACAGAAAACTTTTTGATTCAGCAAAATACATTGATTAAGAAAGATACTGGGCAAAGGAAAAAGACTAAAGTGGAAACCAAGAAAATAGAAGATTGGACTTACCAGGGAGAATACTTAAAAAAGAAACATTTGTTTGAATATGGTTAAAGAAATAGAAACGTTTTTGAATATATGTGTTATTCTAAGAGGGATGAATTCCCTAATTAATATAGTATGTTTTTTTCCTTTTTTGTTTTCTTTCTTGATATGAGTAATATAAAAAAGTTGACTTAGATCAGGGATGTCAAACTGCCGGCCCACGGGCCAGATGCATCACACAGAAGCTGCGCCCACCCCATTGCCGGCAATGGCAAAACAGTCCTGATACATCACGCAATGTCACGTGATGTTGAAAGTTTGACATGTCTGACTTACATAAAGGAAATGTTTTAGATACTTAAATGTGATTGAATTTAAAAAAATTATAATGAATAAAAATGTTTTGAATAAGAGTTAAATGATTAGATAACTAGATGTATTAAACTGAATGTTTAAAGATTAAACATATTTTTAATTGTGGTTAAAAAGAATAAGAAGTTTAGGAAATAAACATATATTAGCTTAGGAGGGATATATAATTTAAGTAGTATGTTATTTTTTATGTTTCTTTACTCTTGTTCTCCTTTCTTTTCTTTTCTTTTCTTTTCATTGTTTTATCTATTCCTTAAGAAATGTAAAAGTGTGAGATGGTTCATGTGGACAAATAGAGTTAAATTTTTAAATGTAATTAATTTTTGAGAAAATCTTAACCAGTAAGAATACCTAGAATTTGGTGGGAGAAACAAATTAAAATAAGGACTGTAACAGGATCTATGATAAGGCAACCAGAATGATTGGATAGAAAAGAAATATTATATTGATGTGATTATTATTTTTAGGAATATTGGGAAAAATATATATTTAATTGTTATCTATCAAAACAGTAAGAACTGTATTAACTCAATGTTTGTAAAAGAGGATATTTTGGTAAAAGAGGAAATCAACTAAAATCATTATGTGGATTATGGATTATAGAAATCAATTGTTAATTATTGTTTTACAAATGTAACCCAGACAACACACTGTTCACCAATTATTAAGTGATTTATGTTTTTAAAAAAATCAATAAAATATATTACAAAAAAAGAAAACTTGGCTTCCAGTCTTTTCATCTTATTTTCCAGCAAAGAGACAAACCCGTCGCTGCCAGTGTAATTAGTATCCTGTTCCTGTAGGAAGACACGTGTAACTCCCACATCATGATTGCTCCCTCAGGGTTACCTTATTTCTCTCTCCATTTCTCTTCCTTATAAAATTTGATGTTCTTGTTAGTTATTCTGTTCACTTTCTCTAGTTGTGAATTTTCAGATTTCTAAAAAATGGTGGATGAGACTGAATTATAGTACCAAGCTATTTCAGATAATTGAAATAAAAATACCCAGATTTCTTGAATAGAAATGGACAAACCCATCTGCTTTCCTTTCTCTCTTAATTTTTCTTTTAACTCTCAAGTCATTTCTATCCCATTTATGAAGAATTATATTATCTGAGGGGAAAATGACCTTCTGGATGATCATAGGAAGTTATCTGGAGAATTTCATATCACAAAAAAGGCACAGGCAAAGTTTTTGGGTTTGGCAGAAGGTTAAAGGCAGATATGAGTCACAAGGAAAACTTCTCCAATTCTCATTCTTAAGCCCTTTCTCCAAGCCTGAAAAAATTAAATCCCAGTATAATAACTGGAAATTTGTGGCCACATTTTCCAAATATAATGTCAAAATATTGAGAGGCTGCTGAGCACTTGACCCTGATTATAAGGTGATAGGACAACTAGGATCTGTTATAGATCCTGGCAAATTGTGTAGATGTGCAAATTGCTGAAAATACTGCCTAGTTCATGGTCTGCCTTAGCAAATATTAACTAGTCTTTTATCTGCTATGAAAAAAATGTTAGATTCTTTGGTAGATGATGGTTTTGAATTTATTACAAACATCTCACAATGTATACAATGTAATCTGCATTAATGTAAATCAGTCTACTTTATCGTTGTCTTCAGTTTTTGCCATGTACATTTCTATGTTACCTACATTTGAAATGCAAATTATTCCTCCCCCAAGAGCTCTTTTTAAATATAACTGCTTCTGTTTGAACCCAACTGCCAGTAAGACTTCCTGGTTCTGCTCACCACTGCCAACCTATTGAATTTAGAGGGTTGTTTTTTGTTTCAGTGTTTTAGGAGCAAAGTAAAAGGAACACTGATGAATGTTAATGCTAATATTCACATCAGAACTTGTTGCTAGAATTCTTTTATGCCTCTGACTGATGGTCCATCATCTCCAATGCTTTCTGTTCTCAGCCTTTTGAGGTAGGCCAGGTTAGGAAACAGACTCTTTCTCCTGACTGGAATGCTACTTTGAGTATTGGCTCTAATAAGAGAATCTTGAAAGCCTGACTATGTTTTCCTTCCCTTCCCTCTTATTCTCCCTGGAATTAAAGCAGAGCCTGTCTGAGCTTCTTTTTTTAAGGTTTTCTTTGTTTCTCAGATATAAAACATCTTTTTTAAATTGTTGCCATGTAGTTTCTCCAAGATTATCTCTGTGGTTCTCCACAGCTAGAAGATAAAATTTAAACTTGCTTGCCACGAGGGGAGCAGAGGTGGAGTCAGGAATTAAACTGTGTTGTTAATTTGCAGCCTTACTAATAAAGGAGATGGACGTTCTTATTTGTGATGATAGAATACCTTCAAGAAGCCCACACACAAGTTTGTGATTCCATTATGCATGTACGATTGAATAACTCTGAGAACCTCTTTGTTTTTCTGAGGAAAACCTTAGACAAATCCTCCTAATCCCATTTGTAGAACACTCAGTGTAAAGGTTTAGCTTCATCAAAGTATCACGATTCACTACAGGAGATTCTTTGTGCTTTCAACACTGCCAGTATTCAACTTCACAGATAAAAAGCCTTTCCCATAGCTCATGCTTTCCATTATATTCTAGCTTGAGTATGTTAATTAAAAAAGAGGAAAGCTGGTCCTTTATCATACAGTGAAAAAAAAGACTGCTTACAGAGGTCCAACAGGAATAGTCTATTTCAATTTAGCTGTCAAGCTTTTCTGATGATTCTAAACTGCATTGCTCATGTGAGATTGGTGATAGTGAATCCTTTGGGCTCACCGTTCAAAGACTTGAAAAATACCTAAATTGATGCTGCTGGGGTGTCCACCATTCCCTCAAACAATAGAGAAACAATTATTTACATATTCATTTATGACTACTGAACACATTTGTTGTTCTCACGAATGCAAGAATGGATTTTGCATCTGATCGTGTGCTCATTTTGGAAATGATGGTTGTAGATATCCTCTGTGTTTGCACCTTGAAAATGAGTTTTTTCTATCCCAGATACCATATTTATTGATGGGTTTTCTTTAGAACTTAGAGATAAGTGATTTCTGTCAATAACACTTTTACTGACTGTCTGTCAGCTTTATAGTCTTAATTACCTCTTTACTGAAGAATGATAATAAAGTTATCTACAGAGAACTACAGAGAAAAGGAAATTTGATTGAGGAAGAATCTTCCTGCCTTGACAGCTGAAAGTATATAGATACAGGGAAAATATTATAATAAGGGCTCACAATTTTTTTATCCCCTATCAGTTTTAAATATTTTAATCTGAATCCCAATTTAAGATGTTTTCTTTTGTTTTCTTTTAGGTCCTTCCTTCCTTCCTTCCTTCCTTCCTTCCTTCCTTCCTTCCTTCCTTCCTTCCTTCCTTCCTTCCTTCCTTCCTTCCTTCCTTCCTTCCTTCCTTTTAAAAAGAGCTTTGAGCATTTTCAATTTATTTCATTTTCAGGTTGCATTCTCTATTTCCTAAGCCAGTCAGGGAAAAAGTCAAGTAATGCACCACCAAGATAGATGAATAGTCAGAAGCCTGCCCGTCAAATCATCCAGTGCAGAGGGTATCCAGCAAGACAACTGGAGAAGCTTTGTTAAGAATCCCATATGCTGAACAGCAAGGAAACTGTTCAGGCACTGGTAGAATTAGAATTCTAGTTTGTTACTGATTCCAGTTCGGCTTTGAAATAAAAAGGGAGAAATATGAATTCCAAGAGGCAGAGCATTAAAGTATGTGGCTTGCCTCAAAATTACACTGCAAGAGAAGAAACTTCACCAACAGTTTCCTTCAGACTGTTCTTTTTAATCGCCCTGAATGCATAGGTTTTAATTGACTTGTTCAGAGCTGAAAAATCGGTGGCACAATTTCTCATGATTTGGACATTGGAAAAAATAATATAAGACCAATAATGTGGTTAATATAGTTTATATATAAAAAGAGGCTAGTGAGAAAATCCTACACACCACACTCATTTGCATTATTGCTTCACAAAATTGGTTTGCAAAAACAGAAATGTAGAGAGATATAGCAAATGTAATTGGTGTAAAATAACTCTGGATGTTATATCAGGACCAACCTACTAGCTTGAGAGCCACAACACTGAAGACCAAAGTTTCCAGTTGAACAAAAATTAATAAAATGAAGATCATTACAGCATGCTACCATAAATGCATACATGCATGTATGCATGCATACAGTACATACATACATTCTGTTGCAATACAGGGCTACAGGCAACATTCTAGCCTCACTGCCATAGTAGTTCTGTACCTCCAGAAAAGCCCCACTCATCAACTGTATTCAATTTCGACAACTGTGCAACCTCTTTTCCTCTGTCACTGCCCCCAGGATCAAGCCAAGAAACCACAGCTGCAATAGAATCCTGATTCCCATGTGTCCACCATCTTATAGCCCCAGGGAAGATCTCTATCGCATTGACCTGTCCTTCCCAAGTACTGTTGCTGACTATAGTAAGTAGTGTGCACTAGACTGAGTTATATTCTGCTTTCCTTCACTGATCCTAAACCTTATTTTTTTGGTTTCACTACTTCTTACTCCGTTTCTGCACTCTACACCATGCTAGTTACCCCAAAAGAATATATCTTTGCTATGTTAGGTTAAGAAGTAGGATGTGTATAAAAGATGACACTAAAACATGGGTATTCATTTGATATATGAGAAGGTAACTATTATTATAAAAATATCTTGTTTATGCTTGAACACATTTGCCTGTCTATAGGATGTTGTTGAACTATTAGTTTAATTCTGAATGCTGGAATTTCCCCGATCCCTGTTTTCTGCTTATCAAAAGTGTTTGCTTATGAGCACCACTTATATCTCCCAACAGATGTATAGTTCGGTATTGCAGATTGATTTCAGCTTCTAAAGTGTTTGACTAATTAAAATATTCAGGTCAGCTACAAAAAGAAGGGTAACTTCACTCCCCCCCATCTTTGGAAGAAACGGCAGCACAAAGTAAATAATTAAGTGAGGGTCTTATTTTCTTTATTAAAATATTTTCCCCCAAAACATTGTACATCAGTACAGGTTTATCCAATCTGGTACATGTTAGTTGTCCTCATGTAGAAATCATGTCATTTCCTACAAATGTGCTGAGTGGATGTGATGGGAACTGGAATACAAGATGGATACTCTAATATTCTAGGAGGCATCTCTATTCTTGTCCCAGGTTGGGCAGTGAATGCAAGTTATCTTCAGGGGAAGAGAACATTTGCAAGAGAAGGACATTGCTACACTTGAGTTAAAATGCTTATTTATTTGGGTAAATGTTAAATTATTATGATGATGATAATATGAAGCTGACTGAAATTAACTGAGAATTCAGGGAATTATAACCGTTGTATATTTAGAATAGCCCTACTTGGAAAGGCTGGTGCAAAGGATAAAAATTGAAGAATTTGTGGTTCTGACTAAGGTCTAAGTATCTACGCTGGCAGAGATAATTTCTGCCTCACAGAAATCCAATCTTAAATTTAGATTGGAAGACATGCATATTTTGTATTGTTTCTTTTTTAATTTTTATTTTGCAAATGCCATTACAGAAGCTTAAAATACTTTTGCAAATTTGGAAACTTCTTGAAAGTAACAGTCCTAACATATTTCAAGAACACCAATTTGGGGAAAGTTACTTTGGACATTCTATTACCTGTACTAGAAAAAAATTTCAAGTACGGTAAGCAGATCCCACTTGGTTCTAAGCACACTGAATGTCTCAATCATGTGAGTCAGGCTCTATCATGTGACTCTTTTTTTTTCAGTCAGCTACCCACTACTGTGAATAATTAAACAATCAGATACTGCCTCTGTTATTGAGCTGTGGTAACAAGGAAGATGCATTCATGCACTTTGGAGTACATGTAGGATGTCAAGGTAATTAGCCGTATCAACAAAGACATTTTTTGAGCACAACAAAATTGGGCAGGACATATCAAAGACAGCTACATAAAAATCTCTGACATTGCCTTTGACATGAGGAACAACCAGAACATTGCTCTTTTCTGCCTCAGTGGGCTTTCTCTTGCCTTGCATTCTGGATCTTTTCTCCCTAATTGGCAGAATTAAGTTGGAACACCACCTTATCAACCAGCAGGAGGCTACAGTAATTTAGAAACCTACCACATTGCCCAGCAGCTCATAAGTGGAAAGAAGAACTTTCCATTGCTACCAGAAAGCTGATGCTCTTAAGGAAATGTCTCTTGCAATTAATTTGCTATACAGGATTATATTTCTAGTTCCCATGGAATTTACGTCTTTCTGGATTTTGATTTCATCAAAATCAGTATATTGTAAAATACTTTATTCTTCCTAATTTCAAATTATACAATTTAAGAGAAGGAAATTAATTATATTTGCTTTTCACTTACTATGGGAGAGATTCACTAGAAGCAGCAGTGGCTTGAAAAAAACAAAGCAGTAAAATATTTCCTTCCATTATGGGACATCAGTAACTACACTGAAAACCAACCTCCATGTGTCCTAGACAAATTCAGAGTCCCAAAGAAACACAGGTCCCCAGGGAAGTTTGACATTATACTTAAAAAACAAAATTTTCTATATTTAATTAAGCTAATGATTTAACGGAAGTAGCAAGGGATTTTTTTAAATATAGAGCAATCGCTCATAACTGGATATCAGTTATACAGCTTTCTCTGAACTGGTCCCCCTAGTTGCATTGGGATTGCAGTTCTAGAATTTCCAGTACATGCATTTCAGTTGATAATTTGGATTAATGGTTTTTACATTTCAATGCTTCTTTTATTTACCAGCCAACCCAGAATAATTCACAAAGAATAAGAGCATAGGAAGAGACCATCACATTAGTATCAGAAGCTATAAAGTAGCTTTTTACTAATGGAAATGTTCTCACAAAGTGTATACGCATTTTCATTTCAAGGAGTTAACGACATGTAACGAGGACACATAATTGAACTTTCTACTCTTTCTAGCCAACTTTTGGCTTAAAAATAAAAATAAGGAAGGACTTTTTTTGAAGTATTCGATTTTAATAGTAAACATTAGTGAACTGACACCGTAGTTGTGATTATCCAAATTTCAATTCAAGTTCTACTTGTGAAAGCATATAGAAAAGTCAGACTAAAGGGGACGTCATCCCTTGTGGATTATATCCACTGCTCTGCCCTGCTCTAATGCATGATGTGAACACAACAGGTGTTTTATCGTGTTGTGTGCATAAAGTAGAAGTAGATGTTTACTCTTCACAGGAAGAAGAGCATATGAGGAAGCACCCTTATTTTTTCTCATTTGTGCTGTGTTGCATTAAATGCTATATTATGCTGTAGTAATCTCTAGAGAGACATGGTGGGAAAAATGTAAAGCTTGTCCTCTTCCTTCCCCAGTCTTGTGCTCATTTTCGTATGAAGAACTGATCTGACATTTTATAGCCTGAGGCAGAGAAACATACGGTACATTATTTCTGCTGTCGATGGCCTGGCCTCAAAGACCAATACTCTGCTTGGTGATCTGAGGCAGAAAATCCTATGAGCAACTATTTTGCTCACAAAAAGTTACTGATATTCTGATGTTCTCAGCATATGCACCAGTGATTACCTTAACTATCATTTATTCAGTTTTCCCATTGTTAGGTTGACAATACATGCTGAACTGTAAATTAACAAAGAGGATAGTTTATATAAAACGGGTTCCTAACCTCTGGTCTGCAGCTTGGTGTCAAGCCATAGCCTGTTGGAAACTGAGCTGCACAAGCGGTGTGTGAGTGTGCAAAGCTGCATTTGTGCAAATGGCATGTATGCAAAGCCATCCCCTGACACACCCCCGTTGCCGGCGCTGGTCTGCAGACCTGGAAAGATTGGGGATCGCTGATAAAGAATGCTTGTATAAAATTGTTTTGGTTAAATAATTTATTGATTTGTTAGACTTATATAGTGCCTTTCCTCCGTGTATTGCTTTATCCTACTCTTCCAACTGTCTGACATGCACACAAATCCCTTTCCTATGACAAATAGCTATTAACTATGCAAATATAAATAAATGAAAAAGCAAACAAAATTCATCTGAGAACTATCCCAGAATTTTGGAGGATAAGAGCTGTCTGAGTCCTGTCTTTCAAAAAAGCATCTTTAGTCTTTTCCCACCAGCCCCTTTGAAACATTATTGTTCATCGCAACAGCTCAGCTTCTCTTTACTGCCTCTTTAGATTGCAATAATGTGCAGTAAAACAGCATGAAATTAAATTTCTTGCTAATTGTACCAAACTGGCAGTGCAGAAGAAGATAATGGGTAGTAAAAAAAAAAAAAGCCAAATGCAGCATTGATTTTCAGAACAAACAGCATACAAAGTTTTCAGCTACCATTTGCATCATTCTGTTGCCACTAGAGTGGATTCCTTTTGCTAGTAATACACTATTTAATTTCCGGAAAACCTGCTAGACATTAGTGAACCCTGAATGTATCATAGCACTGGATTAAGAGAAACTACAGTGATTTGCTCTTTTGGGGGGCACAGGTAGGCAACCCGTAGCTTGCATAACAGATGGTTCCCTCACCTGCTCTGTGATCTATGGAGTTCTAAGAAGTCTACCCACTTTTCCCAGAGCTAAGCTACTAGACAACATGGAACAGATGGCTCTTTTGTCAATACTAATGGCAGCTTGGAAATAAAGATCTTGAGTGAGATGACAGAGAAAGAGGAGATTGACTCTTTTCTCTCTGGTCATCTACTTGACAATTGGTGTTAATGGAAGCAGAGAAGTAGCAATCTGTAGGAATTGGCCTGGACAAGAGATAATTTCTTCTTCTGATGATAATTCTTTTCAGGATTGTTGCTTTTTTTACTATAAGTAATGGAGAACCAGCATTTTAGAGAGGGATATGGATGCTTGTGTTTGAAATAGCAAGAAAAAGGTACGGATGCTTGGGTTTACACTTCATACCAAATTAAAATTCTGTTTGTGGATTTGATTTGGGCATACTATATGAATGTATTGTATCTTATTCAAGAGTAATTTATTCAGTGTAACTGGTGTGGAATCCCAGCCTCTTGGGATTCTGGGGATTGTACAGCACACTAAACCCAAACTAACCATACCAGTAGTTCACAAAATATACTGACTAAAATGTAATTGAATAGTTAGTGCCTTTGTTTATGTAAACACAGAATGCCCTCAATTGATTCATTTATTTATTAAATATATTTCTATTCCACTGTGTTGAAAGAAAAATCTTAATAATAATGATAAAGTTGGAAGGGACCTTGGAGGTCATCTAGTCCAACCCCCTGCTCAGGCAGGAAACCCTATACCATTTTGGACAAATGGCTGTCTAGTTTCTTCTTAAAAACTTCCAGTGTTGGAGCATTTACCGCTTCTGCAGGCAGGTTGTTCCACTGGTTAATTGTTCTAACTGTCAGAAAGTTTCTCCTTAGTTCTAGGCTGCTTCTCTCTTTAGTTAGTTTCCACCCATTGCTTCTTGTCCTGCCTTCAGGCGCTTTGGAAAATAGCTTGACTCCTTCTTCTTTGTGGCAGCCCCTGAGATATTGGAACACTGCTATCATGTCCCCCCTCGTCCTTCTCTTCGTTAAACTAGACATACCCAATTCCAGTAACCGTTCCTTATATGTTTTAGCATCCAGTCCCCTAATCATCTTTGTTCCTCTTCTCTGTACTCTTTCTAGAGTCTCAACATCTTTTTTACATCGTGGTGACCAAAACTGGATGCAGTATTCCAAGTGTGGCCTTACCAAGGCATTGTAAAGTGGTATTAATACGTCACGTGATCTTGATTCTATCCCTGTGTTAATGCAGCCTAGCACTGTGTTGGCTTTTTGGGCAGCTGCAGCACACTGCTGGCTCATATTTAAATGATTGTCCACTAGGACTTCATCAAAGTCCAGTCCAAGCTGGGAATAATCAAAATAGAGACTGCTTTAGAAAGAATGTTGTAGTTTATTGAAGAGGAGGGCCAGACAGAAAGATGGCTCTGGGAAAGCTGACCACATGTAGTAGGGAGTGGTGGGTTTTTATAGCTTCTTGAGCTTTTGTTTGGAGTTGTTCCTGTGGCATGAACTTTGACCTGAGTCTGAGTATGCCTTTCTGGTATTCTGTTGGTGGTGGGTTAATCCTATTATGTCCCAAAGGTCATATCCTGCTTCCCTGGGGCTGTGGCTGATGACTATGTCCTGTGTTAGATTTTTTGGTGTGAGGGATTGCTGATTCTAGGGATCTTTGTCTTTCTAATCCCAGCTTCCTGGCTTCAATCTTTCTGACCAACTTATCACATCTGCATTTCTGCAGATCTGGTTTCTGTTTGGGGCAGAGAGACTTGGAGGGGGGAGATTGGTTTCAGCCTTTAAGATCCTTTGGGGAAATATAATATTCTGCTTTTTTAATATTCCCCAAAATATTTCTTTCTCGGGGGGGGGGGCTGACTTCCCACAACTGCAAACAAAAAGACTCTTGAGACTTAACCAAAGTTTGCTATGTTAGAATGGATACATTCACACATTTTAAGGCATGAGTTGTTTTAGTCATGATTTTCTGAACAGACTAAACAATTCGGTTTACATGTCCTACTAAACCAAAACCAAACTTGATGAACGAACATAAATCCAGGTTTATATTCTCCATGCAACTCAGCCTCACTCCAACTCACCTCACATGGTTGTTGTTGTGTGGAAAATAGAAGAAGTATTAGGAATGTTTGCCATTTTGAGTAACTCATAAAGCAATAGAGGCAGAATAAATATCTAATAAATAAAATAATATTTTTGAATATAGGTCTTTTCGCTATGAGAAAAAAGATCACCATTGACTTACATAGAAGATGTACTTCCAGAGACATCTTTCAGGGAAGCAAATCTGCAATATTCCAATGTTTTGAATGGGGAAAAATAATAAGCTTCATTTAAATAGTCCCCGTGTTCTGGATCTAAGCAGCCTGAAGCTGGATCAAGATGACTGAACAGGAAAAGAATGTTTTCCATGGGAAACCAAGAGACAAAGTCCCACGGATGTAGTCTATGTTACCTAGAAGAGGTTTGGTGGCCTCCTGGGCTCTGATTGGCATGTTCCAGGACTGCTACAGGTCCTTTCCAGCTATCTGCATCATCTTCAGCCATTGGCCTTTTTGCTTCTAGTTGCCAGAGAGACCAGACCCCTCTGTGGTACAGGGTTTTTTTCCTTTTGTGGGAATGGCAATATTGTGGAAGACCAAATATATGGGTCTTCTGTGAGATGGGTATTCTTCCATTAAGATTTAGCCAGCGTGGCTTTGGGCTCAGGAAGAATGGCTTTCCTGACCAGGAGCAGGGTGAAAGAAGAATTAGGTTCCCTCTAACCTCCTGGAGAGGCTGATGCTGTGGCCAGATGTTTTCTCAGATGTTGCCAGGCTAGCCACTTCAGAGTGATGTGCAGTGATGATGCAGATTGCTGGAAAGGACCTGTAGCCAGAAAAGCTGGGTGGGGTGGAGAGAACAGTCATGGCTCCCTCTGAATTAATGATCACAGCATAGGGAGGATCTAGTGGAGAGCCTTTTCCAGTTGCGGCCAAGAAAGTAACCCATTGCCAGCTCATTTCAGGGACTTAAAAGGATGACAGCTTTTCAAAGTGTTTTTTCTTCCACATCTAAGAATTTAGGTTAAATCAAAGCGAGTTAAAAGAATGTTGTTTTTAAAATGTGACACCTGCTTTAAAAAGTTATGTAATGCTTTACAAAATGGGTTTTCTTTTCAATTTTCTGTGACTTTGTATCCTAAGATTTTTCTATCCCTTACCTCAATATTTTTCTTTACTTCCAAAGGAAGATTTTAAGGATACCTGCTAAGCTAATATTATGTTCAACAGTCTTTTGAATCCTAGCGTAGTTTGTGTTTTAGCTGTAAATTATAATGTTGTTTGGGGAAGCTGTGAATGTTTTAAAAAAATATACACTGTACTGGAGAAAGCTCAATTATTCCACCTTCTGAAAAACTGTACAGTTGTTAAGGTAATCCATATAATATACTCTTGCAGGAGTTTTTACGCTCTATAACGTTGGGTGAAAACTTTAGTAAGCAAACTTGATTTTCAAGGACAAAATCTGAAGATTCTGTTTTGCATTGCACAAGCAATAAAAGGATTTTTTGCCTTAGGAGGAGATCAAGGGGCAATCCTACTGTTAGGCAGAGAAAATACAGTTCTGTCTAATATGCATAAATTTCTTAGGTATTGTACGCTAAAATCAATGTTATTCATTTTCATTGTTTTTCTTGTTCCTTTAATAGCTAAATTATTTAAGGGAAGTATGTGCTGTTAAGTTGTTACTTAAAATACACACCAGTATTCCATTAAAATAACTTTTAGGAAAAGCTTTAAAAGTGGGTTTTGTGAACCTAGCTATTGCATTTTTAAATTGTGGTTTGTAGTTTAGTGTGTATAAGCCCAACCTATTATTGTTCATTAAATTAACTGTGATGAAGCAAATCAGGTTCAGTGCTATATGCAGATGCGTCAAAATGGTTGAACATTTAAATATACTGTAACAGAGTGCAACTTGTAAGTAGAAAGTGGTCCAGTAATTGGGAGTTCAGAAAGACTGTTTATGGGTGAAGTGGAAAAGGTATAATGGTGCTTCCTTCTCGCTTTTTTTAAAGCCATAGTTACAATCCAATGGGGATATTTTCTCTAGACTTTCCTATGCAAGCTGCTTTGAATTATTTATGATTTCAAGGGACCAAGAGGAAGATAATTCAACAGATATGAACAATCAATATCAATTGTCCTTCTCGGGTTTTTAAAATGATATTTGGAATCCATTTTCTGAAGAGATTGGACAACCATTTGTCTGAAATGGTACAGGGTTTTCTGCTTGAGCAGGGGGTTGCACTAGAAGACCTTCAAGGTTCCTTCCAACTCTGTTATTCTGCTATTCTGAAGAGCCTTCCTCTCCCTACCTGATGCAGCACTCACATTCCTGTGATTATTTTGTATGCTGTAACTGCACAAGCAATTCAGAATGTGAGAAGATAAGGGACTGTGAGCCACAAACTATTAAAGGAGCATCACATGAAGCTTCAATAACTCGATATAGTGTTTTCTGCTAGATATCCTAATTACAAATTGTTTCTTCTGATCCATGCCTGGTCATAAAGTGTGAGCTTCATATTTTTATTCCCAGGAAAGAAAAAGATCAACTGAATACAGATCACCCACACCTATCTAGTAGATACCCAGGTCAACAAATAATCTCTCTTTCTCTCTCTCCCTCTCCCTCCCTCAATATAAACTTTCCTTTCCTTTCCTTCCCTTCCCTTCCCTTCCCTCTCCTCTCCTCTCCTCTCCTCCCCTTTCCCCTTTCCACTTTCACCTCTCACCTCTTCCTACACATTTCAGACAAATGGCTTTCCAATCTCTTTTTAAAAGCCTCCAGGGATGAAGCACCCACAACTACTGCGACAAGCCATCCCACTGGTTTATTCTTCTCACTATCAGGAAATTTCTCCTTACCTCTAGATTGGTTCTTTCCTTGATTAGTTTCCAATCACTGCTTTTAAAAAAATATTTATTTAATATATGAAATACAAAGAAAATCAGAAATAAGGAATTAGGGGAAAGAAAAAGAGGGGATAAAAAAGAAAATGTGAGGCTTGAGCGGGTGGATCTGCGCGCGCGATGGCGGATACTTTGTAGCCGTCCTCCTGGGAAAGTGTTAGAACCGCTATGAACAGCAGACATCAGCTGTTCTGCGGTTCAAAACCTCCCTCCCGGGCAAAGGGAGGGAGGAGAGGATCGTCTGAATAGTGGTAGAGCCTCTTATGCACCCCCAAGGTTTTCTTTTGGGGGGTGAAAAGAGTGCTCCCACGGTGTTCGGATTGTCTCCGCTTCCCAGCTGTTTTTGTCTCTAGGGACAAAACAAGCCGCTGCAACCACCTCCGTGATTAAAGTGATCTGGTGAGTTTTTTTAAAAAGCGGACAGAGCTGAGTAGAGGATTTTGCTTTTTCTGATTTTATTTGGATTTTAAATTTAAAGATTTATTTTTATTCCCTCTTTTTGTTTTCTTCTTTTGTTGAAAGGGAAAGTAAAATGGCGATCGGCAGGCTTTTTGGTGTTTTTTTTTTAATGATTGGAACGGAATGGAATGGATTTGATTATTTATAATGATTTTTTGATGTTGGGTATAATGATCTCCTTTTGAAGGAGTTTTTGATTTTTTGGAGTTAATCTCTCTTTTTTTTGTTTAATTTTTCTTTCCCTTCTTTTTTGGGGTAATTTTTAAGAAGGAGTAAAGATTTTCTAAGATGGCTCCAAAGCATCCAGTAATTCCTACAGCCCCTAAGGTGGTTTCTTCTTCGGTGATATCATCAGTGCAACAATCTAAATCAATAGCTTCACCCTCTTCTTTGGTACAGTTATTAACGGTGAAGGATTTGCAAGACATAATGAGAAATGCTATATCTCAAATCAGGGGAGAAGTGAAAGAGATTTTAGTGGAAAATAACAGGATTCTGAGGCAAGATATAGTTTTGGCTTTAAAAGGAGTTGCCTCTGTTCTTGAAAAGTTGAATTTTCGTGTAGAAGAGGTAGAAGACAAAGTGGAGCTGATGGAGGGAAAATTTGAAGGTATGGAAAAAGAGATGGAAAATCTTCAAGATGAGATTCTTATGCTTCAATATAAAGAAATGGAATATGCTTTAAGAATTAGAGGCTTGAGAGAATCTTTGCAAGGAGATCTGAGAGAGATGGTTGCAAATGACTTTGCTGTGATTCTGGATAGAGAAAAAGAGGAAATATTTAGTGCAATTGAAAAAACTTTTAGAGTTAACTCTGTGGTGGCAAAGCAAAGAAATCTGCTAAGAGATGTGGTGATTTATTTTGGGAAAAGATCCCTGCGCAATGAAATTATACAAGCTTTTTACAATAAGAGGTTTCAGATTGCTTTACAAGATGTTATAATTTTAAAGGAGATCCCATCTAAAATTTTAAGAAGAAGAAAGGAGTTTGCTTTTTTAGCAGATGAACTTAAAAAGAGGCAAATATTATTCAGATGGGAAGTCCCGACTGGAATGGTGGTGAACTATCTGGGGACACGTTATAGACTTAATACTGTTTTCAAAGCAAAAGAGTTTTACACTTCGGTTCTGGGGGTATGTTCATCGCCACCTATCGCTTCGGAAGAGAAGAAGGTAGAATTGTAGTCTGAAGAGCCTATATTGATGAAAATTGGGAAATTTCAAACTGAGGGGCCTCAACAAGTTGAGATGAAGGAGCAGAGGATAACTCGTGGAATACATAAACGCAAAGAAAAGGAGCAAGAGAAGAAGGAAGTTAAGGAAGCCTCACAAGTATTTGTTTCTGAGTCTGCGGGAGAAGCAAGATCTATAATCTTTTTGGAGCAACCTTTAAGGGCAGATTTCCAAGCACTTCTCTCGAGGTTTTTGGATAAGAGAGATTGATAAAGAATGTATAGATTGTTTTCAGGTTATTGATAGATTACAGTTCATTGTGGATGGAATTGGTTATTGGTAAAGAGGAGAGAAAGATTATGGAGATCGAATGAAAACTTTAGATAAGAAGTGTAAGTGGATGCTGAAAAGTCACAGGTGGAGTGGCTGCAACAAGCAGAGATTAAAGAGCAAAGAATGACTCATGCAGCACATAGACGTAAGGAAAAGGAACAACGGAAGAAAGAAGTTAAAGAAGTTCTTCAAGAAGTTGTTTCGGTGCCTGTGGGAGGAGCAAGACCCAAGAGCTCTGCAGCACATTCCTCAATGGATCTTCAAGCAGTCTTCTCCAGGCTTCTGGTTAAGGAAGATGGTAAAGCTCCTGACATGGAATGTTAATGGCCTCAATTCCTCTCAAAAGAGAAAGAAAATTTTTCATTATTTAAAGCAACATAATAATGATATTATTTGCTTGCAGGAAACACATATTATATCTAAAGATCAAAAATATTTAGTTAATGTTCATCTGGGATCTCATTTTGTATCTTCTGCTCCTGGGAAAAAAGGGGGAGTAGTTATCTATGTTAAGCAAAACTTATCAGCCTGTTTGGTAGAATCTGATCTTCAAGGGAGATATGTTATGATTGAACTTGGTTTGTATGGTAAGAAAGTACTTATAGTGGGACTGTATGCACCAAACCAACAACAGGAACAATTTTACAGACTGTTACATCAAAAATTAACTTTGTTGGATTACAGATCTGTTATATTAATGGGAGACTGGAATGGTGTTTTAGATACACAAAGAGATAAAAAAGGATCCTCTATTTCTTTTAAACAGGCTAAACTACCTAAAGCTTTTTTTGATTTGAAAGAGGACTGGGAGCTGCGAGATTATTGGCATGAATGTAACCCGGAGGAGAGAGATTTCACTTTCTTTTCGGATAGACATCAATCCTTTTCAAGAATTGATTTTTTTTATTATGACGGATTTATATTTTAGGGTAAAGAATGTTAAAATTTTTCCCAGGACATTGACGGATCACAGTCCAGTTTGGATGGAATTGGTTGATGAAAAAGAGGAGAGGAGATTGTGGAGGATGAATGAAAATTTATTTAGACAAGAAAAGAACGTTCAAAAGTTAAAGGAGCAATTAAAGGATTATTTTGCTTTAAATATGTATAAGGGAACTTCAGTGTCAATGGTCTGGGATGCAGGTAAAGTCTACATGCGGGGGATTTTGATACAAATGAATAATGTTCATAGACAGAAGCAGATGCAGAAACGTAAGGAGTTGGAAGATGAGATTAAATTAAAAGAAAAAGCTTTGATTTTAAATCCTACAGATGAGAAGGTTAAGGAATCTATAAAATTGCTTAAATCACAATTTAATATGTTGATGGCTGATCAAACTGCAACTAATTTACTGTATATGAAACAAAACACATTTTGTAATGCTAATAAACCAGGGAGATGGTTGGCTTACCAACTGAGAAAGAAGCAGAGACAGAGAACTATAGATAAAATAAATTATAATGGTAAATTGGTATATCAGAAGGAGTTGATTAAGAAATCCTTTTTAGATTATTACCAAAAATTATATATGAGTACTAAAGTACAGGTTTCAGATATAGATAATTATTTAAATGAAGCTAACTTTCCTAAACTAACAGAAGATCAGAAACAAGAAATGGTTTGATTACTAGTGAGGAGATTGAGACAGTAATTAAAGAATTAAAATTAGGTAAGGCACTGGATACGGACGGTTTGACATCTATTTATTACAAAACATTGGTACAAGAGATGACTCAACCTTTAAGTGAGCTTTTTAATAATATATTACAGGGTTCAGAGATTCCCCCGTCATGGGGTAGAGCTTTTATATCTTTGATTCCAAAAGAAGATCAAGATCTCACTTTACCAAAGAATTATAGACCTATATCTCTCTTAAATGTAGACTACAAGATCTTTTCAAAAATTTTAGCTAACAGGCTTATGAGGGTTTTGCATCATGTTATACATATGGATCAAACGGGTTTTATAACTGGAAGGTACATGAAGAATGTCAGACAAATTTATTAGAATATTTAGATAAAAATAATCAAGTTTCTGCAGGATTGATATTTTTAGATGCTGAAAAAGCTTTTGACCAGCTGAATTGGCAATTTATGTTAAGATTAATTGAGAAAATGAATTTTGGAGAAAAATTTTTACAAGCTCTTGGTGTTATTTATCAAAAGCAAACGGCACAACTTATAGTTAATGGGGGTTTGTAAGAGGTGTTTACAATAGAGAAGGGGACTAGACAGGGTTGTCCATTGTCACCATTGCTGTTTGTTTTAACCTTGGAAATACTGTTGATTAAAATTCGAGAATCACAGCAAATAAAAGGAATAGAAGTTAATAAAAAAGAATATAAATTAAGGGCTTTCGCAGATGACTTGGTGGTTACCTTATCTCAACCTATTTATTCTGTAATAGAGTTATTACAATTGATACATCAGTATGGACAGGTTTCGGGTTTTAAAATTAATAACAATAAGACTAAAATATTGCCTAAAAATATGATTAATCTGGATAAGCAGACTTTGGTTAAGTTGACAGATTTTGAGGTTGTCAATAAGGTAAAATATCTGGGGGTTATTTTATCTGTTTCTAATGCAAAATTGTACAAAAATAACTATGAAAGGCTGTGGGTCAATATACAAAGAGATTTGGAAAAGTGGGAGAAGTTGCAATTATCTCTTTTGGGAAGAATTGCGGCGATCAAAATGAATGTTTTGCCAAAGTTTCTTTTTTTATTTCAAATGATACCTATTTTAAAGAATGAGGTTAATTTAAATGAATGGCAGAAAGGTATTAATAAATTTATCTGGGCAGGGAAAAAACCAAGAGTAAAACTTAAAATTATACAGGATATTCGTGAGAGAGGTGGACTCAAGGTACCGAATTTGAAATTGTATTATGATGCTGTGGTTTTAACATTAATAAGTGATTGGGTTAATTTAACAAATGTAGAAATACTCCTCTTAGAAGGTTGGGATTTACTTTTTGGATGGCATGCCTATTTAATTTTTAATAAAAAGGTTGATAGGGTCTTTAAATCCCATATTATAAGGATTTCTTTACTTCGGGTTTGGAGGAAATATTATAGAAGTGATTTTAAAATACCATTATGGGCTATACCGGGGCATGCGATAGAAGGGATAAGGAGAGGAGTCAAGATGGATAGCGTTTCTTATGCACAACTACTTAGATGGGATGGTAAAAATTGGCAATTAAAATCTTTGGAAGATTTAATACAAGAAAATATTATTTATTCATGGTTTCATTATAGACAAATAATGGAGAGGTGGAAGATAGATCGTAACGTGGGTTTGCTTAGAGAAGATGAGAATTTATTAAAACAAATAAAAGATCAAAGACGAACCCATATTAAGAGAATTTATGGGGTGTTAGTAGAATTGGATTCAGAAGTAGAATTAGTTAAAGAATGTATGGTCAAATGGGCACAAAATTTTGATGAACCAGTTCTATTAGATACCTGGGAAATTATTTGGGTGAGGAATGTTAAATTTACACAAGCCCAAAATTTAAGGGAAAATTTTTACAAAATGTTTTATAGATGGCACCTTGATCCACAAAAAATGTCTCGTATGTATCCTGACTTTCAGCCTAAATGTTGGAGATGTGGATGTTTGGATGCTACTTATTATCATATCTGGTGGTCATGCAAAAATATAAAAGCTTTTTGGATTAAGATATGGTGGAATATTCAAAGAATTTTTAGAAGAAGGGTAAAATTTACCCCACAACTGTTTTTGTTAGGTATTGTTTCTGATTGTGATACTAAAGAGACTATATTGATGTTAAATTTAATCACAGCGGCAAGGTTGTTAGTAGGGCAATGTTGGAAGAAGGAATCTTTGCCTACCTTGCAAGAGTGGTTTTTAAAAGTTTCTTATTTGGCGGAAATGGCAAAGATTTCGGCTTTCTTGAAAGACCAATCGCAAGAGAAGTATTTTTTGGTATGGAAAAAATGGATAGACTTTATACAATATAAGTTGGATATAAAAAAATATTATTTAGCTTTTCAATAACTTATACTTAAAATTTAAGATATTTTATAGACTTTTTTCCTTTTTCTTTCTTCCTATTTTCTCGTATTTTCTTGTATTTTTGTTTTTTTTATACATATATTATTGTTAACTAGTTTACAATTTGTTTAATTAATGTATTTAGATTTGTTTATGGTTTATATCTGTTTTAAGACTTTTTGAAAAAATATTAATTAAGCCTGTATTCAGCTCTGGGAAGGTTGGGGGAGGGCATGGGAGGGTTGGGGGGGCTCGGGAAGGGAACTATATTGTTTTGTAAAATTTAAAAATTTTCAATAAAAAAAAAGAAGTGTAAGTTTAGTAATTCAAGGAATATTCAAAAGAGTATCTTGTTTTAATGGTATAACTAACGTTTATATGTTTATTTCTGTGTTTGATGATAAAGAAAGAGGGAGAGATTAGATTTTATATAATATAAGTATGATATTATGGAGATTGAATGAAAATTTTAGATAGGTAGTGCATGTTTAGATATCTAAGGAGCTTTTAAAGGAATATTTTGTTTTAAATATGTATAAGGGAATTTTAATGTTATAAGTAATGTTTATATGTGTGTTTTTGAGGGTGTTTATAAAGAATGATGGATAAATTTTAAATAATATAAGTATGACATTAGAAAATGTTTAGAGTATTTTATAATGTGTCTAATGATTGTAATCATAATTTTTTGTTTTTTTATATATTGGTCTTAAAGTACTTTATAATTTGTTTAATTATTGTAATTAATTGTTTATGGTATACAAGTGTTTAAAAATTTTTCTTTTAAGTTGTAACTAAGCCTGTATTCAGCTCTGGGAAGGTTGGGGGAGGGTTGGGGTGGGTTGGGAGGGTTTGGGGAGGGGAATCTCTTTTTTCTGTAAAATTTTTAAAAAATTTCAATAAAAAAAAGAAAGAAAATGTGAGGTATAAAGGAAAAAAGAAAGAAAAGGCATTGACTTCCGAGGCTTTTTAGCACAGTACAAGATAAAAACACTCCAGCCTCAACTTTTTGTTTTTACACATTAGTATACAACTAGCCATTTCTATAATGACAAACCTATCTACTCAACAAAACCCAAGTCAAAATTTCAATTTTTTTTATCACAACCACAAAATCCAGACATGATATCCAAATATATAAATTACATTTTCAAATTTTGGATTAAGACTTTCTTTCAATTACAAATATCAAGCAAATAAAAATCTATTCTAGATCCAGTTAACTCATTAAGTATAAATCACTCTTTCCAGCTTGTCTTCATAGAGTAAAATCTTTTTCTTCTCTGGAAAGTTTATCAAGTAGTTATAAACCTCCCTTTTTATCAAGGATTTCTTGACCTTGTTAATGTCCTTTTGAAAAAACCTAAACTTGTCTTTTTAAGAGTTGCAGATTTTCTTGAAGCTCTTCTTTCAGTTGTTGAGAGATTTATGTTTAAACCATCATAATAAAAGTTGGTGTCAGGTTTCTATTCCAAAATTGCGGTTAACTCCTCTGCGTTTTCAGCTACTTGTAAAGTTGCCTCAGTAGTTTAGTAACTTTCTACAGATGTTTGCATCTCTAAAGTAGTTTGAGAGGTTTTTTTATCATCCTTGGAGCACAGCTGGTCAATAAACTGATGGATTTTAGAAAATGTTCAAATATATCTCTAATCATTTGATCTTCCATCTTAAGTTCCTCTTTGGTCAAAAAATAGCTTTTTTTGTTAGTCATTTAAGAATTGCTAGCAGTTCAGGAATCATAAAAATCAGAAAGTTTTAGCCAGCCACAGCAAAGCAGACCAAGCTACAAGTTACTACAATAAAACCACAGCTTTCAGTCTTTATGTTTCTCCATCAGCTTTTCTTCTTTTTTTTTTTGCTCCCCACACTTCTTTATTTTGGCTTGCCTTAGCAGCCTTTTTCCTTGTTGTTTAACACTAAAGAAATTCCCAAAATGGTGCAGGTCTTCAAAAAGGCATAGCAGGCTATGACTAAAGAGAGCCTCTTTTAACTTAATGTAGTAAAGATTAATAGTCATTAAAGGTGATTAAGAGATGAAAGGCACAACTTACTGTCCATTTGAAAGATAAATTTCAAAATTACGGTTTCTTCTATCTCTCTGTTAATGCAGCCTAGGATTGTATTGGCTTTTTTGGTGGCTGCAGGACATTACTGGCTTATATTTAAGTGATTGTCCACTAGGATTCCAAGATCCCTCTTGCAGTTACTGATATTGAGCCAAGCTTCATCTAATCTGTACCTGTACATTTGGTTTTTCTTGCCTAAGTGTAAAACCTTACTTTCTTCTACATTGAGTTTATTTTGTTAGATAGGGCCCACTGTTCAAGTCTGTTGAGATCCATCTGGATCTTGATCCTATCTTCTGGGATGTTGGCTACTCTTGCAAGTTTGATATTGTCTGCAGATTTGATGAGTTCCCCTTCTGTTCCCTCTTCTAAATTGTTCATGAAGATATTGATGAGTACTGCACCTAAAAGAGAACCTTGGGTTACCCCATTGTTTACTTCCCTCCATGTAGAAGTAGTTCCATTGAAAACTACACATCTGATGGTGATGCTGTCTATATCACATTTTTCTAGTTTACCAAGAAGTAGGTTGTGGTCTACTTTGTCAAATGCCTTACTGAGATCCAAGTATACTAGGGCCACAGCATTTCATTGGTCCACTAATTTAGTCACTTTGTCAAAGAATGAAATAAGATTTGTTTGGCATGATCTGTTTTTGACAAACCCATGTTGGCTTCTGGTTATAACTTCGCTTGCTTTTAGGTCAGGGGTGTCAAACTGCTGGCCCGCAGGCCGGTTTCATCATACCAAAGCTGCGTCTACTCCATTGCCGGCAATGCAAAAAGAGTCACAATACTTCGTGACACATCATGTAGCGTGGTGAGTTTGACACAGGTTCTAGATGTTCACAGATCTGCTGCCTCGATTATCTTTTCTAGTATTTTTTCAGGTATTGATGTTAGGCTGATCGGTCTGTAGTTTCCTGGATCTGTTCCCCCCACCTTTTTTTGAAGATGGGAACTATATCAGCTCTTTTTCAGTCCTGTGGTACTTCCCTGGAAGTACTTTGAAAGATATAGTCCAGTGGTTCTGAAATGACATCTACCAGCTCCTTCAGAACTCATGGATATAATCTGTCAAATCCTGGTCATATAGAGTGGACAGGTATTCTCTTACCATTTTCTTGCCTATTTTAATTTTAATTCTTAGTCTGTCTTTTATGGTTCTAGTTTTGGTCCTTTCGCCTTTCCTTTCTTCTTTCTTTTTCTTTATAAAATAATTTCCTTAATGCAATACATTGGATTTTTCCTTTCTTTTCTGCCCCCCTTTTAAATTAAGATTATATAAATTATAATAATTAACATTTTATATGTGGCAATTTCCTTGATTTTCCCTGTGGTGAAAAAAAGCTGCTCAGAGATTGTAAATACATATTAACATGAAGCACATATCCTGTACAATAAAAATTCAACAGTAAGATAATGAGATGTGACCTTTTGCCTGGAGAAGCCATAAGCAGCTCTTGTACTAAGAGTGGAGATCTATTTTTTTATTATTCAGTTGTCAAATAAACTTTGCCCTAAACGAAGTTGATAAAAGCATCCTTAAACTGCTTTCAGTCTGGCCTCTGTTCATAATAGATGAACAATTTCATGCTTAGTTTCTGAAGCATATAAGCAGCCGTCTTCCTTCATGACCATTTTCAATTGTTATTTTAAAAAAGCAACACCATGGCTCTATTTGAGACATAATTTAAATGCATAACATACCTATTTATTTCCTAGAACATCAAATAAAACACTCTGCATCTTTGGCATAAAAATGTTGCCGTGATAGTCCTTGTGCCTGGCTTAACAATTTGACCTTGACTATCAATAGAATATGACAAGAATATAAAGAAGATTTCTCTAGAGTAAACACTTTTAAAAGCCTGCCTAGAATACCATATTTTAGCTATTATCTTTATAATAAAAGGGGCAGGAATCTTCTGGCAAATAAAATTGGGATAAATTTCTTTTTCTTCATTGAAGTGACAAAAGTGTACTCACAGAAGTCATCAGAATCCCAAGCCAGAAATTGAGAAATAATTATTGAGTCATTAAATATCATTTCACTAAATAAAAGTTAAGACTACTGTTGACGCTATTGTTACTGCTGCTATACTTATTTGTATAGCAAGGTCTTTTACTCCCAATGTACAGATACCTTGTAAGTTATGAGACAGATCACATTATATTGGCTACTGTCAATGTAGATTTGTTTACTATAGAGATAGAACTCAAACTCTATCTACAACCAAAAGTGTTGGGATTAAGTTTAATAATCTTAGCTACATGTTCTGTCCCATATCTACTAAGGTAACACTGTTATAAGTAACATCACCCACTCTGTGGCCTCATTCATACATTCGCCTTCTATTACTGTTCTCCTTGGCCAACAATATTCTTCTGTTGTTTAGTTAAGAAAAGTGTGAACAATTTATTCTCAGACTTTTTTGTTTCCCTATTAGGCCCCAGAAATCACAGTGTTGAGAGGCACTAGGAAACTGTCAAGAAACAGAAGTGTAATTTCCTGCTATTTTTCAGATGAAAAAATAAAAAGTGTTTATAAGTTGTGCCAAAAGAAAATTTGCAAACATTTGAGTATGACAATTGATGTAGTAGTAAGTGATTAAAAAGTTAAAGAGATCTATGTATAGTCCCTTCTCAGTTGTGAGTGTCAAGCTTGAAGATGCTTGCTAATCTCTGTCGCTACTCAACTTGCCATAGCAACCAGGGGGAGGGAGAACCTGGGAAAGAAATGGGAGTTTCAAGAAGCCATCCACAGACCGTGAAACCCAAGGTCACAAAAGCAGGTGTCTGATGGAGAAGTGGATCGTTCCCATAGCAAACCAAAGAGATGTAATTGGGCAACGTGAACATTTAGTGGGTGGGGGTTATGAAAAGCTATTGTTAACAAACCAGATTTTTGTATGGGAAAATTAGAGTTGATTTTGCTTCTTCAGTGTCGAATGTATATTCAATAAAGTGTATGTCTTATGGCACCTCAATGACTTGACTGATCATCAACCTACCTCGTAGAGTTCCTCCTGCTGGAATAACATTAAAGGAGACTCTCTTTGAAAGTGCAGACAAAAAGAAGGATATATATACAATCCGTAACAAACAAAAATCCAGTAGACAGAATGAAACCCACAGTTTTCCTCAAATTTGACCAAACCATTTTCAGAAATGTCTCATCACTATCTCACAAAATGAACCCAAAATATCTTTCTTATAAACCTTAGTTTTTCCTCAGATACACCAGAATGTGCCAAGTAAGCAACTGGCTGAAACCTGATATTAAAATTATAATTAATGTAACAATATGTCTATCCTTTAGACTATTGTTTGGATTATATTTATTCTCTTCACATTACATTTCAGAAGAAAATCCAATATACAGATTCACTTTTTCCTTAAAACAATTAAGTCCTGATTCTGATGCTGGTCTTTACTACCTGCTGCTAATAGGCTGTAATTTCCATATGCCTTTAGTTCTTATTGCTAGCTCATAACATTATCAGAATCATGTAGGTTCATATATTTCCTAAACTGCTTTGTAGCCATATATTGCACATAAATATGATTTTCTCAGTGATAGTTTTTATCAGCAGGGATGCTGTGAATGTTTCTATCACCTTTTAAGCTTGCTTCTGATGTGTTTGAAAAATCAAACATCTGTAAACAGCATTTCCAGTTGTGTTTTTAAAAAAGCAAATATTACATTTTGCCAATCCAGTGCTGATCAATGGATGATTCAGACCAAACATATTGAGCTATTTGAATCAATTTTTTTCCTTCTTGCTGCAGAAAGGTTATACTTTAAGATTTACATTTGAAAACAGCATCCTTTCTGTAACCTTAAATATTGGATTTAATATATGGATGAATTATTTACTGACATACAAATAATTAGCCAATCTTGCTTGCTGTACATCTTTTACAGTAACTTGAGATAATTGTTTTAGATGGGCCTTTTGGCTCCGTGTCACACAATTTTGATGTACCGTAAAAGTTAGCCAAACAATAGAATGGATTTTCTCTGCTATTTGAAATGAAAAGAGATGCTTGTCTGGGTTTGTTGCACAGCCTCTTTTAGACTCAAAACTGCATTTGGTCTTTGAATAATATGCTGAAAATCACACTCCAAAAATGGAGCCAAATTAATTATCCTCATTAATGTCTATGGAGATTCTCAGTCATCCAGGTCATGGTTGTCCCATGTTTTGAAAAAGCACCTTTGAGATATCCTTACTAATCTCTTTCAGAATGATAACAAGAGGGGACAATTGAAACTGTTCAGTGCATCACTGTTGAATAAATATGGTGCATCAAACTTCATTCAAAGGAATGCAAGTGTGTTTCTGTCTCTGTCTCTGTCTCTCTCTCCTCTGTGTGTGTGTGTGTGTGTGTGTTTATCAGAAAGAGAGTCAGTACCTGATATGAATGCTACCCATGTATAACTTAAAATGTATGGTTTATAAACCATAAACAATGCTTAAATCTTTCTGTTTATCAGTTGAAAAAGAATGTCCTCAGCTTTAAGGCTGAGTGTTTATCCAAATGTCAAAAAATGTTTGAAGAACACCACAATCCCATATCCATTTATTTGGAACCAAAACCCATTTACATTTGCAGTTCTAACTGTTTTAATTCTTTATTTTTAAATATATGTTTCATCTTCAGACATTCAGTAGTCTTGTATTACAGATTTAAATCCTGCTTGCATTCTCTTTTACCAAATAGATTTACCATCCCCCGGGAAGATATTTTACATATATTTTACAAGTACAAATTACTAATACTGATTCAGAGAATTGGAATGTACTTCTAAGTAATGCATGGTATATAGCATTGTGCTAAAGTTCATATATAGGCAAAAATATATAGGCACATTCTCAAATTGAAAACACTCATCTAATTTGTTTGGAGAGTGTTGGTATGCTATCTCAGAAAGCGCTTGATGCCAAGTTAATACAGCGCTTTGTTTCATTTGACTGATCCATTAGAAATTCATATTGCTCAGGATGATGGGAACGGTAGTATAACATCCACCTTTAAAAAGCCCTTTGTTAGAAGAACACAGGAGTTCAGCAACACAGTATCTTGAACGGTTATGTGAAACTATAACAGTATATTTTCTTTGCATTAGGTGACATTTGCTCTTGTTGGAACTGCTGCTAAAATCTCAGCCAGATCAGCAACTGCAGCATCATGAGCAGGGATACAAACTCTTTATCTGTCAGAAGTAAAAGTGTAAGTAAGTGGATGTGTAATCCTCCCTTTGTCTTTATGGGTTCAATCACTGTATTTCTTCTTAACTAGGTTTGTGTGCTTGCATTAATAACATTGTTTACGCAGTTTTGATGAATTCAAACTTTGTCTTTTTATCAATAAGATATCCACAAGAATGTTTTTTTTTCTCTTTCTCTTTTTCATTTAGTTTTCTGAATCTGTACAATTGCCTCTTTGTAGCTACATACTATTCAGGATAGCCATCAATAATTAAAATGAATAGAGTATTGCAGCAATCAAAAGCAAAGGAAGCATAGCTAGTTACAGCAGTTTTTGAGCCTAGAAGTGATCTGAACATTTCTATAATATATTTTTTCTTTATGAATTTATCCTATCTGATTATTAAAATGTGCCTTTGAAAAAACAAGACTAAAGCAAGGTATCAGAAAATCCCAATGACAGAATTAGGGATTCTGCACTAGTTTCTGTTCAGTTTCAAGTGTTACTCTAATAATTATATTTGTTGTGGGAGCATGACCTGTCTATGTAGTGTTAATTAATAGTAACATAAATGACTATTAATGAGAATTATTATTTTGGCAAATGGTGATGTGATCCATCCTCCCTCCCTCCCTCTCTCCCTTCTTTCCTTCCTTCCATCTTTCTGTCCTTTTTTCCATTGTGGAGATATTTACTGGCTTAGAAGTGGTGTTGCAATTCTAGGATTTCATTCTCATGTCCCTTTTCTGATTTCATAGGATGTCACAGTCTATGCATTATCCATAAGGAAGAAATGTGTGTTCTGACTGACAAGTAGCCAGGAAGTTTACATACATAAAAACTACACCAAGTCTATTGGTTCTGCTTTAATGTTCATTTGTTTGCTAATGTTATGTGAAGACAACCATGAAAAACACTTTACAGTTTAGCTTTTTCTCTCCTGCCCTTTAGAAATGACACTACACAGTTCAGAAGAGGCAAGTGCTTGAAAGTGTGTGCCTAGCTGATATGGCTTTGAGCCCAGAGTGCCACAGTGGTTAGTGTTGACGGGTTGAACCGTGCTGGTTTTGCACAATATGCTGATGCTTATAAATGAAGTGGTAATAATTGACAGTGAAATGGGCTGCTTAAATTATGTTACAAAGCTATAGGAAGGGAGTATGTGTGTTAAAGAAAGGGGGGGCTGTATTTATGTTACAGCCCAGTTTCTTGGGAAACTGTAGAACAGTTTTACATTTCCATCATGTGCCACTCATCCAAGAAGGAGACACATGGCATTACCTTCATCCCACCCATTCTTGCCACAAATGAAGTCTCTGACCTCTGTTTTCTGTCTTTTTCTGCTTCAAAAGTAGAGTTTTCCATTTTATGGTAGCTCAAGTCACACTGTCCCATGTGTGTGATGCATTTCAATTCCTTACATTCCACGTGGCTACTGCATCTGTAGTAGGAACATCCCTTCCACTCAGGCCACTAATTACTACTTTCTGTTGCCATTTATGGAGAGATAAAATGTTGGGCTTTTCTTCCTCCAGGTTTGTTGATAGAACAGGACAAAGAAGGACCTGGATTTTTTTCTTTTTCTTTCAAAATGACGCAAATTCATTCATTCATTCATTCGAATTCATTCAAATTCATTCATTCATTCATTCCCCCCATTTCTCCAATAAGGTACTCTGGGCAGCTTACAAATCATAAAAAAGATAAATAGAAAAACAATTAAAAAATTAAAACTGCAGAACAAAAACAGAAACCAGGCCCAGAACTTTTTCTTTCTGTTCTAAGAGACTGGCAAAATAATGAAGTTTGGTGTTTTCTTTTTCTTTCTTTTTAATTGATCCAAGAGGGATAAAGAATCAGGGGAATCTACTGGAAGTCATGGTAAATTTAGGTTGGGCAGAACACCAAGTCATGATTTCAGCCAAAGCAAAGAAAGTGATTGAAATCCAGAAGGAGATTTATTAATCTGACTTCATCTTTAGCTGAGGAAATGGGAAATGAACATTTAAAAGTATAGAAAATCTCTTGTAGAAGACTGCCAAAATTATTCAAAGATCACATTGATTTAATAACAGTTTCAATTGGAAGTTGCTGTCCACCAGATGAAAACTGCAAGCTACAAGGGTGCTTATTTTCTTTGAATTAAATATTTCACTCTCCAATTAACCTGAGTTAATACCAAATGATGTGAAGTTCATCTCAGCTTTCCATGCAATAATAATTTGTCATTCAGATTTAAATATTTGAAATGCTTCAGAAAGAAGTTTGGGCTTTGTAAAACCTCCAAAAGGGAAAAAAAGTACAACTACCATAGGTGAAAGGTATAAAACAAATAAGAAATGCATGGGATTACTGAATTAGCATAGAACACATCCATCCTTCCACCCCCAGATTAGCCATCTTTTATCCTAATATTATACTTTGATTCTCCATCTTTCCAGTGAAGTAAAATAGTACAGGACCATTGGATTTAGCAGTGACCTATTGTGTCTGAAAGGCAGAAAGCCTGCTTTGAAGGTAGTTCTGTTGACAAATATAAAAGCTATGCTGGCTAGAATGTTCATTTTACTTAAAAATTATCTCCCTTTCTTTTGTACACTCATAGTGATATAAATAGTAGAACAGAAGCATAACTAGCTTTAAGCCTAGTGTGATATTTTCAGTCATCTTAAAATGAAGGGAAGCATGCAATTTTTAAAATACTATTGGTCTTTAAATAATTATAAATGGATCAAGAAAAAAATGTGCTCTAGTTATTATATTTTTTAATTTAATTAGACTGGCTCTAAAAAAAGAAAAAAGCAAACCAACTACAGATATGTTCTTTTTTTAAATCAGAGGAGAATTTTAATAAATTTTAGAGCAGGGAATTGAGATTTAGTTGATTTCCTTTCCTTTATCTACACATGGGTTTTTGTAAGCTGTTGCTGTAGTTCTTGAGAAAGCTGGGTCTTGAGAATTTGTGGCAAGTGTTGTTCAGGGTCCAGATTTCTGTATGAAATTACAATTTAATCTATGACTCACTCTCAAGGGTTATATCCAGAACAATATACTGCCTAATTTTATCTTCCAACAATACAACTTTGACATCCTTCAATTTTATATCAGAAGATAGCTAAATAGCATTATTACATGTCCTGTAAAATCAGCCTGATTCAAATTCCTCTTTTGAAGTGTAAAAGAAATGTCCAGCAATAATTGCTTAAATCTGTCGTTGTAAAATAAATGCCCCTAATTACTTTCATATAATGAAATCTGCCAAAATCCATAATTAGCTTCCAGTTCTAGTTATTAAATTACTAGTAATTGTCAGACGCAAAGAATCAGGACCATACATTAAATTCCAGTTAAGATTTATTGCTGAGGCCTATACACAAAGTCAAGTCAACTAATGGTCAGCACTAAATTGGTACTAGATAAGAGTTAATGGAATTCAAGGGGGGGGGGACTGGACTTGGATCACTTATGGGTATGTAACAACTCCCGACTGATTCCTCTTTTGACTCTGGCCCAGATTCTGCCTCTTCTTCTACAGTAATTTTATCAATAATTGGCAATTGAAAATGTCAAAGTAGTTTAATTAAAATTGCTCAAATCCAGATAAATTCACATTTGTTTTCTTTTGGGGGAGGGCATACCTCTGAGTCAGTTTTTGATTCCTGGCAACTGACTGGACAAATCCCTGCAGTTTTCTTGGCAACTTTTCAGAAGTGATTTGCTCAGTCTTAGGGCTGAGGGAGAGTGATTGGCCAAGGTCATCCAGCTAGCTTTGTGCCTAAGAACTCAGAGTCTCTCATTTTCATTAACCAATACACCACCCTGGCTCCCATTTTCCCATTAGCATTATAAAATTTACTGATTCTATGAGATTCTCTACTTTTGGTTTAATCCCTATTGTTTCATTCATTGTAGTTCTTTTCAAATATTATTCTCAGTGCAACTGAAACCATTCTAGAGACACAACTGTCAGGAGATACCTGTGGATTGCTCTATTACAAGATTTTATGTTATATGAACTAATAAGATTTAAATCAGTCACTGGTATAAGTTGTCTGAAAATTTTAGCTTCAAGATCAAATTCTTGGAACTCTTAACTTTATTAATTTGTTCCTTATGTTTACAAACCAGTACAGACTTCCCTAAAACCTGCAGTGTTTTCTCCAAATAAGTAACTTTCTTAACATTTCAGTTTTTCAAAGATTCAGCCTGTAAAGTATTATAAACATGAAAGAATCATGATTCTGAATCATTTTATTGCTTACAATAGTTAATAAGCAAATAAATAATTTCTTTTATTCTGAACACAACATTACAATAAAAGATTCTTCCTTCAATATATTTTGTATTTGTAACTTTTTATTATTTTGCACATCACTGCAAAATGATCATATACTGTATTCTACATTTTCTGCTTTATTTTTCATTATTTTAGTTAAGCTCTTTTGGTCATAATACCACATTTCAATAATTGTAACTTGTTTGATTATTCTTTTGGATAGTGGAATCTGCAGAAAATTAACTTTTACTGTGAATTTGTTCATTTTCCTGAACCTTGGGCTTTAATTTACAGTCAGTGTGTCAATTCTATTTGCATCAATTCTTTGTTTTAAAGTTAAAACAATTTTTCTCATAAATTTATTCTTATCCCCTCTCATCTTATTCCACACACATTACAGACCTTGATGAAAGAATAATATAACATTTTGAATTCATGAGTCTGTGCTAAAAGTTTTAAACCAAATAAATTTCAAACTCTATTTTGTCCTTCACTTTGTTTTCTTGTCAAAAAGCCTATAGATCTCATACAGGATATTTGTCCTAATTATAGTCCTGTATATAATAACAACAACAACAATAATAATAAAGTTGGAGGGGACCTTGGAAGTCTTCTAGTCCATATCCCTGCAGGAAACCCTATATCATTTCAGATAAAATTTTCAAATGTTTCATATAATACATGGATATTTCTCTTATCAGTTTCCTCATAAAATTGTAACTTCTTCATCTACATGCAAAATCTAAGCTGTCAGTCTTAACATTTTAGAAAACATTTCCCTCAAATGTTGTGGCTTCAGTTGCCACATTCTCTCAATATTCTTCCAGCATATCTTTATGTATTTCTGACTCCATAATGAGTTAAGAATAACAGACAAGAATGTTAAAAAGATGCATGTGGTACGTAAACCCCCCCCAACTGTATAGATCTTAATCAGAAGTATATATTTTTACTCATCTGTGACTAACACACAAATAAATTATAGACACAAGTGATTAAGCAAATTCTACTAAACCACAACAGCACAAGGGCCGTGACATTGTTCCTCCCTCATGAAATGCTGTGTGAATGCCAAGATAATATTAACTGGAGGCTTTATAGTTGGCTACTACAAGCAAGCTATCTGCTTATAGTTCCTTCATCTGACCTATCCTGGATCTATAAATTAAAAAAAAATACACATCACACATATGATTATTTGTATACTGGGAATAAAAGACTTAGTAGAAAAGGCATTGGGATATGGGAAACTGATTGGGAAACAGTGTTCTGAAAGCTAAATTTCTCTCCAATACAAACTTGCAAATTAAATCAATAGGTGCTTCTGCTGAGATAGAAAGTTCCAGGCTCTTTTGTCAACTGTCAAGTAATTAATCACCGAGCAGGAAACAGTCAAATCAGAATTGGTGGAAAATGATCAGAGTGAAAGCCAAACAGATGTGCATGGAATTTTTTTAGAAAATCAAAGATCCCAGAAGCACCTCCATATAATATTTTATCTTCTTCCTTTCCTTTGCTGTTTTTCAAATCAATATTTGCTTTTTCTGTGGATGCTATTGTTGCATTTATGCATCACGCTGGACCAGATCAGTTGAATGCAACTGGCAATCAACGTTTTTCTTTCTCATTTTATTTTTATCTCTTGAACTCCCAAAACAAACCAAAACCAGACTGTTTTTTAAAAAATTTTAAATACTACAAATTGTAGTTTACTGTAGCTCCAGCCATGATCTTGGCTTCCTGCAATTTCTCTACAGATAATGAAGCTCAGGACAACTGCCAGTTTTCTTCATCCTAAAGAGCTTCATTACCCAAAGCTAATGACATTTCTGGATGTCAGCTGACTATTGATCCAGATTCAAGATTCTGTTTTTCAAAAATATATATATGACTCAAAACAACTTGAGGTCAAGATACCTGGAAGGCCACACTTGAAATACTGCATCCAGTTTTGGTCACCATGATGTAAAAAAGATGTTGAGACTCTAGAAAGAGTACAGAGAGGAGCAACAAAGATGATTAGCGGACTGGACGTTAAAACATATAAGGAATTTGAAATACAGTACAGATACTCCTCAACTTATGACCGCAATTGAGCTCAAAGTTTCTGTTGCTAAGTGAGACAGTTGTGAAGTGAATTTTGCCCCATTTTGTGACTTTTCGTACCAAGTGAATTGTTGCAGTTGATAAGTAAGTAACATGGTTGTTAAGTGAATCTGGCTTTCCCATTAATTTTGCTTGTCAGAAGATCACAAAAGGTGATCACATGACCCTGGGACACTGCAACTGTGATAAATATGAACTAGTTGACAAGCATCCAAATTTTGATCATGTGAGCATGGGGATGCTGCAATGGTTGTAAGTGTAGAAAATGGTCATAAGTCACTTTTCTCAGTGCCATTGTAACTTTGAACAGTCACTAAGCAAATGGTTATAAGTTGAGGTATCAGAGCATGCACAGTCTTATTGTGCTGAGATAACCCAAGAGTAAACACAGTAAACTGGTCTATATTAAATGGTGGTTTATGTTATACTATCTACGATATACAGGAACAATATACATACACATGTTAATACAGCAGGCTCCAACACACAGCAGTTAAAGCAGGAAAACGAAAGAGCACATTTCTGCGGAGCCTTCCCTTTTATACAAGGCTCTTAAAGAGATACAAACCAAGCTGGCTCTTAAAGGGACATAGACCCTGCTGAGTCATTCCCAACATTACATCATACATCTTACATTACATTAGCTGGTTAGCTTTTAAATCATTACCTTGATACTCCTTCCATTTAAAGCTAAACAGTTGTTAACCCAAATGCTTTTACACATTCTTGATGCTTGCCTGCATTTAAAGGCTTAGTCAACCTATCGGTATATTGTTATCAGTGGAACAATGCTATAACTTTATCAGTTTATCCTTTACAGCCTCTCTGACATTAAAATATTTTATGTCTACTTGTTTGCTTCTGCTTCTGATACATTCTCCCGTTGCCATCTTTATACATGCAACATTGTCTTTCTGTTAATCTCATAAGGGTAAACATCTGATGCACATTCATAGACTCTATTTCTCTGTCCATAGCCTCCTTCCATTTATCCTGTTCTACTTTAGACAATGATAACATCTCTTGGTAATTACGGGCTTCACTATACGCTCTAACCCCACTTGCTGAGAACCGATCAGGAGGTACGCCTTTATTGTTACGTTCAGATCTCCTCGGTATCATCTGTTCCTGTGTTTCTGTTACTTCTCTCTTTACCTCAGGTCTATCCTCTTTTATTCCTATTATTTCCTACCTGCTATTCTGTTCATCCTTGGGCTTTGTGTAGCCTTTCCTTCCTGAGAACTAGCGCTATGTGTTGGCATGAATACCTTGGTGTTAGCATGCAAAACTAGCAGACCTTGAAATCATAACCTTCTTTGTTCCATCTGTGAATCTATACCATGGTGCTTTGGGAATATGCACCCAGGCATAACTGCCAAATGTCCTTAGGTGAGCCAATAAAGGTTTCCTTTCATATAACAGGTAATACAGAGTTTCATTGATAGTAACACTCCATACCCTGTTTACTAGATAGTTTACTGTTTTCATTGCTTTCCTCCAGTATGTTTTATTCATTCCTGTTTTACTCATTCCTGCATCTGCCAGCAGTAAGTCTTTCATGGTTTTCAAAATGCCATTCCTCTGTTCAGCCACCCCATTTTCTGCTGTTGAGTATGGGTTTGTATGTCTATGCCTTATGCCTAAGTTCCTCAGCCACTTTTGGAAATTGTCAGACATGAACTCTGTTTCCCTGTCTGTTTGCAGCTGGCATACTTTATGGCCATATCTGTGCTCTACAAAGTTCATCCATTGCCTGACCTGTTGTAGAATTTCTGTTTTGATTTTTAATAAATAGCAAAACCCATATCTGGTGTAGTCATCTACTAAGACTAGTACATACCTAGCTCCTCCTAGAGAGGGCGCCATAGGATCAATTAAATCAGTGTGCACTAACTGCAAAACTCTGTTTGGTTTGCCTTGAGCTTTGACAGGAGGGCTATCTATATCAAACCTTCAGTTTAAGAGACCATTAAGTTATTCCTGAATGCCCATTCAACCTTGAAATACATCATTTGCATCATTTACATAATTTGTATAATTCAAATACTATTATTTGTATTATTGTGTCATGACACAAATGCCATGTGTTAATGTAAATGATGAAAACTGATGGAGATAACATAAATTGTCTGGAATATTTTGGAAAACATAGACCTTAAATGCAGACAATATATGAATAATAATATGTCTATTATATCAAAATCTACTAAACTGAGATCTAGTAAATCAAGAGCATATTAGAAGTGAAGCATTACACAAATACATGGCATTCATAAATCTATACATTTATTAAGAATTCTGTTCTTGCAGTTTTCCAGGCTTGGGTTCCTCTTTGTAATTCAACTCATCTGTGAGGAACTGAGACTTTTGACATTTTCCCTAGTAGTTCCATAGAGGATTTTGTCAAAACTTATCTGTGAAAACCAATATAAGGTAAGCCCAGAGTTAGGAAAAGAAACAAGGATACTGAAGTAAAGAATAACTTAGAAAAAAGGGCACACATGTGTGCATTCTCACACACAAATGCACAGACACATAAACAGACAAATTCAGGACTGAAGAATAACAAACATACAGTGACATACATTTTGTCCAAAACTTTCCGCTAGAAAGGAAGATTAGAGACTGTGGGATAGGTATCTAGAGTAGCTAGAACAAGATATGGTATCTTCAAGACGGTTTCATCAATTTCTCCTTCAAGGTAGAGAACACAACACCCTCCTTAAAGAAGCACTAGCCACCTCTCAAGTTCAGCTGAATACACCTTTCCTGTCCTAGTAAGTCCAGTAGAACATATTTTGAGCCCACAAATGGCACCAAAAAAGGAAGAGTCCCCATCTATTTACTTAGCTTTTACAAATTGAAAATAATCCCAGATAGCCTTTAAGATATAATCTTCTACTTCTGAGGCCTCTACCAGTACTTGGAATTGCTGGAAGAGGCTTTTGTATATGCTTAACCAGGCTGTAGGAGCCAGTTGGGTGAAATGATTAAAGACCCTAGGCTACAAACTGGAAGACCATGAATTCTAATCCTGCCTAAGGCAGAGGTCCCCAACCTTTTGGGCACTAGGGACCGGTTACATCGAGAGAGCCCTAGGAAGAAGAAAATGACAGACCACTTCTAACAGTATTGCTGAGAAAATTGCTGGGACTCACTCATACATTTGGAACTTTCCCATGCACTAGAAGTCAAGGCTGGCTCAAAGGTACCAACCCTAAAGCATGTTGCTTCTTTGCCTCATTAAGAGAACCATGTTGCAAAGCACTTTGTTGTGATGAATTGAGACTACCTTATATAAGCCTAATGGGGAAAAAAGAAATGGAGCAAAAGTGAATATTTGTCAATTCAGCTACATTTTTTTAAAAAATTCACTTCAAAAAATTTTTTTCAGCAACATTGAGAAGAAAGCTTATGAAAGTGTAAGGGACTGGTGAAATGAAAACTTATTTTTTTAAAAATATTTTGTTAAGTTTTATAGTAGGGAAGGGATAGGATTGGTATGGGTAATGGGTGGGGTTAGGGAATAGGGTTGGGATAGGGGTAAGGGTAGATACAATAGTAGGGTTACTCTTCACAAAGAATTCAAGGCTTTAGCAAGCAGGCTATTGTCCGGGTACCCGGACGAAAACTTAATTTTAAATCATTTGAGAGGTGGCTGTGATTAACGTAGGTCAGTTTATGTGAAAAAATGAAGAAACAAAACATTTTGGTGCTGAGAGCTTATAACTGAGAAATTACTGCATGGAAATATGGGGTGTTTAAAAATGGGGAAACAGACTAGTGAAATAAAGACAGACTATTTCAGAGAGTTATTGCTCACAAAGAATGGCTGTGGGTATTGGAGATCGATTGTGTGTTCCAGATGCTAGTAAACGTGCTTCTAGAAGAAGCTGTTAAGTGGGAGTCAAATGGTGTGAAAAATTGAGGGTGTTATGCTACAGGAACTCTTGAAAGGAGAGACAGAACAATCAGTCTCCATGGGCAGATGGTGGCGGCGGCAGCAGTAGCAAGTGCCATAGGAGAATCTAGTTTTTGCCTCACTGCTCATATTTCCAAGGCAAAAGTAGTAATAGAATAATGCCCAGGAAAGTTAATTTATATCCCATTTGTGTGACACACACACACACACAGAGTCTCTGTCTGTCTGTCTGTCTGTCTGTCTGTCTCTCTCTCTCTCTCTCACACACACACACACACACACAGAGAGAGAGAGAGAGAGAGAGAGAGAGAGAGAGAGAGAGAGAGAGAGAGAGAGAGATGAAAAATCAGAAATGAACAGAGAAAGTTTAATTTGAATGTGGTTGTCACTGGCTTTGCATTGGAAAGTTGCCGAGGACTGAGTGTACAGTTTACAGCCTGGGCACAGGAAAGAGAGAGGGGGAAAGGAAGGGAAGAGGGATTCAGAGAGCAAGAAATGGACAAATTGGAAGATAAGTCATAAAGTGCACAGAAAAGTTACAGAATAGAAAAAAGTGCTATGGAATTGGTATTGGATCATTGTTGGTATGCAATACAGTGTAATGTACTGCTTGTGTGCACCTTTTAAAATAACTTCTAAGATAAGGACCCATTGTTCAGTTGATTTGAATGTTGACAGGTGTGTGCTTAAGTCAAATTTAAAACAAAATAGAGTAGAGTGTGTAATAGAGTAAACATCCATCAATGATTTATAATAGAGCTGAAATATAAACAGAAAATTAGCAATTCAATTTGAACAATGCTAGTGTGGAAAAAGAGGGTTTTGCCAATTCTTTCATAATTTAAAAACACAGGGATCATTCCCAGACATTTGAGTCCTTGCAGTGAAATCTTCCATCCACTGGTAGTTATGTTAATCTCAGGCAGAGAGACTATATAGAATATAAACTGCTGTACTAAATGTGTGCAGTTCATAAATACTCTATTGAAGTATGAGCCAGGTATTTAAATTTAAATATGATACCTACAACTTCTCTCTCTCTCTCTCTCTCTCTCTCTCACACACACACACACATTCAAATTTTTGTGGATGACAAAGAGTTAGTGGGAGATTAGTATAGCTATTTCAGGCTCATTTGCCCTCATCAGCTAGTCACACCCTTCAGGGATTCGAACCTGGGCAGCTTGCATGTTAGGGAGCTGTATTACCCTTTTGAGCCACAGGTTCCCCTTTACTCCTGTCAGCAGAAACCAGGGAGGATATATATCTTATCTGTTGGGTGAGGCAATATAGGAGCATGTTTTGCAGGCAGTATGTGAGGTCTGCCTGCAAAACATGCTCCTAGATTGGAGCAAAACGCAGAATAGACTGATTTATATTTGGTAGACCAGGTGCCTCACCCAACAGATAAGATATATATCCTCCCTGGTTTCTGCTGACAGGAGTAAGGGGGAACCTGTGGCTCCCCAGTATGTATATATATAAAAGTAGGCAATACAATTGGTAGAACACCAGCGTATTATATTTGCAATTCATATGGCATTTGATAGGATGGGGAATGCTGTACAAATAGTCTTCAACTTACAGTACAACTTACAATTGAGCCCAAAATTTCTGTTCCTAAGTGAAATATTTCCCCCATTTTATGACCTTTCTTGCCACAGTTGTTAAGTGAATTCCTGCAGTTGTTAAGTTAGGGTTGACCCTAGGACAATGCAGCCACTACAAATATGAGCCAAACATCTCAATTTTAAGCACATGATTTTGGGGATGCTGCCACAGTCATAAGTGTGAAAAATGGTCATAAGTCACTATTTTCAGTGCTATTGTAACTTTGAACAGTCACTAAATGAACTGTTGTAAGTCTAGGACTACTTGTATTACATTTTAGAAGCAATTCCCATGATACTAACACCTATCATTAGATTAAAAAACAACTTATCAAAGTGTTGGTGAGGTGGACAGGGCTTACTTAACACAGAGAGATCGTCACCCTTCTTGTGAATATAATTGTGGGAGATTTCACAAAATTGATCAAAGAGCCACTAGAATCTGTTATTTTAAAATGGCACAGGCAAGTAGGATCAAAATTGAATGAAGCGATTAGCAAAACCATGCAAAATATGACTTGACTTTTATTTAAGGCAATGCTGCCCAAACTTGGATAAATTACCCAAACTTGGGTAAAAGTAGTTTTTCTTTGGGTACCTATTAACCCATCACAACAGGAACATTTAAATTGACTTATTGAATGATTGCACATGTATTAAAATTTCAAAAATCTCCTAAAGTATTCCTAATAAAATGAAATTCAAAGAAATAATGATAACTTATTGAAGTGACATCCATTCAGTGATATTGGTTTTATAATACGGGTAGTCTTTGAGTTATGACCATTTGTTCAGCTAAATTAACATAGTGCTGCAAGGAGGTACTTATGACCAGTTCTTGAAGTTCGATAAGACTTTCTGATAAGCAGTTTTGGGTAATGGAAAAAAAAGTTTGGGAAGCAATGATGTAAGGCAATAGTTTCTCTTATACAATAGAATGGAAGGAGAAACGTAGGCGCTATTGAAAGGACAAAAGAAAATTCAGCCAGCTCTGAGAATCAATAAGATGTTCCCTCATCACATGGCTAATTAGAGCAGGGGTCTTTAAACTTGGCCCTTTTATGACTTGTGGACTTCAACTCCCAGAATTCCTCAGCCAGCATGCCTGGCTGAGGAATTCTGGGAGTTGAAGTTCACAAGTCATACAAGGGCCAAATTTGAAGACCCCTGAATTAGACAGTTGGAACTATCAATTCCAGTGATAGCAGACATATTGTATAAAATTTAGCATGAGTCTTGTCTCCCCTTATTTCACACCTTTCAATATACAGTAATTTGATGAGCTGAAATTCTATGCATTCCAAAGTTAACTACCAAGACAGTAGTTTACTGCAAAATATTTTAATGAACACTTTGATTCTGGAGCAAAGTATCTTGACTGGGTGATGCTCTATATTTCCCCTTGAGAATTACTGGTACTTTGAAGTTATCAGAATATTTTCCAATGAGGCATAATAATTCTATAATGATGAGGAAAATTGATGCAGTTTGTAATTGACAATCAATCCAGTTTCCTCATTTTGTGTGTACACCAACCAAAACATATTCACAGTTGGCATCATAAATTATTCATTATTGTGTGATCCGGCATCCTTTATTCAGTCCCAGACAGTGTATTAGTACTTTAAAACAAAATAATGTTATTACTTTAGCGCAGACATGTCAAACACAAGGCCCGGGGGCTGGATGCGGCCTGCGAAGTGGTTTCATGTGGCCCGCAAAGCCATCCTGGAAACAGTGAGGGAATGGCCCCCACTGCCTTGGCCCTGGCCCAGGCCAGCTGGGAGCCAATGTACAATTTTGTGGTGGCCATCTATGCTGAAATGCATTCAGTCTTAGCTCCATAAGCCCCCCTCCCCTGCATGACCTGAGAGGAACAGTGAGACTCCTCCAGTGGACCATGCCTTGGCATTTGCCCTGGTCCCACCCCCTTCTGCCAGAGAATCTCAGATCTGCCCCACTCCTGCCCAGGCTCCCACAGACACCCTTGACGCAAAAGATGTAGAGCTGGCCACACCACCCAGTAGGCCACACCTACTCCATCCACCCCCACCCGTAGGCCACACCCACCCTGGCCACACCCACCTGGCCCCCTGAGGGCAACTGCAATGCTGATGCGGCCCTCAATGAAATTGAGTTTGACACCCCTGCTTTAGTGGATTCAAGTGCCTGCTGGTTGTCTGAGTACTTTAAAATACAGAGGCATTCAATAATGTATGCAAGCATTGTGCAGTGATTAAAATGAAATAGGGGGTATAGTTTGTTTTTAGTTCTATAATTAGCAGTTGCACTGCAAAATAAAGTAGGATTATTAATTTTTTGCACTATAAGACTCTGATGCTTTGCAGCATTAGGAAAGCTTTACCTTGATTTCATATAGTGCCTGACTTTGCACAAACTATACCACATTATTAAAAGGAAATAAATAATTCATATTCTTTCACACCTTGATGAATCTGGATTTTAAGTATAGATCTTTTGAACTTCTAGCTCATTTACTTAATTGCTCCTATATGTAGTACTTATATACTATATTGCATGCCTTTATTAGCATGCTTCTGAATAGAAAGTGATGAATTTACTGCAGTAAAAAAGTATAAGGATAAATAAAATGTTTGGTTTGGGGGGAATTTGGAGGATTGTCAATGTATTAACTTCATTGAAGCCTATTTTCAAGAGTTCAAGCTGGCACACCTAATAGCATGAGATACTATTCTCTTTCAACAAGCAGTTGCCCTTAGAAATAAATATCTTTGTGACTTCACAGGCTAATGAATTTCTGAGGTGGCAGAAAGAAGCTGCTTCTCAAGGGTCATGATAATATTATGTGTTAGCAGTCAGTATTGTTGGTGTAAATGGGGCCAACGGACATGTGATTCCTGATAAAAGGAATATAAATGGGAAAGAATTGTTTTAGAAAGCTCCTGATCTAGAAATCTTTAAATTGAATTTTATGAGGAAGGCAGAAGAGAGTCCAGAATAAGGTACTGTGTCTGGTAAGGATATGCAAGGTGAGAAGGCACTCAGTACTGAGCTGGTAAATTCAAAAAGGGATAAGGAAATTATATGACCAAAGGATTCCAGGCTCCAATACAATAAACAATAAACAATAAACAAACAGGTTACAGAGCACAACTAATATAGACTTAATGTAGAAAGGCCAGTATAGTTTAGTAAGCATTACTGAAACAAGCGGGATGAAGATTATGAATGGAATACAAGGACTGAAGGTTATAGCTTGTGCAAAATGAATATAATAGTCAAAAGAGGAAGAGTAGGACGTTATATATAAAGGAAGTGCACAAATATATTCAGGTTCAAGAATTTGAGCATGAGAGTCAATACAAAGAAAGAAAATCAATTTTTAAAATCAGATTCCAGAATTTTGGTCTGGATTCCCAAATTTTTAGAGATGGCAGACATAATAATAATGGGTCTGTCATCATTTGCCCAGATTTGTTTGAAATCCAGTTTGGCGTACAATGCAAAATCTCTAGCAGTTTCTTAGTGTTCTCGCTGATTGGTTCACTTCCAGAAAACTGAAGAAAAGTCAAGAGGATTGGTTCTCCTATATTTAATCTTACTAACAGGGAATAGCTGGTAGAAGAAGTACATGCAACAGAACCTTTGGGAGGAACTTTGAATTTTCACGAAAGGGACATTTGAGCACAATCACGCATTTATATTTGACCACAGGATATCCAATTTCAATATCCTAGTGTAGAGAATACTAGCCAATTTTTTGGAAGAGATTATTAAGATGTCAGTTTGTAACTATGTAAAGAATGGATTGTTTGATGGGAATCGGCATAGATTTATAAGGAACAAGTCAGGCCAAACCAACCTGCTTCCCATTCTTGACAGACAATTTAACTTGACCAGGGGAATTCAATGAACATAGTGTATCTTCTCTTCAGAAAAGTTTTTGATAAAGTCTTCCATGAATTTTTTTTAAAAAAACATGAGAGTATGTGGGCTGGACTATGCTGTCATCTGATGAATACAGAGCTGGTTGAAAAATATACCCAATTAACCTTCAATAGCTCCATGTCAAGCTGGAGGGAAATGTCAAGTGGCATATTGCAGGGCTCCATTAGGCCCTGTGCTCTTCAACTTATTTATAAAGTACTTGGATGCAGAAAATGCAATTATAAAACTTGCCGATGACTCAAAAATAGTGGAGACAGCAAGCATATTAGAAATTACTATCTCTTACTTTCAATCTATCTTGAGGTATATAAGAGCCAGATGCAACAACTAATATATGTTCTACCATTAGTTTTTATATAGCATTAGCACAGACTTACCACTCTGAGAATATGTTGCTAGGATGACTCTAGAAAGCTTCTCTGTATCTTTATAATTTTTAAACAAATCAAGGAGGAGGAAGATCCTTTTTTTAATGGCAGTAAGCAACAAAGGCATTATTATCTCTTATTTGATGCCATTCCCCATTTCCAAATACTCTCAGAGTAATAGAGTATTAACTGAAGTGAAATCCCATGGTAGAGGGATCCAGGTTCAGGCTAGGCTTAAAAGAAGCATACAGTAGTTATATCATTTTTCTAATTTATAATTTCTGGAAAATATCTATCGTTGGGAAAGATGGAAAAAAAGAGAAGACTAGGATGACCAGCAGGAAAGTGAATGGATTCAGTAACAATGGCAATTGGAACACAGCTGAAAAGACTAAAGGACCAGATTGGGAAAAATCACCATGGAAAAAAATCTATCCATGTGATCACTAAGAGTACTAATTTGATGGCACATAATCAATTGATCTAATACATAGACAGAAAAGAGAATAGGTTGTTTGCATCTGTTTCACTGTGAGCATCTGTAAGTAATATCTGTGCTTAGACAGTATTCAAAAATACTATAGGTGATACTAGTCCCTTAATTTCAAAAGATTGTAGTAAGCTAAACAGGAAAAAATTCAGGAAAAATGGATGATAAATTATAAAGTCACAGGTATCTTCCCTATAGGTAAAGATTAAGCTTTACAAACATTTTAGCTGACTAAACAAAGATCATTAAAGCAGAATGCATGTCAAAGAGTTGCAAAATTAGTGATAATGTGAGAAACTAGAGAGGTTTTCCCTCTTCCCTATAATAATAATGATTTTACTTTTTATGGCTATCCAATATAATCAATTTACACCATTTATAATTAATTTATGGGATTAATTTAGTAAATAAAAAATTTTATTCAGAGAAACTACTTTCAAAACTAATATTTTAAAATGTGTCATTCTGTCTTGAGAACAGCAGCTAAGGTGGTAGTAGTAACAGTATTTCTCCCATCTGTCTTTCTCCTACAGCCCTTGTTGGGCCTGCAGTTGGAATATGGAGATATTAAGGAAGGAAGGAAGGAGGATTTCATCTAGAATAAAGGCTGCAGTATAACCTTTGAATCATTTGTCATTTCTCTCTTGCCAAAATAAGCTGTTCTCTCCTCTCTTCTCTTCTCTCAAATCAGAGCCAGGAAGGGCACAACTGCTGCCACCTCGTGAAAAGGAGTAGTAAAGTTTCTCTCTAGAGATAATGAAGATGCCAAATCTGCAGCTGCCAAGTTGTTCCCTTAAGAAATAAAAGCAATTGGAGAGACGGGCAGCTTTAATTGGAACAGGATCTGTTGTTGCAAGCATGCAAGATTTTAAACAGACTCCAACAGATTGATCTTTTACAGCTTCCCAGGCCTCTTTCCAACTGAAATGATGTCTCTATGTGTGTATATACTTGTCTTTTTTCATGCCTTGTGTCTTTCTTCACTCCCTTTCATGTTAATCTCCTTCTTTCAGTTAAATTGTAAACTCAGAGGGATGGAGCTCTCTCTCTCTCTCTCTCTCTCTCTCTCTCTCTCTCTCTCTCTCTCTCTCTCTCTCTCTCTCTCTCTCTCTCTTGTAAACTAAAAAGCAACAGGTTTTGCAACCCTCACTGATAAATATAATAATGAGGATGATAATGATGATGAGGATGATATTGTTGGAAAGACCTTGGCGGTCATCTAGTCCAACCCCCTGCTCAGGCAGGAAACCATATACCGTTTCAGAAAAACGGCTGTCCAGTTTCTTCTTAAAAACTTCCAGCGTTGGAGCATTTACCACTTCTGGAGGCAGGTTGTTCCACTGATTAATTGTTCTAACTGTCAGGAAATTTCTCCTTATTCTAGGTTGCTTCTCTCCTTGATTAGTTTCCATCCATTGCCTCTTGTCCTGCCTTCAGGTGCTTTGGAGAATAGCTTGACTCCCTCTTCTTTGTGGAAATCCCTGAGATATTGGAAGACTGCAATCATGTCACCCCTAGTCCTTCTTTTCATTAAACTAGACATACCCAATTCCAGCAACTGTTCCTTATATGTTTTAGCCTCCAGTCCCCTAATCAATCTCATTATTCTTCTCTGTACTCTTTCTAGAGTCTCAACATCTTTTTTACATTGTAGTGACCAAAACTGGATGTAGTAGTCCAAGTGTGGCCTTACCAAGGCATTGTAAAGTAGTATTAACACTTCATGTGATCTTGATTCTATCCCTTTGTTAATGCAGCCTAGCACTGTGTTGGCTTTTTTGGCAGCTGCTGGCTCATATTTAAGTGATTGTCCACTAGGACTTTCTCCAGATATATAATATTCTTGTTGAACTCCACAGCCAGAAGTACTATACATGCAGAATTCAAAGTGTGGTCATGTCATTGATTTATATAAAATGTTACAATATTGGTAGATTTAGTTTTGATCCTTTGTAGTCTCTGGAATGAATGTGCCATTTTCACTTCTTAAAAAATATGCATACTTCTTAAGTTAGGATTTCTTTTTTATTTCAACATGCATTGGTTCAGGAATATTTGTAATCTTTTCACTGTTACAATTCTGAACAGTCAGACTATGTTACAGTTTATACCTAATACAGGTTACTTACAAATAGGCTAAAAATGAATTCTGTAATTTCTTTGGGAACTCTTTTTCTTGTATCCATCCATTGTAACACATACTAATTTAGTCCTACTCTCTAGTCTTGCCCTCTTATCTATGACTTGAATTACAGGGTCATTCCTGTGTCCTAATTAGATCAGTGAAACATATTTTTTCTCTGTAAAATTTCACAATATGACTTTTCATGAGATTGTTAGTAATCTCAAATGATTCTTACAAGAGTTTGGTTGGGGTTTTCTTTTGTGGGGAGGTGTCCCAGACTATTATAAAAGGCTTGTAATAAATAATATAAAGATTGCCAAAAAATGACAAAGAAACTACTTTAATGTTGAATTTATTAACTGCAGCATGGTTATTAGTAGGCTCGTATTGGAAGAAGGACTTGTTGCCTACTTTAGAAGAATGGATATTTAAAGTTTCTAACTTTGCAGAAATGGCAAAAATTTCTGCTTATTTGAAGGATCATACACAAGAAAGATATATTATTGTATGGAGAAGATGGATAGATTATATTCATAAAAATATGGGACTATAAAGTTTCATTTATTTTATGAGTAAATTTTATAGTAACTGTTGTAGAGATTGTTGTAGTGACTTAATTTAAGGGGAGTTAAAGATTAAGTATGATCTTTTTTTTCTTTCTTTTTTTCTTTTTTTATTATTATTAACTTTCTTATTAATAACCCTGTACTCTGCTCTGGGAAGCGAGGGGGGGAGGGTTGAAGGTGGGTGGGTGGGTGAGTGGGTGGGTGGGTAATGATAATATATCCATGGTAAATGCTTGGGCATTTCCCCTATGCTGCATTCATGTGTGTGAGAGGGATGAGAGGGGAGGAAGGAGCAGGGAGGAAGTAGGATGGTTAGAGGAGAAGGGGAGGGGAAGAGTAGGAGGGGAGGAGAGAAAGAGGAGAGAAGTAGGGAAGGATTAGAGAGGGTGCACGCGGCCTGGGGGGAATGGGCAGGCGGTACCAATGATTAGGAATTTATTTTAATTGAATTGTATTTTGTATAAATAAATGGAAAATAAAAACTTTTTAATAATAATAAAAAAAATATATAAAGATTGCCAGCCAATCTTTGTCAATCAATGTCTGCACTTACTTCTTTGGTGAGAGACTTAATTTAGTTTGTATACTTTTCTGTTAGAAAGGGACTTTCCCTAGCTCTGCTGCAATGGATGGAGCAATAGTCTCAAGCAAACAAATTGTGAACATTATTTCTTTTCAGAGTTTCGTTGGATGTCCCTAAAAATACTGAATAAAACATTATTAATTATTCAGAAATGTTCTATTGCTTTTCTATTTGTGGGCCACAGCAGAATGAATCGTAATTGGTTTTATTCAACCATTTATTCTGTTTAATGCAATAAACCTTGAATTTGAAGATCCAAAGTATTTTTAATTTAAATGTCCAATTTACCTATTTCATTTATTCTCACAGGTTCAGTGAGTAGCATACAAAATCAGTTGTGTCTTGTGTATGTTCTTGTGTATGAACGGAGAATTTTTTCATGAATTTATTTCCTTAAATAGGAAAATTTTCTTGTGAACATTTCTCTTGACAAGGACAAATATAAAGCATGGCATTAAAATCTGATGTTAAAGTATAACTTTTGAGATTTCAGTCAGGATGACTAGTAGATCTCAATAGGGACGTAACTTGACACCCACTTTTGCATGTTTAAGGGAGTATTTTGGGATGTCTTCTACGTGACAGTTGAATGCAAGACAGGGTAAGACCTTTTAAGAGGTGGGCCTCTGAGACAGGTGGGCCTATAAATTATAATAAAAAAACAAACAAAAAATGTTGCTGAAAATTTGATGCTGACAAGGGAGCAGGGTATGTTTAGCCAGCCTGGTATCTGTTGAAACAAAAATAGTACAAAGAAACTGCACAGTTAAGTCTCAGGGTTCTCCCATGGACTGCTTCAACAGTATTGAAAGATCTGTAGTAGTCGTTTATGTATTGCTGGGTTAACCACACAAATGAAATGCTGCATGTTTCTTGGCATTCAGAACTATGTATAAAAAAAGAAAATGGAGCCTCTCTGGGGGTACCTGTCTTTATAAAGTTTTAGAACTAGTTGAAATGACATTCCAGGGCTTTCCCATTGTAAACATCTCTCTCCGTGCCTCTTTTTTAACAATTAAGTCTTTGAAATGCTTCCATTGGAACTTAGGTCTGGAAAAAATAAATACAGGATGGAAAAGCAACTCGGCACCCAAAAACAGCAATACAGTACACTCAATATTTCTTTTCTTAGCATCTGAACAATTTTTTAAAAATAGCGTTTAAATTAAAAAATAAGAGGGTGCCTGGCATTCTGCAGAATAGAATGCCAAGTTCCAACCTTACATTCATTTGCCTGAGAGAGTGTCCACCTGCTCAGAAAGCTTTCCCTTTGTTGTAACAGCCTGTACAATCTTCCAGCAGTTTTTCTCATTCTGAGTAGAATTCTACCAACTGAGGAGCAAGATCAAAAGTAAGGACATAATATAATATGCAAACTTCTCTTTGCATATTCTTTTGGTGTTCCTTGTTCTCTCTAGTATACTTTAGTCCTAAAAGAAGAATATACAACTTCTATCAACTTAAGAGACATACTCATGGGATGACAAGTCTGCGTTCCAAACTTGGACCCAATTTTCTGGGTTGGATTAGGTTTCTAAAGAATCAAATGAATGTCAATAATCTTCTGCCTAGTCCACATGCTACCCATTCCTGTTACATTTTTCCCAGATGATATCCATTATATTACTGTTGGTGTGACTAAAAAAGAGGAGGCAGAGAAGGACACTTAGACCATTGCTTGGGTCTGCATTGAAGGTGGAGTGATGAATGGCTGCAGCAGGATCTCGGTGATGGTGGAGGCAGCAACAGAGGAAACCACTCCCAGTCGTCTTCTGTTCCCACTGTATAAATTGGGATTCCTGGGATGAGTTTTGGGATTTGATGATCCTGCCAAAACTGACCATCTCATTCAAATAAGGACAATTGGCAAGTTTTCAGAATAAAAATAATTGAAGTCTAGTTACCTTCTAGCTACCTTGTCCATTTTAAAAAGCAAATCAAAGCAGTGGTGAGATTCAAATAGGTGAACAACCAGGTCTCTGTGTGGATGCTGCTTCCGGAAGTCCATTCTGGACCTGGGCAACAAAAAATCAGCTACTGGTTCTGCTGAACTGGTGTGAACTGGCTGAATCCCACCACTGAATCAAAGTGAATTTTATCTGATTCACACATGCCTGAGATAATGCTCATTCAATTCAATTTGTATTTGTCTACATGTTTATATGCTAGTAAAGCAACTTCATACTTCAGAGTATGAAGTGTGAAGTTTATATATTGTTAAAGCAACTTCATAATCCAGAGTAAGGATTCTATGATTTCTCTTTCTCCAAATCTGTAACAGAGGGAGTAGAAAAATTGTGAGAAAAGGCTAACTTCTTATAGCAATCTTCCCAGATTTAATGCAACATTTAAGAAAAGAGATGGAATAAGTAGAGTATTTTTGTCTAGCCATAAAAATGATGAGAAAGAAAAATCATTAGATGCACTGAGGATTTATTAATGAGATGGTTTCCAAATTTCCCATCTAGTTAATAAGATTGTCTTTCACTTGATTTGCTTCTCATCAGCATCCTTTTCCATTGTCTCTTTTCTTTTGATTAGGTCCCTTGCATAACTGCCTTACAATTCCTTTATGTATATCACATCTGGTTGGCCTTAAGTTTAAGCCAAAAATGGATATTGTGTCCTGCCCTACAGTAATGGCGTCCATTTGTACAAATTAAACTAGAGCATCCTTTTCCCTTAGAGTTAGTCCTTGACTTCTGATTAGTTGTTTAACCTAGGGCTTTTCAACCTTTTCACAGATTGTACCATTTTTAGGACATGACAATATTTGAATACCACCAGTGCTTAGCAAGGTGTCAAAAACTTGATGACTAAAAAAAGGGGGAGGGGATTTTGGGTTTTACTGATTAGATTCATTTGTTGTTATACAAAGGGCTAGTTTATAATATTATGGAAAAGTAAAGAGTTGAGGTTCAATGTTAATGCTTCCTTTTACTGCAACAGAGAAAGTCTGTTCTTTTTCCTTTCTCCCATTCACTTTCCTCCCCACTGTGTCCTACTATTTGCTTTTGTATTTTTCTATTTTATTCTATAATCTAATAAAATATTACAAACTGTAGAAAAAAAAGTACCAGTTTTAATTTCTTTGCTGGCTGTTCCTTTGCTGAATCACTTTCCCTTTGCACTGATAAATGTATGATGAATTTTTCCATGTTTACTAATATGCACCACTACCAGCTAGTTCAGGGGTCTTCAAACTTGGCACTTTTAAGACTTGTGGACTTCAACTCCCAGAATTCCTCAGCCCTCATGGCTAGTTGAAGAATTCTGGGAGTTGAAGTCCACAGGTCTTAAAGTTGCTAAGTTTGTAGACTCCTGAGCTAGCTGGTTGGCCCTTCTGAGCTCTTTCACAGTGTAATAAGAAGGCAGCCTCCAATCCCTTCCCTGTACCCTTAAAGACACAGGAATCAAGTGCAAAGCAAGAAAATAAAGAAACACAACTCTGTTTTTTTTTCTCTTTAAGCTGCCTCAGGCATGTTACGGGTCACAATGTTGCAATTCTAGACTGAAAGGCTCCTGCAATTGCAAAAAGCTTTAGCTTTAAATCAGCGGTTCTCAACCTATGGGTCGCGACCCCATTTGGGGTCAATCGACCATTTCTCGGGGGTCGCCAAACAAGGCGATCCGCCATTTTTCCCCCTCGGGAGGCGGGGCCGCGCATGCACGCCGTGCATGGGGGCGGGCCCGTGCATGCATGCCGCGCATGGGGGCGGGGCGCGCATGGGGGTGGCGCCGCGCATGCGCGGCACGTTTGTGTGACGGGGGTCGCCGTCACACAAACGTTGAGAAGCACTGCTTTAAATTAAGCCTGTTTACCTTCAAAGAAAACTTTCTAAAAGACACAGACAGACTCAATTAAAGAAGGTAAAACTAATTACATTTGTTTAAAGGGATTAAACCTTTCCTGTTGTCTTTTTTTCCCATTCCCCCACCCAAACCACCTTCTTTTATAGCCTCTCCTCTCCCCCCCCTTTTTTCTTCAGTTCTCCTCCAGCTCCAAGCTGTTTCTGGAAGTGCCAATCAACTGAAGCCCTACCGGCTCCTGGGGCTTCTGCCGAGCCCAGGCAGTCCTGCAACTGCAGCTGCCTCTCCCTCAGGCTTGGCTCGCTTTGGCTCCTCCCCCTCCCCTGCTACACTTGGCTAGCAATTGCTACCACCTGCCATGTGGCAAAGTACCACAAGTGGTACACGTACTACCGGTTGAAAAGCCCTGGTTTAACGTATTCAGAATTACGATGGCCTAAGGAAGAATACAGTATGTAAAACATGACCATTCATCCTAAAATGTTGCACTGCTCTCTCTCTTGATCACATGACTGCATTTCAGATGCTGGGTAACAGGCTTGCATTTATGACTGGTTGCAGAGTGTTGCTGTTTCATGACATAATATGAAATGATTTTTGCTGATTTCCAGCAAAAAAATATCCATTTGGGACAATGGATTGACTTAATGGCCCTGTGATTTGATTAACAGCCACTGTAAAAACAGTTGAAAAATCGGGTCCTATTGTGTGGGGTGCCTCGATTTACAACTGCAGCACATCTCAGTTATATATGCATTCCAATCTTGGTTATGGTTGTAAGTGAAGGACTATCTATACTGATATACTTTCTACTTCAGATTAATTTATACTTTTCCCTGATTTAATTCAGCACATTGATGTTCTGTGGTAAGAAGGCTGAGATACACATTTGTAACAATAAAATGGTGAAACAAATGTGGGGCAGAGAAGCAAATGCATGTATTTTTGTGCAGTCTCTGCCTATGATTTTAAGAAGAGATATCTTCTTTTCCTCCCCCCCTTCCTTTTCCAGTCAAAGAATGCTCAGTGTGTCTACAGTAACAGATGCAGTGCAGTTAAGATTAGTAATTATAAATAATATATTGATATTTAAAAGAAAAAACAAAAAAAGTATATCCCTTTCAGAAACAATAATATAAAAAGTGGTATTCCTCTCTCCCAGACTGATAATGACTTCAGAAGCAAGTCTGGTGGGAAAATATATGTATTGTTCTGCCAGCAGAAGTACAATAGAGACGGAAGTATCTTGCATTTTTTACCTATGTGCGTGAAACTAAAAAGTAAGGAGAGTGCAAATATTCCATCTTCCAAGCTCACAAAGGTAGACTGGCAAGCTAAATAAGCAAAAAAAAACAAAAAACAAAACAAAAAGCTGCTGATCATACTTGCTTTTCTTTTTGCATTGAACAGAAAACTAATCTGCAGACTGACATTTTATGTTGTTTGGCTCTTCCTAGCAGTCACCTACAATTGAAGTTTAGCTTTCTGATTAGTAGCTCCAAGCTACCCTTTTATGATATAAGATTAACAGACCTTGAAACAATGTGGTAAAATATTATAAAACTTGATTTTGTTGTTATCATGAAAGTGACTTATCCCACATTCATCCAATTGTATTCCAGATGTTGCAGAGTTTTTACATTTTCTGTTTAACATTCTGGAACATTTAACGTGGTCATTAAATCAAATATATAATACTAAATTAAAAAGAGATCACCTTGTTTTTTCCCTCTGGTTTCCAGCTGCCAACTCTTGCCTGTCAAGCTGCTTACAAATCCTATTGAGAATCCTGTCCCAGGAAGGAAGCTTCAGACCCAGCAGTGTTCAGTCGAGCTTTAGCCCTATAAAACAGAAGGCTTCCATCTTTTTCTTATTAATCAGGATATCAAATATACTTTGTATTTTCACAAATTCATTAAACTTGTACAAATTTTCCATTTACCACAAATAGAATTCCTACTTCATTTCAAAGTTAAATACATTCAGCAAAATGAAACACTGTATTCACAAATCTACCTTTGTATGTCATTCATACAGTGAACCTCAGTATAAGAGGAAAATGTTCTCCTTATAAAAACAACAAAAAAGCAATATGAGGTGACTTTTTATGTTGTGCTAAATGTTGAGACAGTGGTTGGCAGGGAATTATGGCATTGATAGAATTCCTCAATAGAAGCATACAAAACTCAAAGAACATATTAATTAAATATACTGGTGAGAATGGAATCACTACAGTTCCACCATTACTCTCAATTTGTTCTGAAACAGAAATTCAGAGTTAAGCAGGAGTTTTATATACAGAAAGTGACAGTGCCATAGATTTCACTAACACAGTAATTCCATGCACATTTCACCCATTGATTTATTTAAGATGAATAGAGAAATTGGGCCCAGCAATGTTTTCCCTGGATAGTTATGTACTATCTAGACTCTAGAGTTTAATGGTAAGTTATTTTAGAATCATGTTCCCATCTGAAAACAAAACAATCCAGACTCAGAGAATGATAACAAATATATCAAGACCTTGTACAATATGGTAAATAAAAATTTATTTTAATGGTAACTTCTTTCATATATAGTGTTAAGTTTTAAATTTTAGTTTAAAGTAGTTGGATACAGCTAGTCAACCATAGTTGAGCATGAAATATAAACCTAATATATGTGTAAAAGCTCCTAATTTTTTGCAAGATGGGATTGGGAAAATTATCAGTGCTACAAATTAGCACTGATTATTTGAAATAATGTGTTTGTCTGTGTGTGTGTGTGTGTGTGTGTGTGTGTGTGAGAGAGAGAGAGAGAATCTGTGCACATCCCCATCTTTATTTATTTTGGAAAGTATATGCATTACAGATTTACTTAATGTCCATGTATTTAGCAACCACTCAAAGTTACAACAACTCTTAACTAGGGGTATTTATGACAGGTCCTCATAGTTGTGATCCTCAGAGTTCACCCAAGGTCACAGTTTGGGTGCTTGACACAGCTCACAATTACACCATTGCATTCTTTTGCAGTTATGTAATTGCCATTTGTGTCTTCTGAAAAACAGACTTGATGGGGAAGCCAGCAGAGGGTCACAAATGACAATCATGTGACATGCTGCGGGCACAAAGGATTTGCTTAATGAAGTCAACTGGGACTGCCAGAACTGCCATCACAAGTCAGCACAGTCACATGATGTTACACCTTACAACTGGGTCACTTAGTGATAGAGTTCCTAGTCCCAATTACAGTCAGCAACTGAGGACTACCTGTATAATTGAGTCACTGATTAGTACTTAAAAGAGAAGATGGGTTATTCCATATCAATCAGCACATTTAATAAAATAGGGTAGGGTTTTTTTGGCAAGGTGTAATCATTGAACTTCATGTCAAATTCATCATCACAGGTTCTTCCACTGACTTGCACATTTGGATTCAGGGTCCTAAAATTCAGTGATTGTGGCCTCGTATTTTTTATATACAGTTTTATTGATATTTTAAAAAAACACACACATTTTTTAAAGTTCTTAATGTTCACACCAGTCATTGCTTACATTAATGCAACCCAACAACTGAAACTGATAGCTCCAAAAGTAACAGGAAGCAATTTGTCTGTTACAATTTATGTATGTGATAGGTTTTGTTTTATTATGTGATCATTTCAAAAAGTTTTCTATACAGTATATTTTATTTTATTTTTATTTGAGGAACCAGGTTTTAATGCATAACATCTAAAGAGCTATACTTAAGAAGTTTCCATAACTCTTTCTTTGACTTGCAGTCGGTCTGGAACAAGCCTATCATTATATTGTAAAGCTATTTTAGATTTATTGTTGTTGTTGTTATTTGCACAATCAGCTAGATGTTCAGACTGGGTTTGGCATTTTTGTTTACTTATTGAGTCTTTATTAAGGACCGGTGATAGGCAGATGTGGATGTTTGATGGTGTTACAGATATTGTCACAGGATGGAAGCTGTTCCCAGTAAGGCCGCCTTTTGCAATTGACTGATGGCGAATTTGTCAATGCCAGTGGTGTTCAATTGGTGCTCCAGTTGTTCTGGGATTGAACTCAAGGCACCTATTACTATTGGTACTACCATTTCTTGCCTTTGCCACAGTCGTTCTACTTCTATTTGTAGGTCTTTGTATTTTGCTATCTTCTCTAGTTCTTCTTCTTCTATTTTGCTTTCTCCAGACACTGCCACATCTACTATCCATTCTTCTTCTTCTTCTTCTTCTTCTTCTTCTTCTTCTTCTTCTTCTTCTTCTTCTTCTTCTTCTTCTTCTTCTTCTTCTTCTTCTTCTTCTTCTTCGTCTTCTTCTTCTTCTTCTTCTTCTTCTTCTTCTTCTTCTTCTTCTTCTTCTTATTCTTCTTCTTCTTCTTCTTCTTCTTCTTCTTCTTCTTCTTCTTCTTCTTCTTCTTCTTCTTCTTCTTCTTCTCTGTTACTACTACTACTACTATTAATAATAATAATAATAATAATATGCTCTATTTTCTCTCAGTGCCAGGAGGAAAGAAAGTCTGAAGGAGAAGGGTGAGGATAACAGAGTAATTTTAATGATTATAAGTTTTTCCAAATTCAATATTTTTCAAAGCTTGATTGTAAATTCTTCAATGATATTTATTGGTGCTTAGGTCACTTCTGCAACCCAAAACACAATAGAAAACAATTACAATTGAATCCAAAATTTCTGTTGCTCAGCAAGACAGTTATTGAGTTTTGCCCCATTTTACGACTTTCCTGCCACAGTTCTTAAGTGAATCATTACAGTTGTTAAGTTAGTGACATGGTTGTTAAGTAAACCTGGCTTCCCCATTGACCTTGCTTGTCAGAAGGTTGCTCTAGGTGGTCACATGACCACGGGGACACTGCATCTGTCATAAATACATGCCAATTGCCCAGCATCCGAATTTTGATCATGTGACCATGGAGATGCTGCAGTGGTCGCAAGTATCCAAAACAGTCATATTTATTTATTTATTTATTTATTTATGAGACTTATATACCGCTTTAAGTGCAAGCACTCTCTAAGCGGTGTACACCAGTAAGCAATGTATATATGTCACTTTTTTCAGTGCCATTGTAATTTTGAATGTTTGCCATTTTGAATGTTTGCCTACCCGTATTTTGAACCCCTTCTAAGTTTCAAGCTAGATTTATTTTTATTGAAAATAAATGTTCTCATCAGAAAGCTGAATGATAAGGAGGCTTGTGGAATGCTAGCATTAATATGTCACAGAAATATTTCCTTTTCTCTGAGAAATTGAGATCTTTAGTAAACTGTATAAACTTTATTGGGGGGGGGAAGCAAATATATACAGAAGAGGGAAATCATTTAATTCCCACTGATTTATTGTGCTTGTTTTCAAAATATACACAAGAAGGATTCAAACTCAAATGGAGAAAGAAAAATAAAGAATCTGATAATATTTCTACATTGTTATAAAAGACCTATTTTTTCTCCTTTACTATTTGATAATATACAGTGAATAAGATATTTTCCATAAATCAGTGATTTGTAGCATGTATTTGTGTTTGTGTGTGTTATGTGTTTAGTATTGTCTTAAAAAAAAAACCTCCAGATTTAATTTTGAGTTTCCTTTTTTCTGGGTTTATTTTGTAGTTTGTTAACTATGTTTAATATTTCATTATTTCATTTTACCTTTTTGAATATACAGTACATATGTATATTAAACTATACATATGTCTACATATGTATAGTTGTAAAATGTAATAAAATATAGAAAAATAATTGAAAAATAACAAAGATGGATCATCATTCAGCCTCTATTTCAAGTGTGTACAATATTTTGAGGATAAAACAATAAGACATACAGGCTTTTTTAGAGACTTATAAGTTCAGATTTTCCCCCCTATGATTTTTAAGTGAGGCTCTTTGTTTAAAACAAAACATTGTAATTCAATTTGCTATTGTTTATTCCCAAATGCCCATGCAATTTCTTTCCCAAATGGAAGAAAAAAAATGTGTTGCTGATTTGGGTGGGAGGGATTGCAGAAGATATTCTAAGAGCCTCCAATGATCATCTAAATGTGCTCTATTATTGGCCAGAAAGCCTTTAGGCCCTTTGGTTTTTTTTTTCCTGAAAAAGTCTTTAGTAAAATTATCACTTTCATTTTCCTTTCAGTAAAAGCAATCAACACTGAGAGATGGGAACAGATAAACAAGTAGCTCCAAAGGCTCACATTAATTTCTGGTGTCGTTTGAGCCACAAAAGGCTGCCCCTCTGGATCTAGTTTAATAGCTTCCATTTAATACAAAATCTTGAATAGAAGGGAAGAGTATTTATCATTTGCAACCAAAATAAGGGGAGAGGCACATCAGAATACTTATAAAATACTCCAGTAATCATCTGGATTAAAGTTTGGGAATATACTTATGCATAGTTAATGTATCCCAAAAGAAAGCCGATAGCTCAAGAAAATGTATCTTTTTTTAAAAAAAAAAAGATAAATTCCATAGTAGATATGTCACAGTTTATTTGCTGCATATCATTGTTTTAACTCTTTTATCATTATCTGTTCTTTGTTCATATTACTTCGCAAGCCATTCAGAGCCTTGTTTTGATTGTGTTAAATTGTAGTTAAATAAAATGCCCTAATCTGAGCACATTTTATATCTCATGACATTCTGATTAATAGTTAGTCTGGATTTGATGATTATTGTAAGTGTCAGCAAACTTCACCCAGACCATTACCTGCTATTTGAAGCCTAGCAAGCAGAGACTAAGACCCAGGTCTCTGGTATGAAATTTAACAAATGCAAAATTGCCCACTTATGATGTAGAAATCAAATGTACAGAGGCAGAATCTAGGAAGGAACAGTTATCACCAACCTGTGGTTGGAATAAGTGCTATTTTTCTAGAGATCTGGCCAGGATCTTGAAGAACTTGAATTTGATCATACAGTTTTGATAATTCACTTCTAAACTATAAAGTATCTGTCAGATACTTTCTTCAGCCCCATAACTGCTGTTTCAAGTAGCTTCAGACAGGTTTGAAGGACTTACCATTGATTCAGCAGCACATGCTGAGTGTACTATAGTCAGTGAGTTATCTCCATTGAGTTTTTCTTAACTGCTAATGACCACATCAACACCTTCATTTAACTTTCTAGTTCACATTATGTAAATAGTTTACCTTTCAGGATGTTTTCATCAACTTCTCAGTCTAATTTAAAACCCTACTATTATCTTTTAGTTTGCCATTGAAATACTAACCAAGTATTTTGTATTTTGTATGAATAAATGAAAAATAAAAAAAAATTATTTAAAAAAAATAGTAACAATTAAAAATAAACATGCCACTGGGGGGAAAAAAAAAGAAATACTAACCAAGTAAATTCTTCTTAACTTGAAATATGGTACTTAATTCTACATATAACAACGGCAGCAAGAATAGCATATGCACAGTTCTGGAAAAATGAGAATATACCATCAGAGGAAGAAGTGATAAGAAAAATCCTGGACTGTGCTGAGATGGACAAATTAACAAAAGAGATAAAAGAAAAGGAAGACACAGAGTACTATCTAATATGGAACAAGTGGTATGATTGGTTGGAGACTAGAAATAATAGAGGAGAATAAATGTGGAAAGGTCAAAAGTGGAAAATGTGTGTATAATAATGTATAGTAATAATAATGTGTATTATTCTTAGTATGAAGTATAGCTTTTCAACCTTTTCATCCATTGTACCACTTTTCGGATAAGGCAATATCCGAGTACCAACACTTGCCCAGAAAGGTATCAAAAACTTGACCAAAAGAAAAAGGAAAAAATGAGAAAGTATAGGTAGTCCTCGACTTACAACAATTCACTTTGTGACTGTTTGAAGTTACAAGCGAATTATGACCATTTTTCACACTTATGACTATTGCAGCATCCCCAGGGTCTTGTGATTTACATTCGGATTGCTTGGCAACTGATTCACAGTGTCCCAAGGTCATGTGATCAATGGTGGGGGGGCATGGCCAGCTGATCACTCAGGTTGCAGGGTGCCTGTGGAGGGGAATCCGTGGGTCTCTGGTGGAGGGGGATACGACTGGGGTGGGTGCCTGCCTTCCTTCCCTCCCATTGTCCCTTCCTTCTTTCCTTCCTTTCCTTCACCTCCCTTTGTCCCTTCCTCCTTTCCTCCCTTTCCCATTGTCCCTTCTTTCCTTCCTTTCTTTCACCTCCCTTTGTCCCTTCCTCCTTCCCTCCCTTTCCCATTGTCCCTTCTTTCCTTCCTTTCTTTCACCTCCCTTTGTCCCTTCCTCCTTCTCTCCCTCTTTCCCATTGTCCCTTCCTTCTTTCCTTCCTTTCCTTCACCTCCCTCTTTGTCCCTTCCTTCTTCCCTCCCTCTCTCCCTGTCAAGCCCCTGCGGGCTCAACATGAACTGGTGGGGGAGGGGTTGAGGATGATGTGCGGGGCGGCAAAGGAGACCAGCAGCCAGCTCCGTTTTACCTGGCAGCGTGGATGCGTCCCGACCAACAGCTGAGCGGCTCCTACTCTTAGCCGCCGGACAGCTGATGGGCAGGAGGCCGAAGCAGGGAGCCTAGGGCCGATGGAGCGGCCTGAAGCTGAAAGGCTGTTTCTCGGCCACCCAACAGCTGATAAATGCGAGCCCTGGAGCACGGCCAAAGGAAGCTCATGGGACTGGAAGGCTGCAGTGCTGCAGCTCCCATTCTCCCTTCCTCCCTCCCTTCCTCCCTTCCTTCCTTCCTTCCTTCCTTCCTTCCTTCCTTCCTTCCTTCCTTCCTTCCTTCCTTCATCTTGTGCTACGCTGCCCAGATTCGAGCCTGGTTTTGGCAGGCAGCAACACATCATGGCCCTGCCTGTGTGTGCGCAGAGGCAAAGGAGAGAACACATGCAGGGCGGGGATGTGGCCGGTTCACCTCCCGTTTTCAGGCACGTACGTTACGAACCGGCTACTTCTCCCAGTCATTTTCCTCCTGCATTTTTCACCTGAAGCAGAGAGTCGGAGAGCTGCGTCACTCTCGCCGTTTGGGCCCTCTACTTTTATGCTCCGGGTGCAGCTTGCCATTCAAACCTCTGATAATTAACGGAAGGGGAATCCCGCTGCAAAGGCGCATCTCCTAAAAAGAGAAAGGCGATCAGTCAGCCAAGAGCCCAGCTGTTTCAGACTTTAAACCTGCAATACAGGCAACAGAGGCCCAAGCAAAGAAGGCGATCCAAGAAAAGAGGAAAAAAAACTACTTTCCTTTCCAGCAAAAGTTAACTTTTACAAAACTGCCTTAAATGAAGAAGTGACTTTCCCCCTCTCTAATAACCGACTTTCTCCTGGCTTCTCCAGCCTTCCCAAGCAGGAAGAGATCAGCCCCCACCAGCATTTGTTCTCCAAAGGCTAAAGTCAATCGCTCGCTTGTCTGATCCAAGGGGCGCACAGGCACCCTGAGACCCACTCCAGGCCCCCACTAAGCCATGATTCCCAGTTTGTAGAAAAGTTGAGGGGGGGAGAAAGGTGATCAGTCAGCCAAGAGCCTGGCTGTTTCAGACTTTAAGCCTGCGATACAGGCAACAGCGTGCGCTTCTCCCAGCCCGGAAGGGGCTATCAGGCTAGCACTTGTTGTGAAGTAAGAAGAGAGAGGGGAAAGGCGATACAGATCCCGCTGACCTGCATGCATGAGAAGAAGTCAATCTGGTTGCTGCACAATGAGTCCCTGGGGAGGGCAGAGCTTTGCTCTTCACCTGCGCTCTTTGCGCGCCCCCTGCAGGGCACATTCAGTAGGGTTTGTGCAGGCTCCCGCCAAGCAGCGTTTTCCACAAACAAGTGAGCTGGGAAGGAGCAGGGGGGGAGGAAGACGCCGCCACGTACCACCAGCCAGGTGGTCACGTACCACCAGTGGTACGTGTACCACTGGGTGAAAAGCCCTGAAGTATAGTATGAAGGAAGAAAAATGCAAATAAGAAATAACGGAGCAACAAGGACAAATATTCTAAAGAAGAATAAGGGGGGGAAATGTAAATAATAGAAGATTACCGTTATGAAATGGCTGTTAAAAAAAGGGAGGAGTATACACTGTGTGTATATGTGTTATGTTTTGTTTTGTTTTGTTGGTTTAAAAAATAAAAAAAATTCTTAACTTTTTGAGACAAGACAAAATTGGGTAGGGGCAATACTAGTGGTTATTCAATCAATAGCATCTCTTCATTTAAATTACATTGAATGTATGATATATGAATTGGAGGGGTTCTTAGTGCAGAGATTCAGTAAACCATCCCTAACAGATGGCTGTGCAATCCCCAAATCAAAAACTTGGATGATGGAGGTCCACTATTGTTTTAGATAGTGTGTTCCATTGTTCAATAGTTCTTTGGGAAGAAACATTTTTTGTAATATTCAACTGCATTTCTTTTCATTTAATTTCAATCTTACCCTGCTCTCACAGTCAACAAAGAACAGGTCTCTCTCTTCTTGCACATGATAGTCTTTTCATATTTACAGATTACTGTCAGCTAGTGTCATCAGCAAATTTGACAAGCAAACTTTTCCATTTCATTCTCTCAGTCATTTTTAAAGATGTGTAAGAGCACTGGGCCAAAAAATAAAACTATAGGATATCCTTACTTAATACTCCGCTCTAATACAATAGAAAATCATTCATAACTATCTTTGGGATTGCTTTTTTAACTATTTTCAAATACTACAAAAGACTACAAAACAGCTATCCCACATTTTTCCACCTTAGTTATAAGGTTATCATGTCAGACCCACACATGACATGACCCAATACTTTTCTGGGATTAAGATATGTTTTTTCACAACATTTCTTTAATCTTACTATATATGATACAACTGACCTTCAGAATGTTTGAGACTCTATTACAAAGTTGTACTGAACTCAGTTGACTAAATCAGATTTATTACAATGCAATTCCTTCATTCCAGTTTAATTTTAAGAAATTCAAATAATAGGTAAAAATGTATTTATGGATATAATGTAAGAAAAGAATAGAAAAATATTGGGAGCCTTTTTCTATAGAAAGAGTTCTTTTGAGAAAAAATGATATTTTAATTGGTTAAAAGAAAAAAGACTTGGACAGTCACCAGATAGTTTACATCATTGTTGGCTGGATTCATATGTTGCCATAAACTCAAATGTGATTTGTGGTTCATTTCATTGAAAATGTAATAAAAACAAATAAATCCAATCTAGATACACTAATTTTTGATTAAACCAAATTGAGATTGTGTTCTCATTACATAAGGGCATACAGCAATGCATAATTGCATATAATATATTGAATTTTTGTTCTTCAATAAGTGGAAGAAATGGTATTATTAATAGGCCTGACAAATTTTTGCAGGGGTACTTAAGCTTTGAAAGAAACAATTATTTGAAGGAATGCTCTGCAAGAAAGTGGCAGATCACTTATAATTAGTGGAGTGAAACAGTTATGGTCTTCTCTGAGTAGCAGGAATTTGTGCACATTTACAAGAGCCTCAGTCTGCGAAGTGAGTCATCCAATGGGGGGGGGGTCAGTCCTGCATTGACCCTTTATTGAAGTAGAGCATCTTGCTTCCAAAAGGTGCTTTTTTAAAAAGATTGTTTTATCCTGCCTTTATTACTTTATAAGTAATGCAAGATGGCAAACATATGTAATACTCCTTCTTCTACATATTTTTCCCACAACAGCCTACAAGGTGATTTGGGCCGAGAGAGAGTGATTAGCATAAATTCACCCAGCTGGCTTTCATGACTAGGGTGGAACTAGAATTCACAGTCTCCTGGTTTCTAGGCCAGAACCTTAACTGCCAGATGAAGCTGGCTTTGCTGTACAAGGCAGAAAAAAAATTGCTTCTAGAAGGTGAAGTGCCACATCAAGGCAATTCAGACACAAGCCTAGTCTACATGATAGATATTTAAGAACTCATATACTTCCTCCCATCAAAAGAATAATTATTCTGCAATAAATTATTTGTTCAAAAGTAAATGGTGAATTCTACATTTAAGATTTGTTTTTCAAATGTTGATATTGTAGAGCTGAATTTTGTGTCTAAAAAGTTCATCACAGTTGTACAGATAAACTTCTGGATTACATGTATAAATCTCTCTCTCTCTCTCTCTCTCTCTCTCTCTCTCTCTCTCTCTCTCTCACACACACACACACACACACACACACACACACACCTTTGTTCTTAACTTGTGAAAGAAAATAATAGGATAATAAGGAAGATATTTATTTCAATGAACATTTTATTACATCTGTGTTAAATTACTGAGAAAATGTATATTTGAATAATTAATCCCAAATTCAGGTGGGATTCCTCCTTCCTCCTCCATGGTGTATGTGTTTGGGGGTGGATAGTCATTTATGCTACACTAAACATGCAGACATCTTTCTAAACATAATAAAACTGAAGCCCCATGTTGCCCTTTTGAGTACTTTCTTTCCAAAACAGAGCTGTCACTATTGGTTTTTTTCCCATTAATGAATTCATTTGAGCAAAAATACTCAAGAGCATTCACACTGTGCATGCTGCTTGCAGGACTTTCAAGGAAAGTGTAGCATCAAATTAAGCATTCTTGTATCCTCAACAGGGGCTCATCTAGGAAAACATTTTCATTTGGTGCCTGTGTGTTTTTGGCTTTAGTTGTCAACTTGACTGATATATTAATCCATAGCTTTAAAAAAAATCTCTGGAATTGACTTTTCTGGAGTGGGAGAAGGTTACAGCTGATTTTTTAATGAAATGTCTATTGCATATATATAAGCACTATTGGATATTCATCTTTTGAAATGTTATCAAATGATAAACTGACAATTTTCTTAAAAAATTAGATTGTTTTGAATACTGCAAACCTATCTAAATTGCAGTCTGATGCAAATGAATAGTTGCTGTATTGAGATGAGCAGATATAATTTTCTAATGACAAGAAAGATAGCTTTTGGGATATGGGGGCAGACCAGAGGTTTTCTCCTTCACATTGCAAAACAACCATGACATTTAGAAGCAGCCTCATCTCAACCATAAGATTGTGCACCACCCAGCTTTGTTTAGGAGACTTCCCAGATTGCAGCATATTCTATAACTGGCCACTAGTACATTTGTTCATATAGTTTATAATAGATAGGTTTCTCAGCATCAAGTAACCAAGCTAGTTGAAGAGAATTTGCTATGTTGAGAGGACCTCTGATTGCAGTTCTTAACTTTCCTTCCTGGATATAGAGTTCACAAGGTCTGCTAGTTGGCAATTGTTGGAATCAAGAGCTCATTCTAATTGAAATCATATATCGCATTAAGTTATAATTTTTTTATTGGTTTGAGTCACTGTTTTGTTTGAACCCATCTATTTTGGTTTGCAAGCCATAGTTTATGGTTAGCATGTAATGTGAATCCAATCCATTTTTTATTCAACAAACCATGGTTAAATGACTATTTTAATGCAATGTTTGAAACCTGTGTGCTTCCAAATGTGGTTTAATGCTGTTTTCTATTAGAATCATAGGATTATAGAGTTGAGAGGAATCTTAGGGGTCATCTACTCCAACAACCTCCTCAGAGCAGAATACATTAGAGGATCTCTGACAGATGATCATCCAATCTCTGTTTGAAGACTTCAGCATGTTGGCAGGGGAATTCTGGGAGTTGAAGTCCACACATCTTCAAACTGCCAAGGGTTGAGAAATTCTTGGTTAATGTGAACCTATATCTTTGCAGTTTTAGTACATTGGTTATGATCTTGTTCTCTTTAATGTCAGAGAATAAGTCTTCTCTTATATGACAACCCTTCATATATTTGAAGATAGCTACTATACATCCTTCAGTTGCCTTGATTGTTGACCAGAGAAACATAGGTACAAAACTGCAGCATGATTTTTTTTATCATGATCTTGGGTCTCAAAAAAAAAGCCCATATCTTTAGTAGCACTGGACACAATTTCTGGGAAAATGCTAAAGATTATTAGAAAAGTAATTGGATGGAAACCCAATGAGAATACGATTCCTATAGATCAGGGGTTCTTAACCTGGGTACAAGGACTCTTGAGGGTCTTTGGATAGATTTCAGGAAGTTTGTGAACTTTTAAGGAAAAACAAAATTACAACTTTTCTCCCACTAATGTAGTTTTTCATTAATCAAAGAAATGTAGTTTTTCATTAATCAAAGAAAGAAAGGAAAGAAAATAATGTATGGCATCTATATTTCAAAAATGCTAACCTCAAAAATCACTAAAATTAAAATTAAAAATGGTATTGTTTTCGATTAAATAGCTTATTAAAGAATCACATAATACATATTTGTTATTTTTACATATTTTGATAACTGCATTTCAGCATAACTATTTTCCTTCACAATACATTCTATATCTATGTATTCACCGGATTCTCAAAAGAGCCTATGGTACAGAGAATTTAAGAACCCTTGTTATAGGTGGTGTTGAACAAATTAAAATCATATCCGACATAAGATAGGACCAGTTGTAATTTAATTAGAATCATCTGGGTTTTAAAGAACCTTAATACTTTTCCATCATAAGTTATTTTTTCTTCCTTTCTGAAACTTTATTATAAATAAATACTTTTTAAACAAGAAGACATCTAGCAGTGATAGCTTTTCTGCCTCTCATTTTTATGATACTGTTGAATAATAATGGCTTTTGAGTCAATATTAGGCCTGTCTTGAACCACAGAATCACATAGCCTAGAGAAAATTTGATTATCTTATTTTATAGTATTTTATAAAATTGCTTGAATATGCTAGGATCAAGTTATTACTACTGTCTTGAAAAAAATGCAATAGCAATGTTTAAGTAATGCTACTAAATCCCATATTATTTTTTTGTCTAGAAGCATATAGGTGCTTATCCTAAACATACGTATCATCAGATTGTAATGCATCAACCTTCAGCTATCAAGGTTATATACTGGGGAAAAAAAGTTAGTTTCTTCCAGCTGATTGTTTTGACATAGCTCACACCTGAGGTCTAAACTATACTACATGTAAACTGTATATTGTATAATCATATTTCTTGTTTTTATTTCTTTTTAGTAAAAGCACTTATTGGGCAGACCTGCACTGGGAACTTTGCATGTTTTTTCCCCAGCTTTTTTTTTTTTTAAAAAAAAAACAAAACAAAACCATAAACATGCTGAAATAGTTTTGTTTTAAATTCCCAGGATTTCGAGTGCTAAAATCTGGTGGCAATATTGTTCAGTGATTAAAAGTATTAAAACCAAATTCTTTACTATACTTCAGAATTGGATGGAGATGCCTTTGGGAGGGGATTGGAGGAAGAGTTGTATAGTAAATACGTTTTTGGTCTGAACTTCTTCCCTGTTGTGGAATATAACCTTGTTGTTGTTAATTGCGAAGTCATGTCTGACCCATCGCGACCCCATGGACAATGTTCCTCCAGGTCTTCCTGTCCTCTACCATCTTCTGGAGTCCATTTAAGTTCACACCTACTGCTTCAGTGACTCCATCCAGCCATCTCATTCTCTGTCGTCCCCTTCTTCTATTGCCCTCAATCTTTCCCAGCATTAGGCCCTTCTCCAGTGAGTCCTTCCTTCTCATTAGATATTGAGTTTCAACTTCAGGATCTGGCCTTCTAAAGAGCAGTCGGGGTTGATCTCTTCTAGGACTGACCGGTTTGAACGCCTTGCAGTCCAAGGGACTCGCAGGAGTCTTCTCCAGCACCATAGTTCAAAGGCCTCAATTCTTTTGCGCTCAGCCTTTCTTATGGTCCAACTTTCACAGCCATACATTGCAACTGGGAAAACCATGGCCTGGACTATACGCACTTTTGTTGGCAGGGTGATGTCTCTGCTTTTTAGTATGCTGTCTAGATTTGCCATAGCTTTCCTCCCCAGGAGCAAGCGTCTTTTAATTTCTTGGCTGCAGTCCCCATCTGAGGTGATCTTGGAGCCCAGAAAAATAAAATCTGTCACTATCTCCATTTCTTCCCCATCTATTTGCCAGGAATTGAGAGGGCCGGATGCCATGATTTTGGTTTTCTTAATGTTGAGTTTCAAGCCAACTTTTGCACTCTCCTTCTTCACCCGCATCAAGAGGCTCTTTAGTTCCTCTTCACTTTCTGCCATTAGAGTGGTATCATCTGCATATTTTAGGTTGTTGATATTTCTCCCGGCAATCTTAATTCCAACTTTTGTTTCATCTAGCCCTGCCTTTCTCATGATGTGCTCTGCATATAACCTGGAAGAAGACAATCCAGCACACATTATGAATTTCAGGATGATCAAGTATGTTGTACCATGTAATGGAACATATGAACGTGTGCTAAATTACAACACTTGTTCATTTCAACATTTAAAGTTATAACTTTTTAGGAAATAGCTGTTTTTGTGCCTTGAAAGGAATTAAGTATCTGGAAGACATGTGTACTCAGTTTCCAGCATGCTCTAGTCTAGGATCCAGTGTGAGGCAGATTGTATATGTTGGTCCCAGATCTATCCTGATTGTTTGCCACATTGTCATAAATGGCTATTTAAATATGATTACAATTACTTTAATTTTTTAAAAAACTTTTTTCTTTTTAATCAGGAAAAGTTTCCCAGAAAGTTTTCAATGTTATTATTTGGGATTTAATAGCATTTTTTTTTAAAAAAATAGTATATTTAAAGGAAGAAGGATCTACATTTAAATGATCAAACCTTCTGCAGTCATGCTTTTCAGCTAAAATTACAATATTTCATACCTGCTCCTCTTATTTAAATAAGTGTTTCTATTATCATGGATGAATTATTTTCATTGTTTACTTACTTAAAATTTTATTATTCAAAGGGCATCTCAGTTGATTAACTGGTTTTATATCTTCTATAAGTGTGATGTTAAGGTTAAGAAAGACTATATGCTTATCTAGTATTCCAATATAATTTATGTCTTTTAAAAATAAAACCCTGCTTTATCTTGTTTATACATGTCTGCTGCCTTCTGTGTCACAAGTGTTTGTTTCTCATTGACCGCCATGTCAAATTGGTTTTGCACTAATAATTGGTATTCCAAATATAGTATGGCCAACATGAGACACGAGTCCCACAATACAGAAACATGATTCTTTATGCCTTCCTTGCCAATGAGAAAGGTGGGCAATTTATGCTGGGGCACTTGAAGGGCAGCTCAGAATCATTTGACTAGATGGCCAAATGATGGCCATATTTTACACACAAGCCACTGGTTTCACATTCAGCTAAATCATGGTTTGCTTAACTGTGATTATTTGTAGCAAAGTCATAATTGGGTGGATTCACATAAAGTGCTGGGCCATATGCCCTGATTTTGAATACACATATTGTGCTAAGCCTAATACACCCTATTAAAGCTTAGTGTGAATTCAGCTGCTAAGTATTAGGATATGAGGTATGTTACATGAACCACTAACTGACTCATAGTTTATGTTGGCTACTCTAAGCTAACATAGAAGCATAACACATTTGAAATACAGGTTGGAATGGAATGTCCTTCCATGAACATACAATGTGTGGTCCTTCAGTTGTTGCTGAAATATATATCCTCTTTGTGCCTGGAGGTGCTGGCATTTGCCATTAGCAACCTCTGGTGGGGTTTGAAATTGAACACTCAATTAATATAAAAAACTAGACAATCCTTGACCCACTGTGTCATTGTTTCAAAGATATTTCCTTACCTGATTCCTCAATGTACGTGGAACATCTAATGTACAGAGCATCTAATGTACTGGAAGAGTTTTTTTTTAAAATTCAGAGAGATATTCAAGTTGTATCTGCCTTGAAAGAAATATGTGTTGAACTGCAAAGCATAGTCAAACATCAGTAACTGACCACAGAAAATGTTTTATGACATTTGTATTATCTCATAAAATATTTCATGGTAATATTTTAATTATAAAATGTTTTATAATATGTGCAAAATTTCAATTCCACAGGAGTCATGGGTCCCAAATGTTGCATTCATTCTGTAAGTTAACCCTTTTGAGGTACTTTGGTTTGAAAATTGTTTCCCTATGGTGCACCATTCAACTCAGTTAAAGGTTACAGATACGAGATTTTAGTTTTATAAGCATACAGATATAAGAGAATCAGCAGCACTTTAAATGAATTACATAAATGGTATTGTCAGCTTCCCAAGAAACCAGACAGAAAATACGAAAAGAGCCAAATGTACTTTATTACAACAGTACATTAACACAACCTTGCAAGTGTGCTGCAGCTGCCAAAAAGGCCAACACAGTGCTAGGCTGCATTAACAGAGGGATAGAATCAAGATCACGTGAAGTATTAATACCACTCTTTAATGCCTTGGTAAGGCCACACTTGGAATACTGCATCCAGTTTTGGTCACCACGATGTAAAAAAGATGTTGAGACTCTAGAAAGAGTACAGAGAAGAGCAACAAAGATGATTAGGGGACTGGAGGCTAAAACATATAAGGAACGGTTGCTAGAATTGGGTATGTCTAGTTTAACGAAGAGAAGGACAAGGGGGGACATGATAGCAGTATTCCAATATCTCAGGGGCTGCCATAAAGAAGAGGGAATTAAGCTATTTTCCAAAGCACCTGAAGGCAGGACAAGAAGCAACGGGTGGAAACTAATCAAGGAGAGAAGCAACCTAGAACTAAGGAGAAACTTCCTGACAGTGAGAACAATTAATCAGTGGAACAGCTTGCCTCCAGAAGCAGTAAATGCTCCAACACTGGAAGTTTTTAAGAAGAGACTGGACAGTCCATTTGTCCGAAATGGTGTAGGGTTTCCTGCCCGAGCAGGGGGTTGGACTAGATGACCTCCAAGGTCCCTTCCAACTTTACTATTATTATTATTATTATAAGTCTGAAAATATAAATCTCTAGCCATCTCTTTTTACTGCCTGATTAGTTAGGGCACACCCTTTCTAAATTTCTTTCTCTTTCTGTTACTTCCCTTTTATTTAATCATTTCCTAGGCAGCACCTCTCTCACCTCTTCTCATCTTCCAATGTGAGAATTCACATTCCATATATGTATCCATCCATTGTTCATTGCCAAATTATTTCTCAACTTTTTAACTTTGTCCATCTATTTTAATAGTTGGTGAGCCCACATTGTGGCAGAAATATACAAGTGGGAATTTTCCCCAAATTACTGGCTGTTAAATTTAGGAACTAATGAGTATGGCCCTCAAACATATAAATAACTAATTAAAAATAGAATGTTATGCATGGCAAAATATTCACATAAATTACAAATTATTCCAGCTGCTTTTTAGCACTTTTTAGCAACAGTTTTATGTTTTTGCTAGAAACACTGTACTATAATTATTTCAACTATATTTTCTTGGCAAATATAAAGGAAAGAAAAGAGGCAAATCTGAAAAAGGATAAACAATTTTAATTCATTTATAACTTTGTTTGTGAAGGAAATTTTAAGAGCAAAACCAAGAAACAACTGTACAAAATACATATTCTAATTTTGTCTAAAATGAAACAGTATATGTTATTCTATTTTTAAAAGATAATTTAATTTCTATATTTTTCAAAGGAATATGAAAAACTCTGCATTATGGGACCACTTTTGTATGGTAAAAATTAAAATATCAAAATAAAGAACAAAATAAGTTGTTATTTTGAAAAATAAGTGTAAATGACAGCTTCCTGAAATAAAGACCTGTCCTTTGAAATAAGGATGTATAGTCACTTTATCATATGCTATTCACAGATCCACGAGGGTTTGCAAAAACATGCTAGACTGAAACCATAGAATTATAGAACTGAAAGAGGCCTTGTGGTTATCTTGTTCAGGGCAGAGATGCAAGTTGAAATATGCTACCCAATTTTTTTATATCTATCTATCTATCTGTCTGTCTGTCTGTCTGTCTGTCTGTCTGTCTATCTATCTATCTATCTATCTGTCTAAATCTATTGGATTAATTTGGAATCTCCCTTTCTATAATTTTTATTTCTTTTCTTTGCTTACTTATTTTGCACCCTGGGATGGTGAAACTATTAATTTCTGTGAGGAAATCCTTGAGTAATGCTACCATGTTCCACCTTTTCCCCACTCCCTTCCTTCTGTCTTCTTTTTCCAAGGCTAGTAATTTACAGTTGTGACAATCCCTATCATCCCCTGATCATGCTCTTCTCTGAATGTGTTCTAAAAGTGATTCTTATATTGATTCTCAGAGTGTCCTGCCAACATTATGCTCATTGTGTTTCTAGAACAGGGGTCACCAAACTTGGCAACTTTAAGACTTGTGGTCTTCATCTCCCAGAATTCCTCAGCCATGCTAGCTGGGGAATTCTGGAATTGAAAACCACAAATCTTAAAGTTATCAAGTTTGGAGACTCCTCCTCTAGAAACTTTGAAAGCTGTATGTGTAGAAAGAATAGCCAAATGTTCTTTTTGTTGAATGCTGCTTACTAGGCCTGTTGATGTTCAGAAAAATGACGAAAAGCCAGAAAAATGATGAAAGGATACTACTGTTATCTTAAGGTGTGAATGTGTTTGATAGCATAGGCTTGAAAAATGGTGGCAACAGTAGCTCTCTTTGAAAGAGCAAGATGGCAGTGGCTAGATAGTAGTGTGTAAGATATTTGCTCCTCTCTAGCATGGAACTCACTGGGTCGCTTGGGTTGGTCAACTTCTCTCAGCCCACCTTATTTCCACAGTTGCTATTGTAGAAATAAAATGGGAGATCTCCACCATCCCAGTTTCTGCTTTATGTTCTTCAGAAAAAAAGGCAAGCTATAAACATAATAATAAATAAAGTATATTCTTCCTGAGTAGGCCCTGTCCTGTGCTACTAAATGGGGAGATTATAGACTGCACAGATAATTCCGTCTGGGTGAAAGGCAGCAAAAAGAAACAAACAGAAGGGGACGGGGGTCATGAAATATTCATTAATTAACTTATGATAAATACTTTAGTCTCTGAATATTGTATTAATTTGCATCTCATTATATTTTTATCTCATTATAGTTCTGATTCCAGATGCGTGTTAGTGCTGACATTTTATGTATGTTATGTATGTTCAACATTTGTGATCTTGCTCAGGCAATGCAGTGTCTTGAGGAACAGGAGAATAATATAAATGTATTTATTTTTGTTTTGTACAGGCCACCAATAATCTGAATAATTCTGGCCAGTTTACCGTCAAACAATTTTTTAAAAATATAAACAAGAAATCTCAAAATTATAAACTTTAAAAAGTATTTTTAACATTAAAATGCTTAAGTTTAAAACCTTTGTGTGAATAAGTCACCACCTTAGCTCTAATAAGACTTGGGTGTATTTTATGTAGTGTAGTAATTTATTTGTAAGGTAGGCACAAAGGCAACAAAGCAAATGACATCACACACATGATGTCACCCAAATGACACAAAATCATGTTATTTGCCTCATTTACTTGATGATACCATGGCACAAATTAGGTATTCTGTGTCAACATTATTGGGGCTTTTAGTAGAATTGTGTAAACATGAGCTCCATTGTAAAAAATGCAGACTGAATTAAAAGTATTGGCATCAAATACATCTTAAGCCACAAAGAGCACCCCATTGATGAGCAGGTCCCATCGGTAATTTTAAGCAAATGTCAGAGAAGCTGAATTTTATTGGTGAACAGCAGAAATTCCCTTTTTATCAGAGTGTCAGATTTCATATTTTCAAGTTGTATTTCTGAATATGCATACATAGTATTTCTCAGCTCTACAAGTCACAGCAAGGCTGTGCCTGAAAGCTTAATAAGTTCTTCTTTAAAAATATTGAGAATATCTAAGCTCAATTGGTATGATCATTGATAAAGGAGCAGGGAGCTTGTTAGGAAAAGCTATTTATTTCTGGCAGAATTTGAGTGCTTCACTTTGTAGATATCAGGGACTTGGGGATTTTTATTTTATCATAATAGATCTGTTATTGAAAGATTTATATTCTCTTTAAAACATTTATTTCCCCCTGTAAAGCTTTCCTCTCCAGCTGTGATGGAGTGAAATGAAAATAAATGTGACTCCATACATTTATTGTTGCTCTACTCCATTGCAAATATAAATATGGTTGTCATTTTCCAGTTGCGGAAAGTTTTGTCTTGCTTTGATTTTTTTTTTAAAGTAATACATCTGAAACAGTCATTTGCAACCTTTTACAACTGCAGAATCTCCCTTCGTATTGTTTTTAAATATCTGCTCCCAGGAATTTGGACTCTTATTTTAACTGACTTAAAACAATATGAAAATTACATACTACTTTTCTCCTATGTTGGATATTTCTGCTAAATAAATAGATTTTTCCCTTTTCCCTATTATAAGTTGAAGGGATGGGGAAGGAAAATAATGTTTGCTCACCTTTCTCATATCGCCCCAAACTCAGATTGTGTTATTATATAGTAAATTATAGCTGTACAGTGTGCAATGTGCTGTGTAGACTATGTTTGTTAAACAGAATGAACAATGACAGAGCTGTTCTTCCACAAAATCCTCACCTTTTTATGCTGTGGTTGTTTAATAGATCTTTCCATTATTAAAAAAAAAATTTGTAGCTTCATCATAATATGCAAATCATAGTTTGCAATTGTCATAGGCTTTATTTTGTTGGAAGGAGCTTCAACTGAAATTGTATATCATTTGTATCCTTTACATGGGATGAGAGACAACTAAAGGACCGATTTTCATACAAATTTCTATTATTTCTGTTTAGGATTGTTTTACATTGTGTGAAACAATCTTCTTTCTTTTGCAAGATGTTAGGATGACTGTATCAATTTGTTCTCTGATAGGAAATGAAAAAGGGAGGTAAAGAAGATGAGGCAGATAAAAAACTCAAGAGGCTTAGAAAGACTTTCAGAACAAAAATAGTTTAACAGTGTTATTTTAACACCTCTCAGGTACTGAAAGGAAAATCGTGAATAAAATCTAGGAAAGAAGAAGTAGTGGAAAACCGAATGTTACTGATCTCAAAATTACAAACTTTCATTTGCCCAGGCAAACTAATTTCCATGAAACATAGTGGCTGAAGCATCTCCAGTGTAAGTTTGTTAAAATAAAAGAGATTTGGTTTATTTTGCTATTGCAAGTGTAGAATAGCATCTGGTTCTGATGCTTGCTGTATTATAATTTTTAGAGGTGAGGAGAAGGATATGGAGAGGCAGTCTCATCTTGAGTTTTGCTTTCAAATATTTGATCCTGAGAAATATAATTAAAAACAACATCTGAAAGAAAAGTGTTTGGGAAGGAACAAGGAAGGCATGAGTCTTGTACCCCTTGGAAAACAGAAATGTTTGTGTTATATTCATAGTATTGACTTTCATTTGAAATATTGCTAAGTCACCATGCAGTTTTCTTGGCTCGAGATTCCTTAATGGCTCAATTTGCCTCAGGAATTAATATACAAGCATCCAGTCAAGAAAATATGGTACAAATACAGGAGAAATTATAGAGTTATTGTTGGTGATATACAGTATATAGATTGACCAAGGCAGACAATCTGGATAGCACCTTCTTGGCACAGATCTTTGAAGAAAGAGAGACAAAATAGTAACTTAATCTACTCAACATTTATGGGAAAAGTAATTCAGTCTAATTTTTAAAATCCCTCAAATTATTTCTCAATCATGGAAGGCAGAAGAAGAAAACAGAAGATAGCTCTCCTGATTCTAAACCACAGGGGCCAAAGCAGTGGTGGGATTCAAATAATTTAACAATTGGTTCTCTCTGAATCACAGAACCCTTTAAGAGGCACATGGGTAAAAACCAAGCTAGGTATGATGACCCAGGGCCCCAAACGGAGACAAAGCAATTTGAATCAGTATAATTGTCTCTGTAAGCACTGCCAACATTCATCCAACAGCCCCCACATATGCTGGCACAAGTTCAATAAAATAGTCAACGGAGTTAAACAGTTCTTTAAAGTAAAACAGATAACAAAGTATGATCTTTTCAATGCACAGCTTGCCTGTAATCTGCAAACTGCAAAACTGAGGACAGCAAGGAAAACTCAGCAGGAAACAAACTTAATCCAAAATACAAAGAGTCCAGGTACAAGAGCTCACATCACAAAAGTTCATGTTTATTCCCGGCAAATGCCCCACCCCACAGCATCTCCTTAAATACCTACTTCCCAGGTGTGCCTTGTGAAGTGGGGCATGACGCTCTCTTCTCGAGCAAGTGAACCTGCTTCCATTGTTCTCTCCTCCTCTCTGCTCTCCTTGCTCTGGGATATGGTGGGGAGGGGCCTTGCTCCTCGCCTGCCTTCCCTATTCCAAACTTGAAGGGCCCTGGCCTGCTTCAGCCTGTTCCTCCCCACAGTCCTCCAAAGCCACAGACAACCCTTCCTGGGCCTCAACAGGGAACTCCATGTCATCCTCAGAGTCAGGCTCGGATGGAGGCATGACACTAGGGCAGGAGTGGGAGTGGAGCTGCCCCATGCCCCCTGCACCTGCTTACTTCACTGCCCCCCATTCAGTAACCTCCCGCTGCCATTTCAATGAACCATCTGCCCACCTGCCTCTTCCCTTTCACTCCCCTCCCAAGCTGGACTGCCATGCTATAGAGGATGGACTTTACCCAGTCCCCCTCCACTGTTTTGGACCCAGGTGGGAATGATGGCGAAAGGCTCGATTGCTGGAGGGGCTTTCTTTGGCCCCTGTTTTGCCCAGCAGATCATCTGCGGCAGCCTCCTCCTCCACCACCACCAACTCTCCCAACTCTCCCATGGCTTGCACTGTGACCGTCCATTGCTGCCAAGGTGCGGCTGCTTGCACGAAGCAGCAGCTTGTGTGGGCTGCCTTCTTCCCAGACAAGAAAGAGAGAAAGGGAAGATAGTTGGGTTATGGTAGCTTCCTTCGCCTCCCCGGGTGTCCTTAAGTCTTCCTTCCTTCCTTCTGCTGGTCATCATTTTCTTGCTGCCCTGCATCTCCCTTATCCATTCTGGAAATGGCAGCCCATTTTCTGCCACTTTCCTCCCAGCAGAAGGGAGGAAAGGAAGGATGCTTTGGATAGAAGGATGCTAAGCTCCCAGAAAACTACTCCAGCTGGAGCCAGGTAAGGAAGGGCAGGCTCCCCTTCCCCGATGGTTCTGCATAGCCCTTGAGGAGCACATCAGTTTCACACAGGTTTATCCTTGGCACCCTCTTTGGACGGCAAACAGAAGAGCTTTGCTCTTTTTCTCCAGGCCCTTTGAAATTGCTCTCCCACCCCTTCGCTTTTCTGCCTTAAAATCCAAAGCAGATACTCAGCTTCTTACAAAAATCATACCAGTAGCTACCATATCTTCAGCTGATTAGGAGGAAAACATGTATGCTCTAGATTTTAAGGCAGAAAAGCGATGGGGGCAATTTCAAAGGGCCTCCTGGAGAAAAAGACCAAAGCTCTTCTCAAGGGCTTTGCAGAACCATTGGGGAAGGGGAGCCTAGCCTTCCTCGTCCAACTCCAGCTGGAGTAGTTTTCCTGGAGTTTAGCATCCTTCCATATGAAGCATCCTTCCTTTCCTCCCTTCTGCTTGAAGGAAAGCAGCAGAAAACGGGGCTGCCATTTCCAGAACAAAGAAGGGAAACGCTGTCCGATGCAGAGTGGCAAGAAAGTGCGTGCAAGAAAGTGTAGTGGCGGTGATGGAGGGCCAGCGGAGGGATACCAGGGCTGGCAGAAGGATCGGCAGGGGAGGCTTGCGCAGATTTATCATAACTGGTTCACCGAACTCAACAAAAAATTAGATATTGGTTCTGCTGAACTGGTGCGAACCAGCTGAATCCCACCACTGGGTCATAGTAATAGGAAACTAGGAATATATATTGGATTCCAAAATAATATTGCAGTTCAAAAAAATCTTCTTAGGATCTAATAGAAATAGATGCACAGGCCTTGGAAATTCATCAATTGTATGATGAACTATAAAATGATCATGTCCATGAGATTTTATTTGGGAATCTTTGATTTACTTCGAAAGAAATTTGAAAAACAAATTCTCTTTCATCAAATTGTCTCAGGCTCTGCCTTAATCCTTTCTGTGAAATATTCTTACAGTGTTTTCTTTGCTAAGAATATTGAGATGAAAAGAATAAGGTTACAAGCATTTTAGTGACTGAACCATTTCCCATTTATAACCAGTTTATTCCCTAGTACATTAGAGCAGATACTTTAAAAAAAAAAGACTTCCTATGATTTGAGAAGGGGGCAGGTCTTTTCACAGATGATGGAGAAGATGACAACTGGCTATTTATATAAGCTATCTTGTGAATATGTATTAGTTTGGGAACTATCTATTATAAATTGTATGAGAACTGTAGAAAAAATGCAGAGTGGTTTGATACAGGTTGAATATCATTCATTCATTCATTCATTTATTTGGTTATTTATTTATTTATCACTGATTTCCTCCCTTTATTTATAGCAGTTTCATAACCCTGACATGTTTGATTGATTACAAAGTTGTTTTGAATGTTTTTCCTGCAACTAAAGCAGTGGTTCTCAACCTTTCTAATGCTGTGACCCCATAATATAGTTCCCCATGTTGTGGTGACCCCCAAGTGGGTGTGGCCACCAATAAGAGGGAGTAGGACAGCTAGGGAAAAGGGAAAAAAATGGCGGACAGCGTGGTTTGGCGACCCCCGTGAAATGGTCATTCGATCCCAAATGGGGTCCCGACCCACAGGTTGAGAACCACTGAACTAAAGTATAGATAGTAACTAGAAAAACATGTCCTTAATAATCAGAAAAAATGTTTAAAAGTTAAAAAGTTTAGTTTGTGAACATTAGACTGAATGAAGTTTTTATTGCATGCAAAAAATATGATAATACTAAATCACTTCTTTAAACTTGTAAAGACTGCAGTGAGAGATGAGAAGTGATTTATGCTATCCTTGGCATCAAAAATGTGGGTGATATGCGCAAATGCACAATGCCAAGAATACAAATGAAAGCAAATAGAGAATTTGCTAAAATATTCTAGAGAGGTAGTATTGAGATTTTCTGGAACACATTTTATAAACACTCTGTGATCTATTTCGTAGATTGTATTAAACCGTGTTATATATTATAATTTTCTGAATAAACTATAATTAATTAGATTTGCATGATATGTTCAACCAGTGGATTTCAAATTTTACAGTTCCATGATATACTAAAAAGATAAATGAATTTGTGAATCTCCGCTCCTCATATGAAAGAAATATTTTATTAGTGTATACATGTACACACACACACACACACAGAGAGAGAGAGAGAGAGAGAGAGAGAGAGAGAGAGAGAGGGAGGGAGGGAGAGAGAGGGGGGGAGAGGGAGAGAGGGAGAGAGAGAGGAGTTCTTAATATATGTGGTGTTATAATTGGTTGCTTTGGGCTTGCAAAAAATGGGTTAAACCATCCTTCCACTATTCGGCAACTTCCATTTGCTCCTTTCCAACAATGCAAATATTCAGATGGCCTATTTGCTAAACACATACAATGTGCCAGTTTGGCTCTAAAGCAAAAAAGCAATTCATCCCTATAATATCATTGCCATGTATTTATCTTTTGAAAGGCATCTTGTTGAAATGGTGTGAGTGCAAAATACTAATGGTATCATGTGTAAGGATTCAGTCCCTTCCTTGGATCTTTAGTGGTGAAGTAAATGAGATGGGTACCATTTATTTATATCATTAGATTTTGAGGTTGCTTAACTCCTTAACAGCTCTGGACAACTTTCAGTTAAAACACAAAAAGCAAGAAATAACAATAGGAAACAGAACTTATGACCCAGGTGGTCATAGTTAGGCTGGCCTCCAGAGAGTTCTTTATTTCTCTTGGGAATGGTTAAACAAATGACCCTCCACCAACCAGTAAGGCTTCACGCTCAGTCCCCCAAACAGCAGCCCATAGATTATCTATCAAGTCCACAAAGCAAAAGTCCAAGCATAAGACAAAGGGAGTTTCATAGGCAAAGTCTTCAGGGCTAGGGTAAGACAAATAGCAGACCATAAAACAAGGTGGTGTCCAAGGCAAAAGCAGTCCTCAAAGCAAGGCAAAAGCATTCCTGAAAGCAAGGCAAAAGATCTGAGTCAAAGCCTGGGGAATGTTATCCGAAAACAAACATTTGTTCCTGGCAAAAGCCCCTCCTTATGGTTTCTCCTTAAATGCTAATCTCCAGGTGAACCTCATAAGGAGGGATGAGTAGTCAGTTCGCCCTGTCCTGACTCTGCCTCCTCTCCATTCTCCATGGTCAGGAATTGGGCGGAGGAAGCATTTGCTCATCTCCATAGCTCTGCCGCTCCTCTGCTCTGCTGCCTGCCCTTTCCATCTCCTCCCCCCTTCCTCAGTCACCTGCACCCTCTCTTCCTCCCTGTCTACTCTTCTGAGGCCTGAGAGACTGGGACTGCCTCGTCCTGGTTCCCAGGTTGTTCCTTATGGGCCATAGTGACTGCACCATCCCCCTCTGTCAGCCCCAGCTCCAAGTCATCGTCGTCGTCCTCCTCCTCCTCCTCCTCGGACCTGGGCTGTAATGGGGCCATGATAGTCTTGTGGAACTGATGGAAGGCTACCTCAACACTAAATGAACCAAAACAGTAGGGATTCCACAAGTACCCCATCCTAAGGCCAGTGAGAAGAACTAAATTTTTAATAGTTTTTTGAAAGAACTTCAGGTGGGAGTTATACAGATCTCTGAGGGAATAGCTTAATACATACAGTATGCATAATATACTTAATATAGCCAGCTGGTTGCCCAATGTCATTGCAATGATATAATGCATTCATACATATGCATTGAACATCATGGAAGCAGTGGGAAACTTTGAGGCACAGCATTTCGTAATCAGGAACAGTGAGAGCTCAGCATGAACTTTTTCACTTCATCCCCTTGCTTCTCATTAAAGAAGCCTTATTTTCTGATCAAGTACTTTAAGATCTCCATGGAGATTTTTCTTTACATTTTAGGGGTACAGTCTTTGGTCATAGAACTGCACATAGTCTCCTTGAATGAGACTTCCAGAGTAATTTCAGAGGTTAAATCACAGTATTTAAAATTAACAGATGACCTAAAAAATCAGGAGAATAATCTTCTTACAAACCATATATAGGTATGGCAAACATTTATTTTAAAATAGTCAAATTGTATAGCTGGAAACTTTTCCTTTTATATATATTTTTTATTTTTATCTTTCTATTTTAGTTTGAATAGGATTGAGTATAATACAGTATTTCCTTTCATACATATGTATAATTTCCTTATTACGGAAACATTCAGAAGTATAATATGAAATATTTGTAAAGTTATTCTTAATGATGGAAAATAGTTGACTTTGTAGCTGCAAGTATTGTGAATTTTACTGTGAAAGCTGATTGGGGTCTTGTTAGCCCAACAGGATTTTCCACTTTTGTTTTAAATGGATGAGTTTTATGTTGTAAGTTAAAAGCAGTTTATGGCTATGAATTCTGTTAAGAAAAAAGATCCTTGAAATATCTTTTTGAGTTTATAGAAAATATTTTCTATTTCTTTGTTTTTTGGTGAGGAGATCTGAAAATTAAACAAAATAATGTAGAGAATATCCTTTAATATAACTATTCTGTTGCTAGATCAGTATATATGTATATTTGTAGAAATTCAAAATTTGCTTCTATTTGTTGCCTCTTGTTGTCAGGCAGCCTGGATAAGACTTGCACTTTTTTTTAAAAATATACAAAATGATTAAGGCATCACTACCAAAATTTTCCAACTTTTGAAATGATAAATATTATAACAACTATGTCAGGCTCTTTGCAGAAAGCTTTTTACTTTGGTGCTTCATGGAATTGCCACAAATGGTTGGTGTTCCATTCATTATTTATTTCTCTGGGATGTGCATTTCAAATCAGATTTAGAGTGGAAGACTTTTACATCTCTAGTGTATGAAAGTGCTGAAAGAGAAGGTGAACGGTATGATATGTAACACAATCAGAATAGTATTTTTTCTAGCTATCTAGACCCCTCTGAACCAAGCACTATGTACTGTATATCTAATTATTGTTAATTATTTGGCACAAAATAGCAGATTATGGTGTGAAGATTATGTTTTAGTTTTGTCAATTAGGGGATGCATATTTTGGCCAATTTCTTCTTCCAGAGAAACAACAGAAAATAAAACAACATTTCTGAGTTTTGTAATGCAATTATCCAGTTAAAAGTGAATTTGTAAACATATAATCCATAAAACACAATTCAATAATATGTTTTGTATGGAAAAGAGGACTGCAAAAAGTTACATATAATAGACAAAACTGCACTAAAAAAATCCATGTATTAGAAAAAAGGTATATTTTTTTAGGGTGCATTTTTAAAATTCTTGATATAGAAATAAGATTAACTAAATTTTAAGGTTGCATTGATTACAAATTTAAGGCAAGTAAAAGTAAAAGTAATGAAATCTATATATTTTTTGTTCATTAGAGAAAAACAAAATTAACTTAACTTTGGGGCCAAAAATTAGAGCTTTTAATGGCTTGCTGGAGATCTGAAAAGTAAAAAATGAAGGCAAAAATTATAATCTCATGTGAGTTATATTAGATTAAATCAATATGATTTGGAAGAGCTAGTTTGATGTACTGGTTAAAGCACCAGGTTAGAAACCAGGACTCTGTGAATTTTATTTCTGTTGGGTGACTTTGGGCCAGTCACTCTCTTTCCTTGCTAGAGAAGAAAGCAATGGCAAACCATTTCTGAAAATGCTATCAAACAAACTGCAGGGACTAATCTAGGCAGTCAACACTGCCTCAAGTCACCTCCCCCACTGACAAATTATTTACTATATTTACTTGAATAGAATACCTGAATCTAATGATTCCCCCCATCCCCACTCCCAAAAGAAATAAGAAAAAAGTGATGAACAGATAAAAATCCTCCATATTCCCAACTTTTGACATTATTTGCCAGGGTTTCCAATTCTCACTACAAGCAATCTTGTGAATTTGGAATTGTATATGTGTATACATGTGATTGTAAATTCCATTTAGATGGTACACTCCAAAATGGGCAGAGGTAAGTTTAAAAAGTCTGTGCTTCCCTGACATTATGCTAGGGCTAAGTTCCCAAAATCCTTCCATAAAGCAAAGTGAGATACTGAAAAAATGGTGTTGCAAAGTATGGAGCCAAATTTTGTATCCCAAATGTATTGACATATATGCCCACACATTTTAGAGCTTTATTTTTAAGTATCACTTTATTCAAACATTTGTTGTCTATCCTTCCATATACAATGAAAGCATTTCTCCATCTTCTCTATAGCTGGATTTCTAATGTGCATGGTTATAATGGCACACAAATAGATAGACTGTCTCGTGGCATTTATTAGTATTTTTTAACATGTTGCACACAAGGTGAAAAGCACTTCTGAGGGCTGAGGATCTTCATCAGGTTCAGCATGCCATATTATGTCCAAGCTTGTTCTTAGGGTTACAGAGGTTCTCTCCTTTTACATAATAAGTTTCACAAGTTGTTGATAGCTGGATTAACCCCATAGCTATGGCAGGTGTAGAAATACAAAGCAAGTTTCACAATGAGAACCACTGTACAATCCAATAGTGAATGCTTAAGTGAGGATGCAAAGGGCTTTGACAGGAAAATGTTTTAGTGATTTTAGTGGAGCAAATTTTGGCATGTTTCCAGTTCTTTGAGGTATATTGATGATGCTGGCACAAATTGTATAATAGTATTTTTTTTTACATAAAGCAAATTTCTGGATGAAAATGATAGAGCGCGTAAGTTACTAGTGTTATTGTGGGGTTAATTGTAAATTTGCATAATGGAAATTCACATATAGCAAGGGAAATCTGTGAATACTGCAATATTAATATTAATTTATTAATGAGTACTGCACTACTTAAAATTGGCTGTAAAATAAGATATTTGTAGGTTTAATTGAACCTCTTTTTGCATTTGTTCACACAAACCATTCTCTCTCCCAAACTAGTCTCTTCTCTGTCTCTGTCTCTCTGTCTGTCTCCACCCTCTTGCTTTCTCTCTCTCTCTCTCTCTCTTTCTCTCTCTCTCTCTCTCTCTCTGTGTGTGTGTGTGGGGGGGGTTGTGTTCACTCACAGAAAGCTAGACTGTTTGCAGAAGTCTGGACTCACCTATTTGTTTAACATGTATTAATTACTATTGAATTCAGATAACTCCATAGAATATGGGATTAAACCTGTAGGAGAGAAATGTCACTGAGGCACTGAGCTGTTTTTCTTTCTGTTTTCAAAATAAAACTGAATAGTAAAATAAAATATACGTAGCTCAGGGTTTAAATTGGAATCCTTGGTCCTCTATGAACTTGGATGTTGCTTGAAAATGGTTCTTTACCCAACTAGATAAGATCATTAGTGAACATGAGTGTGGATTTTACTCTTTGATCAATACCAGCTTTTGACCTTGGATGCAAGTATTATAAAATGTATGTATGCTGATTCTGTAGTATATCTCATTGGCTCTTAGTCCCAGATAAGTATTGAGACTTCTAGGCTTGTTCAATTGGCACATAAGTCTCTTCCCCCTCTAGATTTTCTAGCTCTTTTTCATACAGAAGTCTTTCCATTTGACATAGTTACTTCCTGTACACAGAAGCTGACAAATGTCTCATTTCCACCCTTTCTAAGGAATAGCAACGACTTCCTTCTTACCAGCCTTGATTTGCTTTCATCCCAATGTGAATGATGGATGGAAAAGGACCACAGCCAGCAAAAAGCATTATAATTCTTCCATGGTCTGACTAAGGACCCTTGTACGATTTTTTCATCGGTCATCTGTTGCCAAATTATATAGGGTTATCACTTTTAACTTGTCTCTGTAGCACCCAGGGATAGTTCCACTGAATCATCAGTCCTCAATAGTGAAAGATTCCTAAGAGGTTTTGTTGTTTTTCAAGGATATTCTGAAGAGGATGGAGCAATCCATTAAAAAAATCTAGAATGTACAGAGACAAAAATTATGAACTAGTGGCTTAGAAGCATGTAATTAAATATTATAAAAGCAACTAAGTCCACATTTTCCCCCCATGGAAGCCTTAAAATTGCCTAAACCATTACTTCCTTGAGTGTTTCAACATCATCTAGCATACTTCTGCCCTCATTAAAATCTCATTTTTGCTAACACTGAACAGCTTGAAATTTCCTTTTTAAATATATATATATACATATACATACATTATCAGAATCAGCTAGTGAAGGGCAATCAGTATAAAGCTTAAAAGGAAATTACATATAAATATGCTATTTTCCGTTATAACTGCTATTCTCTTAAATGAAAAATAATAAAAATATAGATAAGAAGCTTCCTCAATACATGTGATAGAATTTGGATCTAGACAATGAGCCCTAATTCATGAGTAAAATGAAGGCTGTTCACCTCTTCATCTAGAGCAGTGTTTCTCAATCTTGACAACTTGAAAGTGTGTGGAGATCACACTTCTTTAGGTTGTCAACATGGAAAAACACTGGTCTAGTTATATATCCCTAAGGCAAGGATCTATATGAAGAAAATTATAGAAGGATTTAAATTTTTAGATTGTTCATTTTAAAGCAGAAAAACTGCAATAATGTTGTTGCCCTTAAAGTGTTTTATACACTGTTAGAGAATTAATAGAAATACAGAGAAGTGAATTAAGTTAATTATAACAATGTTCTGAAGGATGGATGGTTAATAGATAATGATGTATTTTAAAAGATGCCAAATATTGAAACCAAAGAGTTACAAACCGATAACTTTGGAAAATAGGACAGGTTAGATTAGATGTTTCTTGTTTTTCTTTTGCTTTCTTATCTTTCTTCTATTGCATTCTTCTGAGTCATATGTTTCTAGATAATAACTCCTGAAGATGAACAGTTTTATTATTCTAAAAGGCACTTTGGGAACATTAGAAGTGGAATTACTTAGAATATCAATTTTGATTTTAGGCTCTTTTACTAAGTCAACTGAAATAATTAAACATACTTTCAAAGGGCTTTTAAATTAAACCTGGATGAATGAATATAAAGGAATCAAAGTGTTGTAGTTTTTAAGATATTGCTTTCATTTCTTCCTCATGAAAGTTGATTGTTGAAAAAATAAGAATAGCATTAATGACTAAGCCAACAATGATTTAGCTCACTGATTAGTTTCCACTAAATATTTTTAAAGCCTATGAGAATTAATTTCAGGTGAAATGGGAACCTCTGGAAAACAACAGTGGAAGATGTAACTTGACTCTCTGAGTCTTTGCAGAGAGGGTTGAGAAGACTGAAGAAGAAAAAAATTGATGTAGAATAAATACAGAATCATGACATCTCTAAATGCTCTAACCAAATGCTGAACATCTGGTAATTCACCACTAGTAAATAATAAATACTTCCTGAAAGTTATTCTCCAATGAATGCTTTAAAACAGATTGCTTACTCACTTTAACACATGGTAAACATCACTTTGTACTCAAAGTTATAACGATTGAAGAATATATGTTATTTATTTACTTTTGCTATTTAGATTAATGGATATAATAAAAGCAGGCTATTTAGCTTAATTTGGACTATGTTGTCTAAAGGAAGGATGACTTAGATTTTGGTGTTAAGATGTCTAGCCATGGAAAAGTTTGCTTTTGGCAGCATTGGGATTATATTCGGACACTAATGCAGAAAATCAATTTGCCATTTGGAGTTGAATGAATTTGTCATTTGGATTTGCCATTCAAAGTTATACAAATAGTCCTCCACTTATGTGGGGTTTACTCTGGCAAAAACTTCCCTATAGTGAACAATACTATTTTTGTTCAACACCTGCCACATTTGCTTAACCACCTCCACAAAAGTCATAAAATCAGGTGCAATCAGGCGGTGACACACTTATGACCGTCATAATTTATGAATGAAATTGTGGGCTCAGTTACTAACTTTAGTCAAGGACAATTTTTATGCAGCTCTACATGAGTAGATTTAAAATCAAGTAGATTCTCAAATGATTTGGCTCTAAAATGTTTTCTTTTCTGATGGCAGACAACCAATATAATTTAAAGTTTATATTAACCTCCTGAAGCAATCTAATCAAACAGAAAGCTTAACATTTTTAATTCTTACATTTTTAAGTCAGAGCTTGAGGCCAAGTATAGAAATGTTTTGAAAAATCCCATGTTAAAATAGACAATATCTATAAAATGCATTAGTGCTCTATGTTTTAGAAAGTGTCACTTTTAATTCCTTTATACATCAGTGTGAAGAAAACTGTCAGAAAAACAATACATAGTTACTACATTTTAGTACTCTTCTTGGCACACCAAGTTTAGCAGGACAGAAATTTGCAAAAGAAAAAAAAATAAAAATGAATGAAAGAACATGCATGATCACTAAAAATATGGTTACAAAAGGTACATGTTGCAGTATATGTCCACAACATCAGAATTTGTGGGATTTCCAAGCCTCTTTCACTTTTTCATATTATATACCAGTGATGGCGAACCTTTTAGAGACCGAGTGCCCAAAACCTGCCCCCTGCCCCCACTCCTCCTCTCGCCCTGCCTGCTCCACCCCGGCTTGCCCCCTGCCCTGCCCACCCGCAGGGCTATGCACCACCTCCATGGTTTGCCGCAGCATATTGCCCAGGCAGCCCTGCAGCGACATGTAAGCCACGCCCTCCATCCACACTCTGCAGCATCATCTACATGCTATGGGATGCGAGGGCCGAGTCTTGTCCCTGCTGCCTGGTTATCTCCTTGGCTGCACTGCTCCTTGCGAGCCGCGCCCAGGGGCGATTCTCCTCCAGGGGGGCTGCTGGTGAGGAGGCTGCGGGGGGAGGTGCGGCTTGGGTGACAGTGCGCGCGTCCACAATGAGGGCTCCAAGTGCTGCTTCTGGCATGCATGCCATAGGTTTGCCACCACTGTTATATACTGTCAGTATGCTTGGCCATGCTGACTTCGGCAACTAAAGTCCAGCATGATCTGGAGGATCACAAGTTTATTATTCCTGTTAAAATAGTATGATGAATCTATATTTATTTATATTATAAATATTTATATTATCTATATTTATTTAAATATTACTGCTTGAAAGAAATATTATGAAATAGTATGTTACAATATCTAAGCAGTTTGGAAAAGAGCTTTTTTCATTCTATTTTCCATTTTTAATTGGGTTCTCTAACTCATTTTTATTTTTTTTTATGAAATCAGAGCTTTTATTTTGACAGATTTTTATGTTCCTGAATTTTATTCTTTCTCTCAAAAACCTTATTGTCCCTCATAACAGCAAATAACAAAGCACCATGTAAAATGCTAAAATGTCAAATATCAATGTATAGCCTAACAAATTTCCAAATTTTCTTTTCAAACTCTTTATCCATTCCCATGCCCAATACTGCAATACAGCTCTTTCAGTACTGTTTTTGTTAAAAGGAAGTCAAATATTTTTAGAATGTTGTAGCTTATATAAGCTGAATTATTAAATATTGTCATTTGTTTTCTTTCTGACCTTCATGTAGATAAAATGTGATCTAGTTTTATTTTCAGTTATAAATCCAAAGATAACATTATGTGAGCAAGGGCATTCCTGCTACAAAGAATGACTTCCATAGACCTGTAATAACCTCTGTTCATAATGATGTTCTGTACTCAAGGATTCTCTACCTCTCAGAAATTGATTTAGTGAGAGTGCAAGAACTAGAAATGCTGTTGCCTTCAAAGCTCTCCAGGTTCAGGCCATAACTATTTGTGGGGTCACCTTCTCCAGTAACATCTCCCATCCCTGATAAAAACAAATAGGTTGGGCTGTCTCCCTTATTTGCAGGGACTGTGTCAATCTGCATTCTTTAGTGCGAGAATAGAATAGAATTAGAATAGAATAGAATAGAATAGAATAGAATAGAATAGAATAGAATAGAATAGAATAGAATAGAATACTTTATTGGCCAAGTGTGATTGTGCACATAAGGAATTTGTCTCTGGTGCATAAGTTTTCAGTATACATATAAACAACAAAGTGATAAATCATAAATCATGCGATAAAACCAAGAAAATGATGGTCATAAGATACCAATAGGAGTAAGTAATAAGAAAGATGAGAAGGATAATAGTAATACAGTCTTGTTATATGGTTAGATATCTTTAGGCAGAGATAGTGCTGTGGGAATTATGTTTTGCATCTTCTTAGATATTCCAAAGACTCTTCTCCTTTAGTGTTTTATAAAGACATGGTTACTGCAAAGGATCTGGGGTCTGAATGACATTGTCTCAATAGCTTGGAAGCTGTTTTAAAGTGGATGGTGGTATATTCCTAGATTCTCATATACTGTATGTTGCTTTATTGATATGGTGTGCTTGGTTTTATTTTAATCTGAGCTACAGATGCCATCACAGTCAGTCTATGATTGGAATAGCCTATAAGTCCTATAAAATACATACATATCTAAAGGTTGTTGTTCGTCCATCGATTTCGATGAAGACCTTGACATCTTGTGGGTTATGGGCCATCAACGATGTGTCCGTAGGTGGCTAATGAGACCGATGTTAGCACGGAATGTTCTGCCACATACTGAACAAAGAAATGTAGACACTGTTAATTCAGCATTTGCAGCTCTGGCTTTGCAGAGCGCTCGCTTTTCTTGTGCCAAGATTGTCCTTCTATGTTCATATGTCTGGCAGCCCTGGTACACCAAGGTGTGCCATGTCGGTCAATCATGCGCCAGAAGTTCCCAAGAGATGGTGTTAATATCCAGGGACTTGAGAGAAGCTTTTAACATGTCTTTATATCGCTTCTTTTGTCCCCCGTGTGATCGCTTTCCTTGAGACAGCTCACCATAGAAGAGCTGTTTAGGGATGTGATGATCTGGCATCCTTACAACATGGCCCACCCAGCGCATCTGGGCTTTCATCAACAGAGTGTAAACTGATGATAGACCTGCTCTGGAGAGGACATCTGTGTCTGGTATCTTATCCTGCCACCGGATCCTCAGAATTCTACGAAGGCAAGTCATGTGGAAGTAGTTCAGTTGCCTAACATGCCTCCTGTACACTGTCCAGGTCTCACTAGCATACAGTAGTTAGCACTGCTGCCTGGTAAACTTTAAGCTTGGTAGCAAGACTTATTCCACGGCGGTCCCACACGTTAGTCCGCAATCTGCCAAATGCAGAACTTGCTTTGGCAATTCTACAGTTGATCTTGATGTCAATTGTCACTGCACGGGAGAGGGTACTACCAAGATACGTAAATTGGTCCACTGCTTGCAGCTTTTGTCCCTTTACTGTGATGGTAGGCTCTTGATATTGGGCTTTTGGAGCTGGCTGGTACATCACTTCAGTTATCTGCGTGTTGATGAAGAGGCTGAAGTTTTCACAAGCAGCTGTGAATTTGTCCATGCTGGCTTGCATTTCCTGCTCCGATCCTGCATTAAGGGCACAGTCATCGGCAAAGAGGAGATCTCGTAGCACAGTCTCTTTTACCTTGGTGACAGCCTGAAGTCTTCGCAGGTTGAACAGTTTCCCATTGGTTCTGTACCTCAGATTAACTCCCACTGGGCTGTTCTGAAAGGCTCTGACAGCATGGCTAAGAACATCATGCTGAACTGGATTGGTGCCAGCACGCAGCCTTGCTTAATGCCATTAGTAACAGGGAAGGCCTCTGAGACTTCACCGTTACTCATAACACGAGCCACCATGCCATCATGGAACTGTCGTACCATCAGAATAAACCTGTCAGGGCACCCAAACTTCGACATAATGTGCCATAGTCCTTCATGACTAATTGTGTCAAAAGCCTTGGTGAGATCCATGAAGGTGGTGTATAGTTCACGATTCTGCTCCTGACATTTCTCCTGGAGCTGTTGAGCTGCAAATATCATGTCCACTGTGCCACGCTCTTTGCGGAAACCACACTGTGTCTCAGGTAGTATACCCTGTTCCAGATGGTCAATCAGGTGATTTAGCAACACTCGTGCAAAGATCTTGCCTGCAACAGAGAGAAGTGATATTCCTCTATAATTATCGCAGACTTGTCGATTTCCTTTCCTCTTGTAGAGGTGCACAATGGACGCATCTTTCAGTTCAGCGTCCATATGTATCTAAATACGTATATGTGCACATGGTAAAGATAAGTAAATTACATTTAGTGAAGCAAATAATAGTCTTCTGATCATTTCTTCTTAAAATAAAATTTTAACATAATTGAGATTTTCTTTTTGCTTTTTAATGACTATTTTCACCTAGGATTTCTGTCCATCTATCCCTATTATTGTTTAGAAAAAGCCATAATAAAATAGATTTTTTACTTGTTACATTAAATTGAGATTTCTTTAGCCACAAGCAAGTCAACTTGACCAGTTTCACATCCAGTTTCAAGTCATGTACATATTTTACAGTACATCATGTACAGCATGCTGTTGTATGCAAACCATACCAGTCAGATTATTTTTGAGGATGTATATTTAGAATTATACTGAAATATGTCGGTTTAAATCTAAAACATATTTATTACAGATTCTAAAAACAAATCCTTTCATTCATTACATTCAAGATCTACCACTGCTGCTAGTATCTGAGGTCAGGAATTGAATTGTGCTGTTTTGGGGCTGCAAAGTTAAATCCCTAGGAATGGAAGGAGATAATATTGCTTTATAAATTAAGGCCAGAAATAGAAATGATACAATTTCCAGGATCCTAATATTTTCCAGTTTCAGCCTTCAAGCTCATTTATGCTATTAACCTTGATTGTACGAAGTGAATGCTTGTTTTTTTGTCCTATTCAAGGATGGCGGATTCTCCATTTCATGTGGAGCAGTTATAGTGGTGATTCTGTTTTTATGATTCTTTTGTTCTGTTGTGGGTTATAAAAGATGCTGTTCAGTTGCAAATAGGCTCATTTAATAATATGATGGAAATATATTACCTTGCTTACTGACCTCATCCAAAACTTGTGATGAGGATGGAAAATTGTAAAAATGTATGAACAGGACAGAATTAATTTTCCTCAATACTAGACACACATCATATGTCCGCAATCTATAGAGATGTTGATGGTGAATAAAGAGATTGGAGGGCATCAGATTAAATATAAGACATGTAGGTAGCAATAGTGGTGAATATTTGTGGCTCAGGTGTAGGATGAGGCTAGGTATTTAGTTAAATGCCGCTGAAGAGGTTATCTAGCCTGGTAATGAAACATTCAGAAACCAACCCACAAGCTCAGAGAATGAACCTTCATTCTCATATGTAGGTAGATTTGGGATAAGGCTGCATTGTTTGCCAGTTTGCTTCCAGACGGTGTTCATGGGTCCAGGGTATCTGAGGAGTCATTTCACCCCAATGGAACTTGTCCACCCCACTCATGCCAGCAGAAAAGGCCTGCCATAGACCCCATCTGCTAAGGAATTTTGGCAGGCAGGGTCAATGAAAAGAGTTTATGTCCAACTCTGTGGAATACTGTACAATCTGAGAACTGTTCCCACCTTTTGGCCTTCCAGAAGGGTGTTAAAAGTGGGTTTTGCCAGTTGGGGCCCTGAGGGGGATGCTTATTGCTGGAGGTGGTTTATGGGGTAAGAAGATCTCATCTCTGTACCTTCCAATTCTTGATTCCTGGTTTTCTGCATAGTTGTAAAATTTTAACTGCTTTTCTATTTATTTAGAAAATATCTATTTTTGTGATATGTAATCTGCCCAGATTCACTGTATTGGGAAGGTGGGTGGCATAGAAATTTAATAAATAAATAAGGACTTTAACCAACAGTAGGTGGAAATATTGCAAGCAAGTAGAGTGCAGAGCTTTGATATTGTACAACATTAAAAGGAAAGAGTAGTACTTTACCTTGTTTCCTCTCCTGAATCCACTTCTGCCAATGTGCTAAAAAATGTATTATGCCTTATTGATTTCAGGGGAAGAAGAAATTGTCTTCAGACACTTCAGGTATTATGTGACTTTTACTTATGAATTCTCTCTGTTTATCTTGTTCCTCAGAATCAAATTAATATTCAATAGCACATCTTGAATGTCTGTACTTCCCTTTAGCACCGGGTTTCCCTGACCTCAACAGAAAATTGTGCAGGCTAAGAAGTTATTTATGCATTCTTTAATGGTTCAACAATTTACTGAGATAGACCATTTATTAGTATGGAAATACTGAGATATACAATACCATTCCTCTGCAGCAGTGTTTCTCAATCCTGGCCCCTTTAAGTTGTGTAGACTTCAGTTCTCACAATTCCTCAGCCAGCCATGGTTGGAAAATTCTGGAAATTGTGTTCACACATCTTAAAAGGGACTAGAGTTGAGAAACACTGTTCTAGGGTCTGAAAATAATATAGTTCAAAATTGTGCTTAGATGTTACTTGAACAAGCAGAACTGCAAAGAGCATCTGATCGTTGCCAATTTTGTATATCTGAAAGAATTTCCCTGTTATTCAAACCAGTTCATATGATGGGATGAAATAATTTAAGCATTTTGTTGACTTCTTTGGGCTGCAACAACTTAAATGGATTCCCTAAGCTACTGATTCCTTTGATATGGTATAATCATAATAATCACATCTATATGGAAAGAAGCACATTTATTCTTGGAGTACTTAGTTGTTTCATCAAAGCAGATCTTTTGTATTGCTTGATTTATTCTTTGCTGCTTCTATAATTGTATTTTAAATTTCATTTTCATACTGTGTTTACTTACAGATCATCTAGGGAATTTTTGTTATTGGGCAACGTATTTGTTCAGTAAACATTTAATAAAGCATCTCCATGTAGAAAATAGTCTGTGTCAGCCTCCAAATCTGTAAAATAGTTTTACAATATCTGAAGGCAACTACTTTATTTTCAAAGTGTACAAGGCTGATAAACTATGGTATGCATTCTCCATTGATCTCTAAATTAACTCAGGTTTTGTGTATTTTATATTGTAGCCTCAAAATTTGGTAATAAGAAATTGCCTTTTAGTTGCCCAGCTGTTGACCCATTAAATTTCAGTTGAAGAGAATCTATATATTAGCATTTTTGCATCAACTGAAATTGTACTTGAGAAGATTGAAAATGAAATGATTAACATGCAAATAGACAGAAGATTTTAAACACTTTGACATCACCCCCTTTCCTAAGATTATTCAAGTACCAGTCTGTGTTTAACCTTTCTGATAACTCAAACTGATCTACAGTCATTGTATGTGGGGGTGAGGGGTGACCTACTTTTACTATGACCGCTGCAATCCTATGAGGCAAGTTGGACTGAAAGAAAATGACTGATTCAAAGATAGGTTATTTCTTTAAAAAACTATCAGCAATGTTATCTTATATACTTCATGATACAGACATAACTCCCGTTAAATTTAGTAGGATTTGCTTTGGAGGAAATTATGCCTAAATAAACAGTTTACAATTGTGTTTTTGTTTTTGTATTTAATACATACATGTTTTGATTGTGGCAGCAATCAAAATATGTTTAATAAATACATTTGCCTATCCTTTAACTCAGTGTCTCTAAACTCATGATATATACATTTCATGATATATACATATAAACTCATGATATATACATATATAAATTTTATAAAATTCATCAACAAGAAAGCCAATAATCAGGATTTTCTACAGTTTCAGCAGCACTTCATAAAAAGCCCTGACTTGAAACCCATCAATCACACCTATCACATGCAAAATACTTTAAAAAGGTACTTTATAAAATAGATAAATGTGAGTAAAATACTCAAGGTATTAAAGCCGCTGTTTCCTCTGAAATGTTTGGTGTGGCTCCTATGAACATGTTTATCATTGTCTGTACATGTTTATGTTTATTTCTGCTTTTCTGGCAGCTCCAGTGGTAATGTGTACATCAGTCTTTCTCAATCTGAGTAACTTTAAGATATGTAGATTTCAACTCCCAGAATTCCCTAGCCCTGGTATAGATTGTTGATGAAGCCTTGAAGTAACTGTATTAAACCTTCTGAGGAAAAGAGGTTGCTTTAATCTTTCACTTTGAATATCCTGAAAACCCCTATCATCTAGGACTTTAACAGAGTATTTATTCATTTATTTAGTATTGCATTGACATATATGTTACCGGCAATGTGTGAAAAGCTGGCATTATATCGAATGCCTAGGAAATCTACAGAATGCATGATGTTTTTAGGCAAAGTAATGTCTGTGTTATTTTAATATGCTATATATTTTCCCTAGACATTGTATATAATATCTAGCCATTATGCAGAAAGTCAAGAACTATTTAGGCAAAGTATGAAAAGAGAGTCATAAAAGGCTTAGGGTTGGAGTTAACCTCAGCCCTAACCCTTTATTGAAAAGAAATACATGAAAATGAAAGAAGAAATGCAAAAAAAAAAAAAAGTACAGGACTTCCTTAATGAAAAAAATTCTCAAAAGACCAGTATTGAGCTATTTGTTGCAATAATGGAGGCTAGAATGCAATTTTAGCAGGAGTATTTTATACTTTGCCAGTTTGCCTTTTGGTATTGCATAGAATGCCTAGGAAATGTGTATACATACATACATACATACGTACATACATACACACCTCATCAGTTTAATTTACAAATATAAAATGCAACAGAGTCCATTTCATTCCAGGAACCATAGAATAAAAGCAAGAAAAAAAATCTATATCATCCAAACTGGATCAGCAAGGTAAAGCTGTAAACAAAAACAGCAGCTGAATATCAATTCTGAAATTCAAAAGCCTGCTGGAATACAATTGTTTTAACTGTCTTGCAGAAGCCTGAAAATAAAAGTCTATCTTTGGGGTCAAGACATGATATCTCTATAGTCCAGCTCCCACTTTCCATGGGAGTTTATCCGTGCCCTCAGGGTCGTCTAAATCCAAACCCCTTCAACAGTTCCAGGAAGGTTTTACACCCATTTGCACTCTGATTTAGGTCTTCCTAAGGGTCCAGATAAACCTCCAAGAGGTCCAATGACTTTCAGAAAGAATGCTGATGACCAGATAACTGCAAGGAATATAAATCTTTCCATTTTCCACCATTCAGCCAGAACTGAAGAAGCGAAATGTCTTCAAGAAAAAACGAAGTCCAGTTGCTTTTTGAAAAAGTACTTTTGGGATTTTTGCACCTTCTGAGGAGCAAATTCAATGGGAAAACCAGATTCACTTAACAACCATGTTACTGACTTTACAACTTCAGCAATTCACTTAACAACTGTATCAAAAAAGTTAAAATGGGGCAAAATTCCCTTAACTCTCTTGTTTTACAATAGAAATTTTGGGCACAATTGTGGTCATAAGTGGAAGACTACCTGTCCCAGTGGAAAAATCAGAAGTGAAGTTGACAAAAATGAAGAACAAAGATGACTGAAACTGAGTTGAGATTTATGCATAATCTATAGTGGTAGGAGTGGCAAAAGGGGAGGTTTTGGGGGAGAGGGAATGTCCAAGCTAATGGGGCTTCTTGGTGACTGCCGAGACAAATTCCCTCAGCCTTCTTCCTAGGGCTGAGAGGAAATGATTAGTCAAAGTCACTAACTCAATAGGTTTCACACTAAAGAAGGAACTAGAACATTTTATATGTTAAATAATATTGTAAATGAAAACAATTGTGTAATTTGAAGATTTTTTTTTTAATTACACAAAAGGGTTTGGAACCTAATGCATAAAGCCTGTAAAGTTGACATAGACTATGTAGCTTAAAACTGCATCCCAAATCTTTGGTATGTTTTGGGAACTTAACCACTATGACTTGTGTTTATTCAGTAATTATTATTAAATAGGCAAGGCTTAATTCATTCCTTGATTCTTTGTCAGTCCAACCCTTCCAATGTTTAAAAAATGCCTTAATTAGTAAACTAGATATGAGGCAAGGGAAGGTAAAATAAAATATGATGGCATTAGGACTCTGGACTTCTGACCAAGAAACATGTTCAGAATTATTTTTGTATATGCTGCTATTGAATCTTGCTGGTGCAAAATTGTTTCCATCCCTGCCTTTCAATTACCGTAAATGCCGGCGTATAAGACGACTTCCTCGAGCGCTGAAATCGGCGTCAAAGACGGGGGTCGTCTTATACACCGGCATATACGGTAAGTAATGTTGCCATTATATTTTAACAACTTGGTTCTATTTGATGTGAGTTTATGTCATAGCACAATGGGATTTTGGTGATATCTGTGTTCAATCAGCAGGTTGACAAATTTGTATAAGTGTTATAAGCCAGCTAACAAGAAACACCCAGGTGATTCGTCTTTAGCACTTTATAATTTCTGTCGATATTTCATGCAGAGTGCCTCTTGCACAAAGTCTTCAGATAGATCTTTATTTGGAGCCACTATACATGGCAAGTAAAATCATGACTTTGCTGAGTTGTTTGTGATCTCTCCTCCATAGTAGGTCTTGCCCTGCTTGCTAAAAGGCATTCAGACTTTAATAAATTGCATGTAATAAAAATATTAAAACATTTTAGTGGTGATATTACAGCTACTGAAAAGAAATCAAAGAGTTTTCAGGTGATGTCTTGGGATTTAATGGAGACCAACAAGCAAACAAAAAAATCTTACAGCCAACTAGATTATAGAAAATTGAAAACATAATTGTACAATGAGAGAGAGGACATTCACACATACAATTTGGTTACCTCATAACTAAATAAGTACTGAAATACCATGCTCTATCAATAAAAAATTATCTTCTTTGGAAAAAATTCTAAAACAAATTCTCTTTCATGAAACTTGAATGAAGATTGGCAGAAGAAAACTCATGGTCATTTGTCTGCTCAGCATTGTATGTGAGCAGAGTGGACTTTTTCTAGGGCAAAACAACAACTTTTTTTGCTTCCTTGTTTTAGTTTTGTGTACTAGCTGGTTTTTACTATATGACCAAATGGCTTTAAGCCCTAGTCCCCTTACTGGAATCTGAATAAGGATTAATCAGTGTTGACAAATGTTGACAGTGTTGAAAAAGTTGTTAGAAATAACTCTACAGAATTGAAGCAAAGATAGCTTTCTCTTATAGCTCAACATTAGCAAAACAGATTTTGGAGGGTGATTTAAAAAGGGCTTGTTTGCTTGCTTGCTGAATATCTGGAATGGACTCAAACAGCAAATCTGTGTTAACAACCACATTAATTGAGAAGAGTAAGAAAATGCTATTATAGATTTAATTAAAAGGGTTAACATTGTTTCAGTGGAAACAGTGGAAAGGAGTATTTTTTATTAAAATCTACCACATTACTTTAAAAAAAACAAAGAGCTATTTTGGAGATTATTTTATATTATGTCCTACTACTTAAATATGAGAATGCTTCCCCCCTCTCCCATTTTTAGTTTGCTGTCTTCTGGAATGATCTCATAACAAAAGTTGATAAAAATAAAAGGAAGGTTATTATAGCATCCTGTAGAAGGACTTGTATGATCTGGAATATGAAAGAAAGCTTAAAAGACATACTGTGTTTCATCCGTGTTTTGTACTAATTACATGGATAGGATCAAAGTATGTAAAACTGAACAAGACCTGAAAATGAAAGAGTTTAGCCTTAACTCATTTTAACAAAGGAGCAACTGAACAGCACTCTAGGCAATTTCAAACTCAGGATAAAATGAACTAAGCATATAAAATACACACATGATGAAGTTTAAGGTATTCAGTAGACTGACTATACAGACATTGCTTGATTGACACAGTTCTCTGAACTTGACAGTTTTTCAATCAAATCCTTTAATCCCCTGTGGATTAAACTTTTGAAAACTATTTGTCAGTTTTAGCCTTATTTATCTGCATTGAGCATATTATCTGTAGATGAGTGCTTCATATCTCTGAGCTGAGCTTTTAATCAATGTCATTTAGAGGCAGAGAATCAAGATCATGTGAAATATTTTTACTGCTTTATAAAACCCTAGTAAGACCACACCTGGAATACTGCAGCCAATTTTGGTCACCATATCACAAAAAAATGTAGAGCATTTGGAAAAAATTCAGAGAAGAACAACTAAAATGATCAAAGGCCTGGAGACTAAAACATATGAAGAATGGCTACGGGACTTGGGTTTGGCTAGTCTTAAGAAAAGAAGAAATAGGGGAGACATGATAGCAGAGTTCCAGTATCTGAGGGGTTGCCACAGGGCAGAGAGGACCAGAGGGAAGGATGAGAAACAATGGTAGGAAACTGATCAAAGAGAGAAGCAACCTGGAACTAAGGAGAAACTTCCTAACAGTGAGGACAATCAACCAGTGGAACAGCTTACCCCCAGAAATCGTGGGCGCTCATCACTGGAGATTTTTAAGAGGAGACTGAACATTCACCTGTCGGAGATGGTGTAGGTTCTTCTGCTTGAGTATGGGGCTGGACTAGAAGACCTCTAAGGTCCCTTCCAGATTCTATTCTGTTCTGTTCTGTTCTATTCTATTCCATTCCATTCCATTCAAGATTATTAGAATGAACTGGCAACAATTTTTAAATGAACTGATAAAGATATGCTGTTTGATGTAATTTGGTTGGTTTTGCCTTAATATGGTTTGAGCCAACAGTTGTGTTTTTTTATTGATCATCAAAAAGGCAAGAATAGTTTTCCCCCTTTTTTGTTTTCTTGTTTTAGAAGAACCATGTTCTTCTAATAAGAATTACGTAGTGAGCCCTACATAATTACAACATTAGCAGTTAATCCCAGTAACTGAGTACTATTGTAATTTTATGGTAAACCTGCTAATCATGGCTTATTTAAGGTTTAGCAAATTGTGAGCTAGTGGTTTAGCCAAATTAGCCAAATCTTGGGTTAGATAAGATTAATAATATTTTTCAGCAGGTCTCAATTACTAAAAATACAGATGCCTGACAAGGACCATATATAACTTTGGAAGATGTGTCACAGGCTATTGTAGAATCAAAGCAAGAGTGAGTATGTCCTGATTTTTGAAATCTTGGTGGTTTGTGAGTGCATTTGTTTTGTCTTTGGAATTGAGATTTTTTTTAGCAAATTACAGATTAATCTTTAGATTCCCAGAAATTCAGAATTGAAGTCCTTACATCTTACCAAGTTTGAAAAACACTGATTTATCCTATGTGAATTTTGGTTGTTAATTCTTTTATTAGTCAGGTTTAATCAGGTGTTATGTACAGGTAATCCTCAACTTCCAGTTTGTTTAATGACTGTTCAAAATTAAAATGGCACTGAAAAAAAATGAGTAATGACCATTTTCACATCTACAACTGTTGCAGCATCCCCAAGGTCACATGATCAAAATTCAGACACTTGGCAACTGAGTATATTTATGAAAGTTGCAGTACCCAGGGTCATGTGATCACCTGTTGCAGCCTTCTCAAAAGCAAAGTCAATGAGGAAGCCAAGTTCACTTAACAGTGTTATTAACTTAACAACTGTAGCAAGAAAGGTTGTAAAATGGGACAAAATTCACTTAACAAATGTCTCATTTAGCAACAGAAATTTTGGGCTCAATTGTGGTCATAAGTCAAGAACTATCTATGTTCTATGTAATGTGTGGTGGTGTAGGAAAAGAGCAGGCAGAGTAAAGGGGTGGAGTTAAACATGTCTTCAACTTAGAGTCCTTTTGTTGCCACAAACAATCCAAGTCTATCCCTTCTGAATTCCATTGACACTTATCTAGTACCATCTTAGCTTTAGTTGACTACTTTCTTATGTATAGGCTTGAATAAATCTTCTGTGCTGCAACTTAACAAATGGTCCTTTGCACCTGACAGGTAGGGAAATTTTCTTTATTTCATTGCCTGCCCTATAGATCAGTACAAGCTTCATATGGCTCTCAACCTTGCTGACACTTAGGAAGACCTTGAGATCTTGGTTTTTCTGGCCAGCAACAGCTGGGACATGTTAGGAACCTGGTGGACTGACCTTTTGTCTTCCCTTGTGCCATTGTTCTTTGACTTTGTTTTTCTTTTGTGACCTTGTGCTTTTAACTCTTTGCTACTTTGAATTGCTTTACAAGGAATACATTTTAACCTCCAAAATACTCCAGTGTACTGTGGAATTACTGAACATATTTTGCAGTTTGGGTGTCCAAGAAAAAGCTAAAGAGAAAGTAACCTATCCATTATGGAACTTGACCCAGTTAGGGTAATTTTGCGCTGCAGGGCTTCTGGTGTGGAGATTTGATACAGTTAGTGACTCAGCAAGTTGTAGAAATAAAGCTAAGCAATGTATTTTATTTGTATTGTTATTTCCAATTCCTTATGACCTCAGAGGTAACATTTTTACCATTTTTAGTAACTGCTTCTTTGAGTTTATATAAACTCATGTTTGTGTCATCATAGTTGTCTTGTCTTCTCTCAGTCTCTTTCTCAATTGCTTTTAATTTTTTTGAAGCATCGAAGTGTTTTCCAGTGACTTTTTTTTCCATTATATTTGAATATAGAATCTATAAGAATATAAATTTGGCTATATTCTTAAAGCTTTCAATAAGTAATTTGGGTTGTTCATGTACTATTAATTGATTCATTTTCTTTGTGCTCCAACAAAATTTCTCTCCAGCATCATAATTTAAAGTTGTCATGTTTTTTGTTCACCTTTCTGATAGTCCAGTTTTCATAGCCGTATATTAAACTAGAAACCTTTGACTTCCATAATCATATCTTTGTTGACAATGATATCTATGCACTTAATATGCACTATCCTTTATAGTTGTCATTCCAGTGAACTTCTGAGCCTAGGAAGCTAAAGTCTAAAATCTTTTCTGTAGCTGTTTACATTGAGTTACCTTGGGTGGAGATATAATATTAAGGATTTTCAATAATGAGCTATAGGCCAGCTTGGTATTCTATTCTTATACCTTGTTTAAGAATTGTTTAAGACTTCCAGTCATCAAAAACAGTATCATCAGTATATATAAGATCTTTCTCCCAGGAGTTTTAATTCCAATTTCTATTTCTGCCAGATCAGCGCTTCTCATGTTTTTCTAGGTATATGTTAAATAGGTGACAGTATATAACTTTTGCTCATTCCTTTTCCAAGGAAATGAATAAAATGAATCATCTGATTGATTGATTAGGCACCATGAAGTTGATATTAACTCTTAGTGACCACTTTATATTTTTTTATCCATATGATTTTCTTAGTAAAATACATGAATGATTTACTGTTGCCTTTTCCTGTGCAGTATAAAAGGATGCTTTAATTTTTATCATTAAAGTAATCTTCCAGCTCTTCCTATATTCAATAAAAGTGCTTGTTTGCTTTAGCTAGGCAGTTGGCATGACCTTCACACTTTAGAGGACTGCACAGGGATTATATTCTGTTGGCATACAATTCCTACATTTTCCTCACATCCTTCCTGGAAACATCCCTCAAACCGAAATGATGAGACAGCACAAACAATTGGAAAAGAGGGGTTGAATCATTTAGTTCCTTTTTATCATTTTCCTGGTGATCCCCCAAATTATTCAGTAGGAGGATGAAATAACTCAGTACATCCATATTTTTTAACAGCTATCTACAATTTGTTGTGGTCAGCATAGTCAAAAGCTTTTGTGTAATCAATCAATAAAAATATGTATTTACTCCTTTTTTGTGAAATTCGCTTGCATTTTTCATTATCAGATGTTAGCAATCTATTCCCAGGCACTGCTGCTTCTTCTGAATACAGCTTGTATATTTGGCACCTCATTTCCTATGCATGTAGTTCTCAGTTACCAATTGTCTCATTCAGCAACCATTCAAAGTTACAACTATGCTAAAAAATAATTTTATGACCAATGCCCTCATTTTTTTTATTGAAAATTTTTTAAAAGTTTTACAAATAAACAACCAAAAACAAATCAACCCTCACCCAATCCCTCCCAAACCCACCCCTCCCTCCCCCCTCCCCGAACTTCCCAGAACTGAATATAGGCTTATTTAAAATTTTAAAAAACCTAAACAAATTTTTACAACTTATAAAATAATTAATAATAAGATATATATGACATAAGCATTAAAAAGAAAAATACTTAAAAAAAGAAAAAAAGAGAGAGGAAAGAGAGAGAGAAAGAAAAAGAAAGGAAAATAAAAAAATAAGAGAAAAAAAAGAGAGAAAACAAAAGACGGAAAAAGAAAAAAGAACAATCTATACAAGTTATGAAAAAGCTAAATGATATTTTTCCGTATCCAAATTATATTGTATAAAATTTATCCATTTTTCCCATACAACAAAAAATTTCTCTTAAGATTGCTCCTTTAAGAAGGCCGAAATCTTTGCCATTTCTGCGACCAATGCCCTCATTTATGACTTCACAGCCTCCTTCAGTTATATGATTGTCATTGTACTCAAGAATCATTGTCCTGTACCTGACTCTCCCACCCTACCTCCACGTTTCAGAGTGGAGAGATTGGAGAGGTACAGATTACAAGAGATGAAGCAGACACACAATGGGGATTACATATCAAAAGCAATTCTGTGAATAGAGGGAGGCAGAGGAGAGATTTCCTACAGAAATTGCTTGGTTCCCCCCCCCCAGAGCAGGAAAGATTGGAGAGGGAGGGATTAAAAGAGAGTAAACAGGCCCACAATGTGGAATACTGTTGTGTAGCACTCTTGCGTGATCCACAAAAATGAAATCTTCCATTGGTTTTACCAGATCATGTTATTTAGGCACATTATTCCAAGGATTATATAAATAGTTAAAATCAGTTTCATCAACTAACTAAAAAGAAGGAATACTGCTTGGAAGCCACAAATAATTCCTCCATAACCACTGTAGACATTTGGAAGCAATACATCTTTTAAATTCACTCTGACTGAAATCTGTGGTAATTTTTTTTTACAAGCTGAATACTAGAGATAATCTAATGTTTAGAGCTATTTGCTTGTATCCTTATAATTTCCTTTGTACACCATCCAGAATCTTGTGAGATGGGCAGCTATATAAATGTAATAAATAGGTACATCACCTCTATATAGAGGTGATTTATTTTCAAAGGAATGGAATGACTTAACAGCTATAAGCTATAAATTAATTATAAAAATTTCCCATCATTTCTAATTGTATTTATTTATTTTTATTTATTTATTTATCACATTTCTAGACTGCCCATCTCATCTCAGTGACTAGATGAATTGTAAGTTCTTGGAGAACTTACAATTTGATAAGATAATTTGAAAGAAATTGTATGTTCTTTTACGTTTTTATGTTCATAAAAATGTGTGCATACAGTATGTCAATTGCCAGTGCCTTCAGAAATGCAACACATGTGGTAGCTTCTCTTTTTATAACATCTAGGACTATTTCTGTTTATTTTCCTATTTTGGGAAACATAACTGAACATGGAGGAAGTGTTAAAAAGATTGTTTTTCAGTGCAGTTGGGAATGCATGAGTGCTTAAGCCATCGAATATACTGTGTGATTTAAGCAAGTGGCCCTGAAAATAGTACAGTATTCCAGATGCTTTTAAGAAGCTATTAACCGCTGGGCCATGACTAATGTACAACCATCACAGTTCTCTTTCTGGGTTATACCTGTATGAACGATGAATCAACATAGTTATAGCAACTTTATATTTTAATTTCTTGTTTTCCTTTTTGCATAATTAGTATCTCTCTCATTATTTGGAATCCTGCATCACACAAATAGAAAACTACGAAAATTACTAGTCTTGTTTTCCAATCAACAAATATGGCTCTTTGGGATGGGTGGCATATACATTTAATAAATAAGCAAACAAAATATATTGTACAAGGTTTAGACTTGTGAGTTCATCCTGTATTAGTTCGGAAAGACCCACTTGTATTTCATTAAAGAAATACATTGTAACACACAATTCTGTTATATGGTTCACTTTTAACTAGAGACAATACTTATTAATAGAAGCACTTTACAGAATCGTATAACTATATCTATAATCATATAGAAACATTACAAAATTGAAAAACAGAAAGGAATGTCAGGGGATGTATGGTGGAAAAGGTCTAAAGAATGTAAGAACATGTACCAGTCCTAAATAAAGAACTTAAATATTAAGCAAATTGTAATTACAATAAATGAGTGTTTTAATATTTCCACCAAATTTGTGGAATTTGAGAGAAGCAAATTTTCTGGGTCTTTTTCTCCCACAACTTCTCATGGATGAGGTTCATTATTAGTAATGGTGATAGCATAACTCCTGAAGCAAAAGACCCATGGAAGAAATCCCCTTATATTGTCCTCCGTTGAAATGTAATGTAATATAGGAAGCCAGGGAGACTAGAGGTCACTGGCAGTTGATAATGCACCTTTCTTTCCCCTTCTCTCTTTTATTATGTTAATAATACAATAATATTTGTACTTGAAACTACCATTCATTTATTCATTCAAACGTGTATGCTACCCATCTTGCCAAAGGCAACTATAGGTAACAAACATGCTTCAAAATGATTCAGGAATGTGTTGGAACTGCTGTGAATAGATAACACACCTTTCTGGTATTTATTAAAGCTGTCCAATTTTGTAAGACTTCTATCAGAGCCTGAAAAGAGTTGCTTTTTTAAACTTTCACATTAAGAATGCTTTGAAAATGTCTTTTAAGGCAATTTTAGAATACAACAAGGGTATAAGTTTACAGCCCCGCATTTCTTTTAAAATTATGTCTATCCACTCATCACAAATTGTCCCTCACAAAGATGGCTGGAAACAAGAAAGATGTTGCTGAACTTTTGCTAAAGATGAAAAAGAAATTATGTATAGAAGCCTTGATAACAAAAAAAAAAACCCCACTTAGATTGCATCTACAAATGGCACAAATGCTATGCAAATAGTCAGGGAAAATGTTGACAGACATAATCTTCCTTGTCTCAAAAATTCACAGTTGTAGTCAGGAAATAAAGAGACAATTGTTACTTGAAAGAAGAATTATGACACATCTAGGAAAAATATTAAAGTTCAGAGATACTATTATGAACAAAAATATACCTTGTCCAGGACCATTAACGTAGTTGTAACATATCTGTGAAGCTGGACAATTAGAAAGAGTTAACAAACTGAAATGGATGACTTTGAATTGTAGTGTTTGAATAAGTTGCTGATAATACCTTGAGCTGCAAGAAGAACAAATAATTCAATAGAAGTAAAACCAAACTTCTCATTAGCAGCAATAATAAATAGCAATAGCAATAGCACTTATGTACTGCTTCACAATGCTTTACAGCCCTCTCTAAGTGGTTTATAGAGTCAGTGTATTGTCCCAACAATCTGGGTCCTCATTTTACCGACCTCGGAAGGATAAAAGACTTGAGTCAAACTACAGGGTTTCCCCGAATATAAGATCTACCCTGAAAATAAGCCCTAGTTTTATTTTGCGGGGTGGGCCTAATATAAGCCCTACCCCCAAAATAAGCCCTCTTTGGGGGTGAGGCACAAACCTAAAAATCAAGCTAGGGTGGGGGTGGGGGTGAAGCTGCCCCACATGCTCCACATCCACTTACCTCGCTGGCCTACTTATTGTGAGGCGTTTTCTGCAGCCAGGCCTCATTTTTAGTCACAGGCCTTTCCTGAAGGCCACTGCATCTGAGAACCGAGCTATAGATTCAGTCCATAGCTCAGTTCTGCAAGACATCTGCAGCTGAGAACTGAGATATGGATTCCATACTCAGCTGCATAGGCTGGAAAGGCCTGACTGCAAAATGCAAGGCAGAATGTAGCTGCAGAATGAAGCTGCTTCTTCAGCCACAGAAGAAGTGGACCGGATGGGTAGGACTGTCAGTGCTGGAGGTGAGTATAAAAGACATCCCCCCAAAATAAGACCTGGTGCCTCTTTTGGAGACAAAATAAAATAAAATAAGACCCAGTCTTATTTTTGGGGAAACATGGTAAATAAAGTACAGGTAGTCCTTGATTTACAACAGTTAATTTAGTGACCATTTGAAGTTTCAAAGGCACTGAAAAAAGTGACTTATGACCATTTTCACACTTATGACCATTGCAGCATCCCCATGGTCATGTGATTTTCATTTGGATGCTTGACAACTGACTCATATTTATTATGTTTGCAGTGTCCCAGGATCACGTGATCTTTTTTATGACCTTCTGACAAGCAAAGTCACTTAACAACCATGTTACTAATTTAACATCTGCAGTGATTCACTTAACAAATGTGGCAAGAAAAATCATAAAATGGGACAAAGCTCATTTAACAAATTTCTCACTTAGCAACATAAATTCTCGGCTTAATTGTGGTCATAAGTCGAGGACTACCTGTATTTTCTATGCGTACTATATAAAGGCAAGAGGCATTAGAGTAGACCCTGATATGTCTAAAAATGAAACCAGTTGGGGGGAAAAGGCCAATATGAGGTAAGAAGGTTAGCTATTATAACCATTGAGACATGAAGATTGGAGATGATTGAACAATTGAAAAACAAACATTATCTACATGTTTAAAAAAAACAAGGAAAACATAGAAGTGACAAAGAACAATCTGGTTGATTAGAAAAGGTGCACTCAAAATCTAGGGAAAGTAGACACCTTCTTTTATCATGTAGAACAAAGGTCATGTGAAGAGTTGCTTTGGTTGATCCCTCTGTAATACAAACACACTGTCTCATACAAGTACAAACACAAAGACAGAGACACAGCTAAATTTCTTGAAAAGGCAGATAATAAACTGGGCATATGAACAGAATCATAAACAATGCCAACTATTAGTAGAGCCTGCATGCTGTAAATCAGAAATCTCATATTTTCACAAAAGATTCAAAAGAAACAAGTATTTTATCTTGAAGAAATTATTTGGAATAGGAATAGGAAACAATTCTCTTTGCAGTTAATGAATGGCTGTGATTTGTTTTTATTTTTTAATGTTTGGGAAAGATCAACTTTCCAGCTGTCATGGATCATAACAGCAGTGTGAAACAAAGAAAGTAAGTCTCAGTGGGAAGTTATGTAAGCAAACACCACTTATTGCTTTTTATCAACAAACCAATTCATAGAATGTAAGGCCAGCTGTGTCGTTCAAACTGATAAAATGTGATATTTCATCTACTAAATTATTGTGATTTCCATCTTGTCCCTTGCCTAACATTAATTCAGAGGAAAAAGATATTCCGTAGTGCTATCTGGTATGTAGAATGCTAATATATGGAGAATGTCAGTGGTGGGATTCAAATACCTGAACAACCGATTCTGTTATGTGATGCAGGCCTGGGCCTCCAATGCCTAGAACAGACTTCCGGAAGTGGCATCATGCACTTCTGGTGGGCCGTTCTAGGCCTGGGAGGCCTCCAGGCCTCCGGTGCCTCCTCCAGGCCTAGAACGGAGTTCCGGAAGTGGTATCCATGCACTTCTGGTGGTTCCTTCTAGGCCTAGGAGGCCTCCGAGGCCTAGACTGGACTTCCAGAAGCCAGCCGGTTCTCCAAATTTAGGTAGATTTAGCTACCCATTCTCCTGAACTGGTGCGAACTGGCTGAATCCCCCCACTGGAGAATGTCCATATATTAGGCAGGTGTTAGGTATGCAAGTAAAAGTGGTAGATTGTTCCTTCCTGTGAGAATTCCTTGCAAAGTTGCATTGAAAGTTAAATCTCAGTTCAGTAGATGGAAAGATATTCTTATTCCTTGTATTTATTGGGAGAGAGATTCATTCTGTATATCAGCATTCTTCCCACTTTATCAATATCTATATCATAAACCTGAAGAAGACATAAGAAAAAATGGTTCATTTCATGCAACAGAATTATAGTGTGGAAGAAAATTTGCCATTTTGAGTAATTTTTCTCCACCAGCATTTATGCCTTTTAATTAAATGTATTGGTTGGAAAAAGTGCAAGCAGATTTCTGATATACTTCCTCCTCTTACATTGTCTACTACTAGTGTGTTGCTGTATGGAGATCCTTTCAGTTCAAATGCTAATTTGTTTACTCCACAGTGCAGTAGTTGAAGTTTCTTATGCAGGAGGAAATTCTCTTATTTCAGCTTTATTTCTAGAGAATGAGTCAACTAATTTAGCCATCATGGGCCTTGATATGGGCTTCAGATTGTGACTCATTTATTCATAATATTGCTGGTAAAATAAACCTCGTCTAAATGAACAATAATTATGTCAAAGTAATTTCCAAGGATGCCATCTATTCCTGTGAATTCTTTAGTATATTAGTTTATTTTGATGATTTTAGAAATACGTTTTAATTAGCAATTGTAAAAAGAAGAGTGGTTCCTAGCACATGCTGTCATTTGCAACCTCTATGACTAAGGGGTCTCCAAGGGACCAGTTGTAATACCTTAGAGCAGCGGTTCTCAACCTATGGGTCGCGACCCCATTTGGGGTCGATCGACCATTTCTCGGGGGTCGCCAAACAAGGCGATCCGCCATTTTTCCCCCTCAGGGGGCGGCGCTGCGCATGCGCGCTGCGCGTGGGGGCAGCCCCGCGCATGCGTGCCGTGCATGGGGGCGCCGCCACGCATGGGGGCGGCACCGCGCATGTGCGGCACGTTTGTGTGACGGGGGTCGCCGTCACACAAACGTTGAGAACCACTGCCTTAGAGCATCATTTTATTTATTTTCATTTATGCAGCATACTAAAAACATAACTGGGAGATAAATAATCTTTAAGTGACATCATTTTGGAGAGTTTTGTGGCAATTTTATTTCAATCAATATTTACCTGGTACATTTGAACCACTACTATGTGTAAGGTTCTTTTTGATTATGTACCATCAAGTCATTGCTGGCTCTTGATACCAATAAATCTTTTCTGTGACAATCTGTCCCTGACCTGATCTTTCAGGTTTGCCAATTGTATACCTGTTTCTGCTTTAACTGAGTCTAGTCACTTTGCTATTGGTCATCCTTTTCTTCTCTTTCTTTCCATCTTTCCATTAATAAAGCCTTTTCTAGAGAGCTAGGCTTTCACATCATGTGTCCAAAGTAGGACACTGTAATTTGAGCCAGGTTAAGTTCTAGTCAGAACTTGGGGTTGATTTGTTTAATGATCCATTTGTTTGTTTTTTGGCTGTTCATGGTATCCTCAAAAGACTTCTCCCACACCAAGTTCAAAAGCATCATTCCTCTTCCTAGTATTCTTAAGGAAGACTGCAGTTTTCTTAAGAAATTGAAATGTGTTTTATACCTGTTTGTATTTTACAATGAAATTTCAAAATATTGATTAGGAATGATAGTAAAAACATACTTAATTTTTATAATATCCTGATCTACTCCATTTATTGCGATGACAACTTAGATTATAATTAAACTTCTTCAGAATCTCTTTAGACTCTTTTTATGCTGAAGAAAATAGAGGGATCAAGTCATTAATTTATTTTAAAAATAACAAGTTTGTCAGAATTCTGTGAAGGACAGATTTATTTAGGAAACGAAAGAAACAATGTTCTGATTTCCAGAGCAAATGTTTTCTTCCTCGTATATTAGTTTTAATAAACCAAACAGCCCTAGTCTCAACTAACTTTACAAATTTAGCTTAAATCTAAATTTCCAATTATTCATTTTTTAATTTGATTTCCAGAAAAATAAAATAGATTTCAAATTATTTGCACTCAGCAAATACAGAAAATACAAAGATAGCTGTAATGATATATAGGAAAGACCCTGGGAGATGGAGCGAACAGATGCTGAGTAGGAAGTAGTCAGGTAAGATCGCGTACTCACAGCTTCATAGTGGGCAGAGCAAACTGCTCAGAAGGGGCCCTCCCTAAGTTCTCGGGCTGTATAGGTGATAGTAAGAGAATTATACATTCAGACTTGCAAGGTTCTGTTAATGTAGCTTTACAATAAAGTAAAATTAGTTTATCTGTTTCCTGTCTGGTCTACCTGATAGGGCTGAATCAACACTGGCAAGGCAAGCTATATTATTGCAGTAATAATACAACAATATAATAATATAACACAACACAATAATGTAATGTACTAATATAATTATAATGTATTATAATATTATACCATATTGTATTATTATATTATATTTATTAAGTTACAATCTTGAAGTATGTAATATTGGAAAAAAAATAGCTGGGTGATTTTGGGTCAGTCATTCAGCCCAGTTTACTTCATAGGGTTGACGTTATCGGGAAAACCAGAAGAGGAAGGAGTATTAGGTATGTTTACTGCCTTGAGTTGTACATTAAAAAACTGGGACAAAAGTCTGCATCTGCATAAACTTCCCTTTCTGCTCTGCTCTCCCCATCTTACTCCCTTTTCAAATTGTACATTAATTGAGTCACTCTATGCATCTGGGGAAGTAGGGCAGTGTTTCTCTCTCTCTTTTTTTTAAAAAAATAAAACTTCAGAAAAGTATAAATACAAAAGAGCAAAGTAAAAAGAATTTAAAAGAAAAGGGGGAAAGGGTAGGTAGAAAAAAAGCAAAATTGGGGAATGCAGGCAAAAAGCTATAGAAAAAAGTAACTTCCAATGTTCTTCAGTACACATAAAAACCTAAGAATCAATTCCCCTTTGAACTAGAATAAGCTGTAACAAACAGTATTTCTATCATCATAAGCCAGTCTAGTCATCAAAACCCAAGATTACATTTTCATTTCTTTAAGTTTCAAGCAAAAAAAATTCAATAGTGGCTCTCAGGTCGAAGAAACGAAGCTAGACAAAGTCTTTTGTTTAATCAAAGCAGTCAGTTTCAACATCTCCTCCAACTCTGTTAATTTTACCACCCGTTCTTCCAGTGTTGGTATATATGAGTCCTTCCATCTCACAGCATAGATGGAAAGTCACATTCTGATACATCAGTCTTTTCCTTTTAATAAGATTTGTTAACTAGAAAAGGTGCTATGAGTTGCTTTCTGATTATTATTTTTTGCAGGACTCTGACAAAACCTGTTATTAAAAGGGCTTGAATGTTTTAAATTAAACAGTCAGTCTTTGTTACTTCCAAATTATGGGTTGTAGCCATAATTTGATCTGGAAGGAGTACTTGCATCAAAATGAGAAAAAAAAAAGTTAGATCCATTAACAATTACGAACCTATGAACTATTGAATCACAGCACCAGTAGTAATGCTTTAAAAAGTTGTTGTGCCTTCTACCCCAGCTATAGCAAAACTGTTTTTGCCAAAAAGTTGGGAAGTACCCAAATGTTATTATGAAAGTCTCCTTAAGCTTTTATGCAACAATTCTCTAAAAGGAAAGCCAGGCTACTTTCTATAGTTGGGACCCACATTCTGCCTTCCTTGTTTTGATGCCCTAGAGGCACAATCAATGAAATTTCATTTTACAAGTGAGCGGCGCGGAAATTAGATTTTTTTCTTCCTTGTTTTCACATGCCTTTAGCATTATTCAAGGTTATTTTAATGTTTTAAATCCATGTCTAAAGCTTAAAACATTGACATTACTCTTAAAATTGGAAACCATGCTATTGATTCTTAGTACTCTATTGCTGAGTTTCAGAGTTTGGTTGAAGGAGGCTCCTGAGAACACTTTCAGACTGTGTACTGTGCTTAATATAATTGCTTAATGTAAGCAAATATATTCTATAGTAAATTCTCCAGCACCGCCAAAATGTATGAAAAGATCAAGGAGAATATTTGTAGCTCAGGTTGAAATGATGGGTGCTTGGTGCTCTCTGAGGTACCCTCCTGTTGACTAGTTTGGGTAAGGAAACATCTGCAAAAAAAAAAAAAAAAAACCAAGTTCAGAGAACAGCAAGGACAACTCAGGATGAAAAGAATCAGGTTCTACTTTTTCCTTTTTCATATTTTTTTTAAAAAAACTAAAATACAAGGATTTACATATAATTTGGAACAATTTTGTGACAGAGACTTATTCAAATAATCTTTGTCATTGTAGGCATCAGAAGAAACACTGTACCATCAAAATGAAGAAGAAGCGGTTCTCCAAGGAACGGACCAGTATCGTGTTAGGAGATTATCCTGTCGTAACCTCCAGCTTCCTCCTTTGGCATTTAGACAGCTGGAGCAGGTAGACTGGGAGAAAAAGACTGATCCAGAGATGGTGCAGAGGCCCACCAACCTTCCACTGAGAACTCTTCCTCTAATTGCTATTACTGCTGCAGACACTGTCAGGTAAACATTGATTTGGAAACCTACTTCTTCCATATGACGGCTGAGGCACTGTGCTTCAACAACTAACTTTCTGGTTGGGTCTGATAAAAACTTTTAATCATGAAATAAATTAAAGCAGCTTGCCTCTAACAAAAGGCACCTTAAAAATACAGTAGGCTAATATAATAGTGGTCTTAAACAGTAATTCTGATGAGAGGAGCAATAAAGAGAAGCAAAAGATGCAGGGTTTTAAAGAAATCGAAACAAAATGACATAGTTTATGCCACATAGTTCTCTAGTTAATGCCAAGAACAAGCTATAAGAATATATTGAGTGAAACTTAACTATTTCTTTGCCTTCCCTCTTCACCAATGCTTTGTGTAGTATAAAACAAGAGCATGCAATCCCCCAAAATTTTGTTGAACTCTTAAGTCCAAATGTCCTTGGCTAGCATAGCCAATGTTTAGGAGCACCAGGTTTTATAATTCAGCAGTTCTTACAAGTACATTTGTCTCATTTGGAACAAATTCAGTAGTTTTGAAAGCCATGTGCTCCATTTTTCTAGAAATGTACCATTCAGAATGCTTAGATGCTCTTCCGTATCAAAATATCCATGACTCTTAATGCCTTCTTAAATCATCACTTCAGATTGGCACATAATCTACTTCTTGGAAGTGACAGAATAATATCTATATGATGCCTGAGTGGCTGGGATTACTATAGGTGAAGGGGAGGGAGGGGAGAGGGAGAGGATAAGGACCAAGATTATCCATCATAGGGAGCCAAGAAAGGGAGCCACATCTTTTTTTAAGATCAACACCCCTTTTTGATGTTTGGTGTGGGAGAAAGAGGAAGTGTCAGCACACAGTATTATCTGTATCTAACACACCTGAGAATTCCTAAAACCAAGTTTAAGTATGAAAATATACATCCAAGAAGTTTGGCTTGGTGAATTTACATATAAATCACTCCAGCCAATCAGTAGAATTAGCAAAATGCCAAAGGAAATAACCTAGATAATGCAAGAAAAAAATTGCACACAACTGATGGGTGAACAGAAAGTAGTATTTACATTTTGAAGAAAGGAACTGCACATAAAATTAGAATGTTCCTCCAAGGAAGTCAAACCAGCATGCAATTAAAAGGGGATATGCTGATTATCACAGATGTGTTGGGAGAGGTGACGCATGCAAAGCTTCTCACAGCGTGAAGAACTTTGTCACACATCACAGAAAATGTCACTGTCCATCTTCCTATAATATAAATTGTGAGTTTAGTTTTGATTTTTTTGAAAATACGTTTATATCTGAAGTCAGAAAACAATCTACAGTATGTGTATATTCTACAGTATATTGATGATCGGCTGAAATGGAGAAGAACCATCACTGTCACATTTATAACTTTTTTAAAGCTGCTGAGCAAGACTGTAACTTACTGTCTTAGTGTCATGAAGGTCTGGATGGGGAGAAGCAAGATCAGACTAAAATTAAATTGAATGCTGTTTGTCCAAAACACAGAACCATTCTATTGGTTCTAACTATAACCATGGATAGACTCATCCTCTCCCTAAAGAACTGATTCCTAAATTGGGTCCTTCTGGATTTACAGCTCTTGTTGTCTTTGGAAGCTTTGGTTGGTGCAGAATGCAGTGATTAGACTGCAGATTGCTATTATGTTAGTATTGCACCTATACTTAATACACTGAATTGGTTACTAAAAGACCTCTGGGCATCCAATTCAGTATTCTTGTTTTGACCTTTAAAGCCTTACACTTAAAGACTTCAAGCATACATAGAGATTGTCTCTTCTGGGTAAAATCTTCCCAGTTTATGCATGTGTCCAGGGATCCCATCCTTATAAATATCTCATTCTTATGAGAATTCAAGGAACTTGCTTGGAGGTAGCCATTCTTGGTGGTGTTTCCCATGCTTTGAGATCCAAGCCTCCAGGATTTGCCTGGCAGTCTGTAGTATTCTGCAAGTGGTGAAAACTTTGGTTTCTGTATTTGATCTCTAGTATTCTACTCTTTATATATATTTATATTTTATACACACTGCAAGTAGACAAAAGTGAACGGGCAATATAAAACTATTATAAAATTAATAATTACTCTTTTATTTCAGGAAATGTAAATATTCATTGAGGAGCTTAACGGAGAGTTATCTTCTCCGTGCTATATTCTCAAAACAGCTCTGATTAGATGGGCCAGCAAAAAAAAATCATAATAAGGAGTTGATTCTGGAGCTCCTGACAACAGCTTTATCATAGGCTGAATTTAGTACCTTAAGATCACAGATTTATGGAGTTGGAAAGGAGTATTTAGGCTATCATCCAAATCTTCATAGCCTGGGCATCTAAATTAAAATACCTATAGCATTCAGACTATTGGATTTGAAAAGTTTAGATTTTTAAAAGACAAAAACAACCCTTTTTGCTGTGCATGCTGGATTTCTATGCAGCATCTCAAGCACTGATGTTATGGATTTATTGCTAAAACCTTTCTTTTTCATTTATTAGATGCAATATCCAAGAATCACAGCAGGTGGCAGCACATAGCAATCTTTGGTTGATACTAGAAAAAAACCAAGATTAGGACTTAGTTGGGAGGTCATTTGATTAGAAAAGCTCTAGGTCAGGGGTGTCAAACTGCCAGCCCGCAGTTTGGATGCGTCATGCCGAAACTGTGCCCACCCCATTGCCGGCAATGGAAAAAAAGTCGCGATACGTCGCGACACGTCACGTGACGTTGTGAGTTTGACACTCCTGCTCTAGGCTGTTGGGTAGGTTGGGAAGTCAACACTCACCCTTAAAGAATGGCAAACCATATTTTTATTGTTGTGAAGCAATTTATACAGACATGTCTGTAGGATCACCAGGAGCTGAGTTTTATTCAAGGAAGTTCTTACCTTATTTCCAATCAGTTTTGAAGGGCAATCAGAAACATCTTTTGAGGGAAGCCAAAAACTATATACCATGTAAAATAAGAATAAGTTCCACATGCATGGATGAACACCCTTTAAGCCCTTAGGAAAAGAGAGTCATTTATTCATATAGGACTGGAAAGAAAAGAATCCATTCTCCTATAATCCACTTTCTTATCCAATGGCAACTGTTATCTTTTATAGTTATTTTTATTTGGTAAACATGAGTGGGGAACCTTCCTCAGCATAATACTCACGATTTCAATCTATTTAAAATGCAGTGTATAAATCAGTGATGTAACTGAAACTCAGTTTCACTTATCCTTGGCATTGCAGTAAGGCCAGTGTTCATTGTTTTTTTCTCTTTATTCATGTTGAATTAATGTGAAATGCTACAATGAATTATTAGGGGAAGTTAAAACAAGTGGGAGATAGGGAAAGCACTTGTATAAACGCTTCTATATTTTGAACAGGGACTGCAGATTGCAGAGGGTTTTAGAAATGACCTTGGAGAAACTATGTGAAGCTGAACCCTGGAAAACAAAGGAAATGTAGGGAAGAAACTCAGGAGCGCTCAAACTCCATAGAATGTAAGAGGGTGGGAAGGAAAAGTGCAGTTACTACATAAATATAGTCAAAGTGCAGTTTTAAAAACAATATCTTCATAGATGCTCTAAAATGTGCTATTGTAGTAAAATGTTTAATGTGCCAAAATACAGGGGACACCTATATTTAAATTTAAATAAAACCAGTGTGCATGTTTTTTCTGGCTCCATCAACTACTTCAAATTTACCCATTTCCAAGTCTTCAAAAGGCTATACATATCCTCATTCAGTTGCAAGAGAGTCACTGGAGTTATACTTGTAGCATGCAGATAGTCCTCAACTGACACCCCTTTATTTAACTGATCATTTATCGTTACAATGGCATTGAAGAAAATGACTTATGAGCGGTTTTCACACTTACAACTGTTGCAGTATCCCTATGGTCACATGATCATGTATTTATGACAATTGTGTTGTCCCAGGGTCATGTGATCACCATTTGTAACTTGCCCAGCCAGCATCCAAGGTGCAAAATCAATGGGGGAAGCTGGATTTACTTAATGACTGTGTGATTCACAAGAACTGTGGCAAAAGGTCATAAAAGGTCATAAGCTGGGACAAAACTACCTTGCTTAGCAATGGAAAATTTGGGCTCTATTGCGGTTGTAAGTCAAAGACTATCTGTACTTGTCTATCCATTTTTGGCATTTTGATTTTGAGAAAATTAAAGAAGAGTTTTGATTTGAACAAGGTAATTGAAATATGAAATATTTTATCTCTCCAATTGCGGAGCATGCTCTGACTGTTTTCTTAAGAAGTAGAAGCCTAGTTAGAAGTTCATTTATAACAGCCGTAATGATTTGCATGAAAGCTACAATATCCTTCATAATTCAAAATATAGTGCACTTCGCTAGGCAGCCAGTGTTTTTCCTTTAAAGATGGGGCTGTGCAATCTCTCTCTAAATAACAGGCAGCAGCCTAGGTTGATTAACTTGAGAATTTTGTCCTCACAGAATCCCTTCAATCAGTTTTGATTGCCCGTCATCTGGTGTGCAGCCATAGACTCATTTGCGAAATAAATTAAAAAATGAATGATTGGCTATGAACTTCATCACTAGAGCAAGTTTGGAGCAGAGGTTCCATTAAACCTATATTTCTTTGTATTCCCATACAGTTCCTCCCCTGCATATATATTTATAAATAAAGCAGTGATTTCATGGGAAGAAATCCCTTGCATTTCCAACAAAGCTAATTGATCCTATGAAATTAGTTCCAAAACAGCTGCTGTCTCCAGGCACAGAAGAGGGCAGCAAAGGTGTTATTATTTTATATTTCAAGTGGGCTCAGTCACTGTGATTATAGAATGACAGAATCAGAAAGATTCTTTGCAGGGATCAAAATTTAATCATCTATGATAGATAGTAGTCTGGTCTCTGCTTAAACACATCCTGAAGGGATATCTACCATCTTCCTTGGCAATTGTTTCTACTATCAAACTTCTCTTATTGTTACAAACATTTAAAAAAAAAGAACCACTCAGAATTTACCTTCTTAAAATTTAAAGCTATTGTGCTGCATCTCTCATTAAGGGTGACAGGACTGTTTTTGGGCCCTTTTTTGCACGGTATCCTGTTTGTTATTTGAGGAACATTAAGATATCTCCTTAATCTTTTCTTCTCAATGTTAAACATTCCCAGATGTTTCAGTCTTTCCTCATAGAACCAGTTTCTCATTCCCAGATTATTGCTCTTGTCTGACCTATTAGCATTATGACCATTTCTCATTCCATACTGTTTCTCAAGTTATAATTTTGTATTTGTGCCTGTTAAATTTCATGCTATTATTTTCAGCTCATTTTTCTGAAGTAATTATCTTGAATTTTATTTCTGTGGTGTAGGATGTGAGCTGTTCTTTGCAGTTTTATGTTATCTGTAAAATTTATAATTAGTCCCTCCATCTTTTCTTCCATGTTATTAAGAAAAATGTTGAAGGACCTAGGACATGGGGCATCCACTTAATAGCTCCCTCCAATTTAATGAGGAGCTGTTAATGAGTGATCTGAATACAATTTTTGAGCTAATTCTACATCCAGTTAATTATTGGGGTAACTAGCGCACTGTTATTTAGATTACTAATCAGAATTTCACAAGCTAATTTGTCAAAACTGTGCTAAAATCAAGATATTTACATCTACTACAGTTTTATAATTTACTAAAAAATATTTGATCAAAAATGACATATGTCAGTTTAGCTTGTTTATAAACCCATGCTCAATTCTAGTGATTACTGCTTTGTTCTTGAGGTACTTATAGATCAGTTACTTTACAGTCTGCCTAAAAATATTCCTAGGTATCCAAGTTAGATTGACCACTCTGTTTTATTGGAACCAACCATTTCTCTTTTTTGGAAATTAGCAATATTTCATGCATATGATAACCTTATTCTTTCTCTGTGATTTCTCATAAATAATATATAAAGATTTGTGTGCACTATTACAAGTTCTTTTAATGCTCTAGAATGCAATTGCTCTGGCCTTCGGTATTTAAACATTTAAAACAAAACTGTCCCTGAATTACGTTTAGATAAATCTCTAATTCTACCATTTCATCCTATTTACAATTGCTAATACTTCACATACTTCTTTATTGGACAAGACATCACTAAAATAACAGTTGAGTATCAATTATCCTTTTTTATCATCTTTATTGGGTTAATTGAATTATTTGTTTTTCTAAATTTTGAATACTTTTCAATAAGCCTTTGTTGTTTACTCTTTGTATCTTTCACTGACCTCTGAATTCTGAGTTTTAGCTTTTCTGGCATAATTTATACAAACTGAAACTATATTATGTATTCTTCTGTGGTGAATTGATATTTTGATCTTCAGATATTCTTTAAGCATTTTGAGCAGATAAGGAGCAAGTCTAGTACTGCTGAATTGTCACAGCAATTATGACTGTGAATTAGTTAAAGTATTAGTTAAAGCTGTTTTGGAATATTACTGTGGCTAATATCCAGGTTGGTTTGCACCCAGCACACTCCCAATCACTTCCTATAGCCAGATAGGAAGAGTACATGTCACTGAGTTCAGATAACGAAATATAGTTTGATGTTTATTTCTCAGTAAACATCAAAAACAGTTAACTGGCAAAAACAAGACATGACACATGCAAAGGCAGGGAGAAAGAGAAGCATGAATAGTTAAACGTTTACATTACCTATAAAGCTGTATCAAAAGGTACAGGACATTTCAAAACTGATAGAAACAATCTTGTGAATAATGAACATGGATAGGCCCAAAGGAAATAGGTTATTTTGGTTATTCCTACAGCAAGCCTTTGACGTAGTCAACATCATAGTCAACAGATGACACCAAATATCATGAAATCACACCAGAATGCACTGTCTTTCTCTCATCGGATGACCCAACAGGTTGTATAGTTAATGCTGACTCTCACTTTCTGAAATTATCTTTCAGAAAAACATAATCCACTTTTTGCAGATCCTGCTCCCAGTTAATCACTGAAATTTAGCACCAGAATGCCAAGAATCAGTAGCATACTTTCCTGTCATTTAAAGAGGTTACTTTTTGTTTTAAGCCTGAGAGTAGGTGTACAGTTTTAAAATAATTTGTATGAACCTTCCCAGAAGTTGAAAGCACTTAGGAAAATTGGAACCAGGAATTTTTTAATATAATTTGGCTCAATGGTAGCTTTTGAGACAGAAAAAAATAAATAAAAATGTACCTCATTTCTAATATTGTGAGTTCTTGGTAAGCTGACATAACACAGTTCCACCCACAATTGTTTTTGATATTTGTTAACTTTTGATTTTATACACATTCTCTCAAAAGGATTGCCACGTTGACTTCTTTGCAGCTATATACATTTCTTGCATATTGTACTGCTTGCATTATTTTTCTTATCATTTTAAGTCAAAACAAATGAGGCAGTTGCTATATTCTGATCATTTGGTATATTGTGTTTATGTTTCTGAACTAAAATGTATGCATATCTTGTTTGTTTCATTTACTTGTTCATGAGCATTAGGCAGTAAAAGCCTTGGGTATTATGGTCCAATACTTTCCTATTGCTTTATTGTGGAGTTTTATTGCCATTTTGTTGTGAGGCTTACAAGAACTACCATAACTTCCTGAGTTTCTCATGCAGCACTCAAATGTGTCTATGCAGTACTTTCTTCTAATTTTTGTCTCCAACCTGTATAGGATTTTGATTGAATCTTTCATCAAGTTTGCCATACCTCTGCTAAACATGAGAAATATGACATTTGGAGCTGCAATGATTAAAACTGATGGTTATTGTATACTTTCTCCTCCCCTCCCTCCGCAAATGGCTCTATTGTCAAAGTCTTGTATGGACAACTCTTGCCTCTTTTACCATCTCATTTCTGGGAAATAAAGGAAAATTAAAATCTATTTTGTTGAATATCTTTAAAAACTCAAACAGAAATGCTACTCTTTTCAAGTAATCTGAAGACTAAACATATTATCAAGAAGAATCGGCACACTTTTCCAGGCCCTAGGAATGCTACAATTTTTTTCTGAGTTCTCTGTTAAAAAAAAAAAAAAAGCTTAGCAAATACAAACTAGTCATTACCTTGTAATCCTTTGCAAAGCAAGTTTTCCCCATTTTCCATGAAATATATCCTATCTTCTGCCAGTAATTCTTTAGTGAAGAATTCTGCAAAGGAAATTTTGCCGCATGTACTACATAAGTTGAAAATACAGGGAGCAACAGATTTATTTTTGAGGTCTTGCCTAGTGTATGTGTTACTGGCTTCTGTTCCTCCACTTAGCTTGAGGTTGCGTTATTCAAAGTAATAGAAATGCAGAGATTCAGAAAGCATGTTTTGGTAACAGAATGTACTGAAAATGAATTTAGAGAGAAAGTTTTTCTCTGGGTTATGTTTTTGCGGCTCAGCAGGATAGCATCAGTATTGAAAATAAATGGGAATGAAGATGAATATAATCAAGATCAAGGAGACTAGCTATCTGATTCAGCAATGGCCTTTATAGGGACTCATATGTCTCTTCTTAGTCCAACAGCTTCATGCAGGTTGGCTCCCTTCCTTCTTTTTTTCTGGCAGTGATTGTACATCATGACTCACCAAATAATAAGGAAGAAGGAATATAACATTATAGCAATATGATGATCCATAGGAATATTTGCTACTAGTTTTGTTTAAGAATAACATTGCCAGTGTGGGATAATTTCTCTGTCATCGCTGACTTCATCCTATAGATTGAAATCTTTGTAGGTGGAAAACTTACTCCCCTGGAGGTAAAAAGGCTTCTTCAAGGATATTTTGTAAATGAGTAGCAAAGGTAGGAAAATACTGAATGATCATAGTCCACTTCTTACACAATGCGCATACAGCGGAATGTGCAAAATGAACATGAATTTCCTATGTATGTACAGTAGATTACTTTTGGCACAAAAAATACCACTACAGTGCTCAGCCCTGTCAAATGAAAAAAATAGTGATAGTGATTGTATATTATATTAATATATAAACCTTATATACTATTATTTTTGAGCCCTGCTGATGCAGTGATTAAAGTGCAGTATTGCAGGCAAACAATGCCCACAGTTTGGAGTTCGGTCCTGATAGGCTCAAGGTTGACTCAGCTTCCGTCTTCTGAGGTTCGTAAAATTTGTTGGGGCAAAATGCAAAAAATTACATTGTAAAGTGCCCAGAGAGTGCTACAAATCACTGTGGGACAATATATAAGACTAAATGCTATTGCCATTGCTATTACAGATAATCCTCAATTTACAACAGTTCGTTCAAAGTTACATCCCTGGGAAAAGTGACTTATGACCGTTTTTCACACTTAGAACCATTACAACATCCCCATGGTTACATAATCAAAATTCAGATGCTTAGCAATTGGCATGTATTTATGATGGTTGCAGTGTCCTGGGGTCATGTGATCACCTTTTGCAACCTTCTGACAGGGAAAGTCAATGGGGAAACCAGATTCATTTAACAAGTATGTTACTAATTTAACAAGTGCAGTGATTCACTTAACAACTGTGGCAAGAAAGGTCATAAAATGGAGCAAAATTCACTTAACAAATGTCTCACTTAACAACAGAAATTTTGGGCTCAATTGTGGTTGTAAGTTGAAGACTACCTGTATTTACAAGCAGAGTGAGTCTACTTTGGTGATTTTGTGTGTTTAGTGTTCTTTGTTTTCCTTATGTTAAAAAAGTTGTTACAGAAAACCAGATTTCAGTTAAACTATAGGAGAAAGTAGGGCTCAGAAGAGTGACAACTTTTTCATTTCCAAACCTGTTGAGGCAATGATGTACATCTATATCTTGGAAATCTGTTTACTTTAAATAATCCTATTCTTATTTACAGTAAGAGAAAAGTTAATTTCAACCTAGCTTGAGTTGTAAAGTTTTCTTTCTTTCTTTCTTTCTTTCTTTCTTTCTTTCTTTCTTTCTTTCTTTCTTTCTTTCTTTCTTTCTTTCTTTCTTTCTTTCCTTTCTTCATTCAGAGGATTTATTCTGTTGCTATTTTCTTATTTAAACAAGAAATTTAAAAAGTAAACAGTGGCACAAGAAAAAAAAAACGGGGGAAGGTGATATCAGAAGGAGACCTTGTATTATTGGCACCAATTTCCAGTGAGACTGTACAATCACTTTTTAAAGTACTCAAAATTACTCTAATTCTCATCACTCACATAATGTTCAAGGAAAAAGGTTGATTCATGATAGCATATACTTTCCTGCAGGCAAATCACATATTTCCTAAATGTCAGCTGTAAACTATAAAGGGCCATTTCATTTAGTAAAGTTTAATTTTACTTTTAGAAAACATCCCTTAGGCCTCCTTCACCAGATTTCATTATTCTCAGCTAATTGGGCCAATGAGTGAATTAAATCCTTTGACAGTAGTAGTAATAGGAATAGAAGCTGTTCTGCTTTACAACCAAACCCATGAACAAGTATTTAACATGATTGTGTGCATCTGTTTGTGAGTTATACATCACGGGTTTTAGCTTCCAACTCTACCCACTTTTATGGTTTTTCTTGTGGCATTTTAAGGTTGAATGTTTCCTCTTTTAGTTTTGATTTGTTGAGGAATATTTTAAAATTAAAATAAATATTTCTGTTGGAATATTAAAAATGTTACGGTATGATAGGTAACTAGAGTTACTGTGGTGGCACAGTGGTTAGAATGCAGTACTGCAGACTAATCCTGCTGACTGCTGACTGCCAGCGGTTCAGCAGTTCGATTCTGACCGGCTCAAGATTGACTCAGCCTTCCATCCTTCTGAGGTCAGTAAAATGAGGATCCAGACTGTTGGGGGCAATGTGCTGACTGTGTAAACCTTAGAGAGGACTGTAAAGCACTGTGGAGCAGTATATAAATCTATTGCTATTGTTAGAGTTACTTGAATTGAACTAATCAGTATATATGTATAAAGGCAAAATTATATTTTGGAGGCATCCTCAGAATCTGACAATTTTGTCAAAAAGAGCACCATGGTATCATGATGCAAATTTTATCCCTTTTGTATGTCTGTCGGATGATATACTACATGTCCCAAAAGGTATTGCTATTGTGATTCCTGTTTGTAGATATTCTAAGTCATCCAGGTCATGGTTGTCTCAAAAGGCAACTGGTCTTCCTTTGTTTTTCCTTGAAGACATTCCACATCTCATCCAAGAAGCTTCTTGGATGAGAGGTAAAATGTCTTCAAGGAAAAAGTCCAGCTGCCTTTTGAAAAAAAATCACTTTTGGGATATTGTGATTCTTGTTTTGTCCTGTGGATAGCTCTCAAATTTACTGTGATAAGAAGAAAAATAGTTGCACAAGCCACCAGTGCAAAAATCACTTGAAATAAACTATTTCATTTCAAGGTTATCAGTACCATTCTTGAATAACTATAAACTGCATTTCTGAGCTTTATCCTAAGGTACAGTCTTAAATTTCTCTTTTGAAGTGAAATGGGGAGAAATGAGAATGACGAGCTTAGGTGATTCCTAAGATATTAGGCAGCATCTTCAATTATAGCAAATAATAACTGAAGTATTTGCATTTCCTGTATGTTTGTACTGTATTGGCTATATTACAATGTTTTGGGTTATCATTTTAATTTTAATTACGAACATTTATTGCTTGCCTTTGCATGAAATATTACTGAAATAATAGTTGTCTGTGGACCTGAAAATGTCCTTTTTGGGATATACATAGTGTCATTAGTGAAAATGAGCACCTCACTACACTTCAGATGCTTCTGGATTGAAAGAATTAGCCAGCTATAAGCTGTTGTCCAGGGCATGCCAGAGTTAACAGCACACATTCTTTGGGAAGGCTCTTTTCATGTCCCCCTGAAATATTTATGTATACTATAGCTTTTTGATTAGTTTTTCACTATTTTCCTTTGCCTGGACCCCCTACAGTAAATTATTAACTGAATGCTTTTTTGGAATATAGCTGAAACCCAAAAGTTCAAGTTGGCGCCTGATGTATTATTCAGTAGGGCTATGCCTGGGTTTGAAATGATTTGGAAGAAGATATTTTGAACTTGCTCAAGGGGAATGCATCACCTCTCTTTATTAATTCAAGTGCAATGATATGTGGAATGACCATGGGAGGTGAGACATAGAGATGCCGCCTGGGGAGGAGCCCTCAGCTGCGTAACAGGCAGAGAAAAAAGATCCTTTTTTTGGAAGCCTATAATTCAGAATTATTATTTAGGATATCATCCTGAGCCATTTGGAAAAATGAGAGGATACAATTCTTTGTCAGCAGTTGTAATACTAATTTACAGTTACTGTATCTGGGCTGCAGCAATCCAGAACAACAGTTATTTCTGACTAGTAGTCACCTGGATTTTTGTAGGCCAGATACTGTAGCATTATAGAGAGATGTAGATATAGATATGTGTATAGTTGTATTCACAGCCAAAACACACAAATAGCAAAGCACACAAATAATCTACTCAGTGGCATTAGATAAAGCAGCTTAACTAATAATACATTTGATAATGTTACATAAAACATTTAAAATTCAAATAGTGATGGGTTGATAAAGACCCCTTTTTTATAGGCACAGTTAAAAGATTGGTTGTTGGCCCCTGTTATTTTAGCATTCTTATCTGTTAGTAAATATTCATAAATATTTATTCCTGGTCTTGATTTTAAAATAAATCAGATAGTATTCTGCTGAAAACTCTTGTAAATTTCACAATACAATAAAATACGTCCCTCTGTTTCAAGGTCAATAACTTTACAGGGACATCCACTTTGAGTAATAGGAATCACTATTATTGTAAACCCTCTTCTGTTTTATAATTAAATTGATAAATGCAGATTCACACATCTCATTGACATTATATGCCAGTTGAAATAACATTGAGGGTTAAACTCTTTTTAATTGCTGTCCTATTCCAGCAGGCCCAGTTTCTATCCTCAGATTGAATAAAATGTACTTGCCTGACCACTTAAAGGCTTTCCACTGATGTCTGCTTCCCATCCAAGAGAAACTTTAAATAGCTTTAAATAATTTATTTATGTTTGGTGATGAAGTTGGATTGGTTCTAGGCAGGCAGAGCAATCTAAGGTAGTTTCTCCTCTGTTGGAATTCCTAGCTAACATAATCTTTGTGGGTAGGGAACTAGAGTTACCTGACTAGACAAGGCTGTTTTAGAACATTATGCTTACTGTTTGCATTTCTCCCATTCCTGAATATCTAATAATTTCTTATTCAACTTTACTACACCTTTTGGGCTAGAAATGGGATGTTAAGATGTTAAGAATTAGTTTAGCTCTTTGTCTTCCATATATCCTGGTCACCATATGTTATTCAGGAGTCTGAAATATTTCCTAGGATAGATCTTTTAAATTAAAATATTCTCACAGATTGAACACTGTGTTTTCTATTAAACTAAATGTCATACTTTGTATCTGAATAGTTTTCCAGAGGCTTTATTTAATTTATTTATGATCATATTTATATGGCTGTCCATCACACACAAAGTGTGTGACTCTGGCAACATTTTATTCCCAAAAGTTCTGTGTAAGACCAGGAAAAAAACATTATAGGCTGGTGTATTCTCTCATGAAGATGCAATAAATTATAAGCTACAGATTTAGTACGTTTGTTTGAGATGCAATCCATCTTTCTCTGTGTAGTTACATATACTTTCTCCCAATGTAGAAGTGGAAAATGGTTTATTTTGCTGATCAATTTGTACTGGTAATGTTCTTTCCGTTTGGAAAGAACAGATGTAAAGGTATAATTGCTGCTTCTCAAGGAAAACTGAAGAGCTGTCTCCAGGTCTTAGATTTTGGGGTCTATGAAGTCATCAATATTCAACAACACTGAATATCTACTGAAGCTGGGGAAGCCACCAAATGAAGCTTTATGAAGCTCACATATAGTGTATATTTATACAAGATTATGACTCTTACTTTTCAGTTCAATTACTTTCTTGCCAGAAGGATATCAGAAAAGAATTTTTCTATGTTGCTTGTTTCCTTTTTGACTTGATCATAAATGGAAACTATTACATATACAATTCATATTATTTTATATTTATTTATTTACATCCTGCCTTTATTATTTTTATGTATAATTCCAGGCAGCAAACATACCCAACATTCCTTCCTCTACCTGTTTTGCCCAGAACAACCACATTTATGAGGTGGGTTGGGGGGGGGGAGAGAGAGAGAGAGAGAGAGATGTCTCAAGGTGCTGTTCAAAAGGCAATTAGACTTTTTGGGGGTTTTTTTCATTGAAAACATTTCACTTCTCAAAAAACCAAGAAAATTCAGTTGCCTTTTGGATAATCATAAGCTGGATGACCAAGAATCTCCATAGACAGAGAGTAATAGATCTTCTTTGCTTTATTGCAGTTTATTTTTATGGCTAACATTAGTAGAGGTTAGCTAATTCTTCAGTGATGGAATTGAGATGGGTGTGTATGTGAATGGATATCCATGCACTCCCGGCAGTCCGTCCTGGGCCTTGGAGGCTTCCCCTGGACCTCTGAAGCTCAGAACAGACTTCCGGAAGCAGCATCTATGTACTTCGGCAGTTTGTTCTGGGCCTTGCAGAAAAGGGCTAGGGCTTCAGCCAGTTTACTGAAGTCAACAAAAAAATACTGGTGTGAACCAGCTGAATCCTACCACTGATTACTACCCGCAAAACATGGACAGAGTCACAGCCATGACTATGCATGACTATCTAGGCATTATGAGGCAGTGCAGCTGGCCCTATCAACTGTCCTCCATTCTTTTGAGGGTTGAAGGTAATTGAACTCTTTGTCCAATACACTTAAATGGGTGGCAAATGCAGTCTGGACTATTGAGTGAAGCTCCATCAGTTTCAACAGTTGATTTTTATATATTTATTAGATGCATACCACACCATCTATGTACTAGTCACTTTGGCTCCTCATAAAAACAAGATGCAAAGAAGCAAGATACAAAATACATTAACACTAAGAACATAATTAAAGAATAGCAAAATATTATTAAAAGCCTGACAAATAGAACTACCTGTCTAAAGCAAAATGTGAAAGCTTTCCTCGTAAAGTAACTGCAGTCAAAAGTGGAAAGGACAGCTGTAGCAATCCTCAATCATACACACCATGCTATTATGTGTTTTTGGTTTGGGGAGTCACTAATGTCTCAACCATTTCAACTTTACATTGGGACTGAAGTGATTTCAAAGCATTTAGCCCCATCTAACACTAATCTCTCACAAAAGAATAAGGATGCTGTTTGTGCAGTGTCATCTTGTCTTATCTGGCCACAAGAGGTTTGCCACTCCTTCATGGGCTAGAGCCTATAAGTGAAATTCTAGCATTTGCCATCCCAGTGGAATTTAATTATGGAAATTGGATTACTGAGAAAAATCTGATGGCAATTAATATTTCTAAAGATACTTTATAAAGGCAACGGCATTTGTCTCTTCAGTTATTATTCCTATAGGCAATGCTACTGACAGCTTAGCAGTAAGAGAAAAGTTCTTGCCAGAAGCACAGGCCTTGATAGTTTCCTGATTTATTCCCAGATTAACTCCTATGATGGAAAATGATTTGTCCGGCAGCTCATATTAATGTGGAATTGAGTTGATTGAAATTTGGAATTAAATTAAAATAGGAGCATTTAATAGGAGGGGAATTTAATGAAAGTTGCCCTAGATGTTTAATGATGAAACAGTAATGTGCCCCAACAAGATCAGTTTCTAGTATGCCATTTTGTTTTATTCTCAACCTCAGGACTCTCAAATAGTGCCAAGAAACTTTGATATAACTTTAATTTGCTTTTATGTTGAAACAAGTAAGCTTCAACTTACAATCATTCAGTGATTGTTCAAAGTTATAATAGAACTGAAAAAAGTAACTTGTGACTGGTCCTCTCACTTACAACTGGCGCAACATTCCCACAGTCATGTGATCAAAATGTGGATGTTTGTCAACCAACATGTATTTAAAATCATTACAATATTCCAAGGTAATATGATTGCCATTTGTGACTTCCTTAGTTGGCTTCTGACAAGCAAAATCAATGGGGGAAGCTGAATTTGCTTAACAGCTACATGATTAGAATATAATAGAATAATAATAGTATAATAACTTTATTGTCACTTTGAATGTACACTAATCGGCATACAATAAAATGAAATTTCATTGCATACAGCTCTCAAAGGGTCACCACCTCCAATATACACTACATAAATATAACAAAAATAAATAAATAAATACAGAATTGTGCATATACCCACATATATTATATGACACAGAGAAACAACAGCTACATGATTCATTTAATAACTGGAGGAGTTTGCTTAGCAAAAAAACTTGTACGATCAGGCATAGCTCATTTAACAACCACCTTATTTAGCAATGGAAATTCTGGTCCCATTTATAGTTGTATGTCAAGGATTCCCTGTATCCCATTGTTTCACAGATTTATTATGGAGACAGATTAGTTCCTACCATCATTCCAAATCTCAAAGCAGTAGTGATGCTTTCCTGCTATTAGTACCCTTTACAGTGGCCATGCCTCTCCATTTATTTTTCCTGGTTTCATGTTCACTGTATTGCCTTGCAACTTCTTATTCTACAACATTTACAGAACCTTTTGAAACTCACAGTTTTATCTAAGGCATAAGCAGTGGTGGGATTCAGCCAGTTTGCACCACTTCAGCAGAACCAGTAGTTAATTTTTTGTTGCCCAGGCCCAGAATGGACTTCTGGAAGCAGCATCCACACAGAGAACCAGTTGTTCACATATTTGAATCCCATCACTGAGCATAAGCTGTCATTAGCCACAACACATCAGATAGGTATATGGAGTGATCTGAATTTAAATGCACTGGAATGGAAGGGAGGGGAAGGGGAAGAGAAGAAAACAATGGGTTTAGCAAGTCAGTGCTTGTTTTTGAAATGTGTCTGGAGAAAAAAGATAAAAAATCACTTAAAATGATATGGAACATTATGGATGCTAAAGAGGTTGGAAGAAGGAGCTTTAACAATTTGGCATCTGGTTTTGACTGGCAATATTTGCTACAGCAACTGTTTTGTAAGTGGCAATTCCTTTCTTCCCCATGGCATTATTTTTGATATAAGCAGCTGGTCTCAGAGGTGTTCAGTGGGATTGATTATGTTTGAGCAGTGTGACTTTACAAGGTTTCATAGTTGCTTACAATTTTTGCTGGCCTCCACTAATGCTACAGTATTACAAAAGGCCAACACCCTGTTGAAATGGAGTATTGCTTCAATCAGAATTGGGCTTTACACACGTTAGATGATATTAAATTGGTTCCTGCTCTTGTTTTGTAGAAACAATGTTCAATAAATCTTGTAGATGTCCTTGTTTCAATTTTCCTTTATCTACAATAAACCATCTTCTAAATGGCTATAACTATGAAATGGCTCAAAAGCCAAACTGAAATATAGCAAATTCAAATTCCCTGATTGTCTATTCTTCCTGCTCCCTCTCCCTTTTGACACAATTAGTTTAAAGAAAAATGCAGATTGGAAGTTTAAAGCAATCGCTGGCATGATTTAAACTATCCAAAAATGAAACTGTTGTTTGGTTATGTGCCATCGAGTCATTGTTAACTCTTAGCAGCTACATACATTTTCTCCATGATGATCTGTCCCAATCTCATCTTTCAATCTTCTGACAGTGCACTCATGGCCACTGTAATTGAGTCCATCATCTTAACTAGTCCTTTTTTTTCTCTTTCTTTCCACCTTTACCAGGATTAGAGCCTTCTTTACAGAACTCAATCTTCGTATAATGGGCCCGAAGTAGGGCAATTTGAGCCTGGCCATTTGTGCCTCAAGTGAAAACTCTGGATAGGTTTGTCTGATGAGGATCCATTTGGTTGTTTTCCAAAGTTCAAAAGCAGGAAGCAACCCATTTTTTGAGGGAGGAGGAATGCCAATACTCAACTCTTTTAATTAAAGAATCAAAGCAAATTTTATTGGATAGCCATCCTTTATTGAGGTGAATATTTTTAATGGAGTGTTATATAGTCAGTTTCCTAATCTGCATATTAGTTTTAGGAAATGAGTTTTGCAAAATTCTATTTGATCCCTACTTTTTATGTCTCATAGCATACCCTTATTTTAATAGACTAATAAAATGGACCTGTCCCGACCTGCTCTAGATACAATACTATGGTATTATGTCTTTGGTTGTACTGAATAATAGGCTGTTTTATTCTTAACAGTTATAGGACTAAAGATTAGAAACGTCTTTGGCTGTAACATTTTGAAATAATAATGTATAAATTGTGACAAAAAAGATAAATGTTACAGTCCAATGCAAAGTTAAGCATGCTTTGCATCACTGATCTTATTTCCGCAAGAATACTGAATTCTGTGCTATTTTGTTCAGGTACAAAACTGAATACCATTGATACTATCTTCGAAATTAGTTGACATTCCTGTAATTGCAAGGTATTTTAATTTTTTTAAAAATGCAGACAATATAGAAAATAAATGATTTATTCGGAACAATCATTTATTTTTTATTTAGCTTTATCAACTTTGCTAAGCAATAATATATTCCTAACTTATTCAATCCCTGATTTATTTATTTTTTTAAATCTGACTTGCTTAAGAAGGTTTCTTCTTAGCAGATGTAAAAATATTTCCTGATTGCCAATAGTTTTTTTTTATCAAAAGAAGAAAGTTAATATTTTCCTCCAAAGGTGGACTTGAACTGCAATAGGAAATGGGAAAAATGTACACATTTTGATTCCAAAAGTAGCAGATGTCCCTTTTATCCCAAATTCTGCCACTAATTGCTATTGAAGTCTTTGTTTTGGTTAGCTACCTATGAATATTCAGCACCAAGGTTCTGAGCAATGCAATATATCATGTCTTCAATCTGGCTATATCCAATTTATTAAGTGTATTTTTCATATGCACTGATGCAATATTCATAGAATAAAATTACTCTTCTTTTACATTCTGAACTATTAATTAATGGCCATGCTGATGTTCACCAGCAGACCTGCCTCATCCATTTTGTTTTAGCTGTCCCTTCCTTCTGAAATAAGTTAATTTGTTGGCTTCAGACATCATGTATTTCTGTTGGTGAAAATTTCATTCAATTTAGTTTTAATTGAATGCTAACTGAAAGATATCTGGAAGGCAGGAGTTGAAGGGAAGCTGATGTTTTTGGCTATAGAACAAAACTGTATCCATCTTGTTGCAACCCAGGTAGCTACTTGGCCTAATCTCTGTGCACACGGTAGACTTTTGTCTTCCTCTCCCTTCCCCTCCCCCAACTTTAACACCACATGTAATAACAAGAAATTGCTTCCAAGAGTACAGAATTTCAAAAGTAATCTGACATGCTGTGTTGGAAGTCCTGCTATTCAGGAAAAATAAGTTCAAATCTCTATTGAGTATGTAGAGATAATGGTGTGTTTCTTTAGCACGCTAATCACTACCAAAAATAACATCATTATAATAGCTCTGACTAATTTTGATCATTCAATATGATTTTAATGGCTTAGCATTCTTCTGTGATTCTCTTTTCTCTTCCTTAAAATAGGAATGGAGAATTTTATTTTGCCACTAAAATAGGTTCAGCTTCCGTTGAACATGTCAGTGGTTGAATACCTGAAGTGGGCAGGGCTAGCTACATTCTGAAGTTAATTCAGCAGACGCTCCAAATTCTAGAAAGCTGAGAGCACATTGAGGTGGTATTCTTCTGAGACTTCTTTCTTTTATCCACTGATGGTTTTGTGGGTTTAGTTTCAGGAAAGGAGTGGCTAACATTTAATGTACTTCAGGGCATTGTGGTATGCAACTGACAATGTTATCACATGAAAACAGTATCAGCACTGCCATCTTCAAGATTTCATTCTTTTTTTAATAGCAATTTTATTAAGCATCACAGTTATAATAGGCTAATTACTATTACAAAAAAGCCTAAAAGAATAAGAAAAAGTACAGAGAAAAAAATAGAAAAATAGAAAAGAACTAACACTATAGTAAAGAAAAAAGAAATACATAGTGCAATTACTGCTCCCTTAATCACAACAAGTATAAACAATTTTTGCCCCTTTAACCTTCTCTTAAAATACTACAAATGATCTTTTCTTCCAATATCCCTTCTCCTCTCTATAAACAAATCTTTAAAGCCTCATCATTCAGTCCAGGCCAGCAAAAGTCCGTTAAGAATTACCAGAGATAAGACCTATTTTAACCTTGATCAAATAAATCACCTTTATATTCCTTCCTTTTACTTTTAACAATCATAGTCCTTAATCCCCTCAAATGAAACCCTAGATCTTGATTTCATTTTGTCTTTGTCCCTTCTCACAGAAACTTTAAAATTCTTCAAAACTTTAACAAACCTCTATAATAAATTCAGCATGGGAAAGTTATACAGGCCATTCTTTTGGTTTGCTATTTGTACATTCCTTTGAATTATTAAAACATCAGCCATGTTCATTTGTATGTCCTGTATAGCATCTTTTTTCATATCATTCTTGTAGCATGTCATTTTTAAATTCACTTTCATATCAGTCTCACTCTTAAAATTAATTTCTGGATCCACTGGCCACAAATATCTTCCAATATGAAAGTATTTTGTTCCATTCTGCAAATGTGTTCTCCTTTAATGGTAATATTTAGTTCCTTCTGGTTCCTTCTAATGTTCAACCTTCAAAGTTCAATCCTGCATTTTTTTTAAAAAAAAAAAAAATCAAAAACAACAGCATTTCCCATAGGAATGGTTGTTATAAGTAATATCAAAGACTTATTTTAATTTCATCTGGACCCTTAGTTTATTTTTAACTTTTTAAAATCAATGTTTTAATCACTCTATTTCTGTTTATTAAAAAATGAATTTTAAGTCCATAAACCTGTATTAAAAACCTGCATGCCTAAGGATTGAAGGAAACTCACCAAATATCTGTTTCTTCAAAGATTCCTCATATCTGAAAAAAATTAACAAGAAGCGTAAACACAGTCCCCATAAAGATTCTAACCATGTTTTGAGTGGAAATGGTGTTCTGTTGTGCCCCAGAGCTCTAAACCTGCTGGAGACAGTGGTCATCTGGATTCCTCTTTAGAATCCCTTGTCTGGAGCACTTGTGGGTAATCCCCAGTTTCAAAGAGGTGCTCTTTTCACCAGTTCTTTATTTTGCCATATTTATCAGCTCTGTTTTTAGCAAAGTCATCTTCAATTTTCCATTTCTTCCCCAGAAGTGCCCCTACTTCAGAGTGTGCTTCTATTGGAGGCTATAAACTGAAATTAGTATAAAGTTTGAAAGCCTTTCCACACTTGGATAATAACAGTCTTGAATCGTATGCAGCTGTTCATAGTATTTGGGCATCCCTGTCAGCTGTGTTTCTCGGATAGCTCTGCTCAATGAGGCAGTGAAAATGTGAGTATTTCAGCTATTTATGGCGTTATCAGAAGGTTATAGAAGCTAGAGATTTCTTGAAGTCTTTATTCTTCCCAGTTATGACAAGAATTCTTTTCTCCCTTTTACTACAATAGAGCCAGGTTTGCATCAAAATTGAAATGGACAAATTCATTAACTTTTATCAATTTTTATCCTTTTGTAATTCTGTAAAGCTCTATTTTTCTTAGTTTTTCATTTGTGTGACCTATCAAGTTTGATACGTCTACTTGGAAGTGGTTTTTAAACTTCAAACATTGAAAATGATGCCCCTTTCTCTGGCATAAGCCTTTACGTAATGTTATCTGATAAGCTTAGTTCTTGCAAAAGTTTCTATAGCAGAATACATTTACTTTTATAAATACATGGATGTTTATGCAAAATGCTTTACGTTTTTCTAATGTAATTGGCAAAAAATAGCAAATAGTTAAGTTCCCTTTTCATATGCAAATTTAAATATATTTGCATTCTAATGCAAACCTAACCTATTTTCCCCCCCATTTCTGATTGTAACCATACAAGTTTCAGATGATGCTCTTTACCATGTGTGGTACATTTAGGAATTCAGTCGTTAACAGAATTTGACCTGGAGATTTGACTTAGTTTTTCTGATTGGGATTTTTGAACCATCTTTTTTCTACCTCTGATCAGTAATGCAAAAATCAAGTTCATCATTGTACACAGCTTTAATTTGGATGATGTGACATAGCACAATGCTGAAATGAGAACATCAAAATGATGCTGTATTATTTTACAGCTACAACAGTAGAAGTGGAGGATAATGAGCACAGGCAGGAGTAGGTCCACAATGTAGGACATAGCAGTGAATGGCTGGCATTTAAATCAAAAAAACAAAGGAGGCGGCATAAAGAAACTGAAAAGTAGGAGAGTAATGTACAAAAGCAACTCAATTCTTAAGGTGTAACTTAAGATGGAGAAGGAAGAAAAAACTCTAAAAAGTGTTGTGATGCAAAAGCTTTTCCATTGAAATTGAAAGGAGGAATTCAAACTGACATCTCCATGAGTTAACATAGGGATTGTTTCTGAGTGTATTTAAATACAAGAAAAGAAATTACCTCTTGATTTATAGTTAGCATAAAGTGTGAAACGGGACTTATTCTGCAAACTGTCATAAACAAATCATGGTTTAGTGGATGTGTGAATCCAGGATATATATTATATGATCAAGGATATTCATTAAAATATGTAGCACAATATATTGGGAAGCTTTTAAACACAACTTAGTTAACCCAGAATATTATCATTTTTATTTATTATCAAAATAGACAATAAGCCATATGTAAAAATGGAGTACAAGAAAAAGATTAAATGAAAAGAACAAAATAAGGAATATAATATCATGCTCTGCATCACCCCTACAATTTACTCCAATCAGACCCACATATGTAGATCACAACTGAACTATTTTAGTCAAACAATGGTTCTGATCTCACATGAAATAAGTTGTTTTAGTATAAGGGTCCCAACAGTTTATTTATCTAATGTTTGATCCAAGATATGGTGAAAAGTCTCTTTCCTTTTTATACTTATTTCTTATAACATAACATAACATAACATAACATAACATAACATAATTAAAAGGAACGGATGCAAATAAAATAGTTTATTTTGGTCTGGTGTAGGAGATGATGCTTTCATTTCTTTCTTTTTTTAAACTAATTAATTTGGAGTCCACATTTCTTTACAGATCAGTTCTTCATACTTCTTGAGAACTATTAGTACTTGCAAACATGCATTTGAAACTTACAAAACCAGAACATATGTCCACAAAGCGTATTACTCATCACATCATCTAGGATTGTTGGACTGGAAAAAGCACACGGACAGAATATAGCCCATAAGCACCTGGTTGATTTGAAAAGGGAAGATAAGAAATGTCACAAACCCATTCTGATTATTAAACTATCTATCTGTGGCTTTCTTTAGATAAACATACTAACTCAATTTGACCATGGTTAATTTGAATGTTTGAGAAAACAGCACTTAAGCCGGGCAGCTGCTTAATGGTGCTAATAAATCCTGTAAAATGAGAACACCATCAGCTGCAGATGGTTCAACAGAGTCTGAGGCTTTGATTATTTTCTTCTTGTGAAGATGATGTTTGCATGATTGGGGGAATTTTAGTAAGAGGAAAGAAGGATCTCAGGGTGTAAGTATCACTTTCTGTAATAAACTGATTTTGTCTGATCCCAGGGATATAATCCTGTGCTGCTGGCACAAACAAGTTTGATTTGGAACGTGTCCCCGTCTCGGGACAGACAGATTGTTCTGCCCCAACTGCTTTTCCACATAGGATGTTTTTCTGTTCCCTCCAGAGAAGTTCTGCAAATGAATGTAAAAAGATCTTGACTGACATATTCAATTAAGTGAATCAATTTGTGTGTCTAGTCTAATTAAAAAAATGTTCATTTGATATCAAATTTCCTTTAATTAATTAACAGATTTTTATTACTGGGAAATACTGTTTTTGTTCACTTACTGTGATGTAGAGAGGGGCAAAAGAACAAATCAGAGGATATATCTTTGACAGAATAGAATTTAGGAAATTATTTCAGTTAATAGTATCAAGGGATAAACTTGAACCTAAACAGTGAAAGAGAATAAATTAAGGACTTGCAGCCTAGTCCCAAAGAAAAGCTGAGCATCCTTATATATTGTTCAGATCATTGAACTTTGCAAAATAGCTTAAAGCTTATTGTACTTGGTTTAAGAAGCTCTAAAAATATGAAATTATAAAGGCTTAGCTCAGGGGTAGCCAATTCCAGCTGGCTCAGGAATTCTGGGAGTTGAAGTCCACGAGTCATAAAAGAGCCAAGGTTGCCTACCCCTGGCTTTGCTACAACTTTCTATCTCATTAATTTTACCATGGATTTCATAAACATTTTTTTTCTGATTAATCCATTATTCTATGACCATCTCCAACTTCTGGGTTATATTACCACGTGATAACTTGTTTCTGGTATTGTGTGTGAATTCTTGCAATCGTTTTTTCTTTCAACCAGCATATGTGACTAGCATGCAAGGAACTGAAAATCAGTGTGTGTTATGATTGGTGATATGTTTTTGATGATTTATTATTCAATATTTAGCATATGGCGTATCATACATGGACTAACAATATATATTAACATTTCATCTAGATCAGGGTTCCCCCAACCTGTGGGCCATAGCCCACTATCGGGCCTCGGCCTATCAGCTACTGGGCCGCATGAATGGCTGGTTGGTGCATATGTATGTGCATGCGCATATCCCTACTCGTGCGAGTGTCACTGTGAGTTCATGGGTGTTTGCAGCCCCACTCATGCAAGCATCATGGTAGCTCATGGCCCCACTCACGTGAGCAACAGGTGTTCATGTGCATGCATCTGCATGCATTTACCCCTCCCACAAAACCATCCCTTCTTCCTCCCCTCCCCCCACTCTGGACTGCTAAACTGAAAAGGTTGGGGAACTCTGCTCTAGATTAATAAAACACAATAAAATATAAATGTTAAAAAGATCTATAATACCAATATCTAGGCCATTCAACCATTGAAGAGTAACATCGTTTATATTAAAAAAATCAGTTACTGGACTGGTATACATCCTCAGCTTACAGCTGGTCACAATGTGTTATACAGTTTGATGTGGGACCCCACAGTCACAATGAGGAGAGGATACTATGCCCCGTTTATACAGGGACTCCCGGCAGACACTCAAATCCTATTTTTATTTTTGTTTTTAATTAGATTTGTAACAATGGAGCATTTTGATGTATTTTACTTTTGATCAGTTTATTAACTTTTATATTGCCTGATTTCAAAATGACATTTTTGCTGTTAAAATGCAAGAAGACATAGAAAAATTGTAAAATTCCTAAGCCCAATGAGTGTTGGAAAAGAGTGAAATATGCGCATCTTCCATAAACTGTATCTCCCCAACATACACACCTATATACATGCAGACAAAGGTATCCAATATGTGACAGAGACTATAGCAATAGCAATAGCACTTAGACTTATATCACTTCATAGTGTTTTACAGCTCTCTCTAAGCAGTTTGCAGAGTCAGCTTATTGCCCCCAATAATCTGGGTCCTCATTTTACCGACCTCACTGAGTCAACTTTGAGCTGGTCAGAATTGAACTCCTGGCAGTCAGCAGAATTAGCCTGTAGTACTGCATTCTAACCACTGCACCACAACAGTTGTATCCTGTTATTTCATCTACATATAGACATATTAAAGGAATCCATTATCCTAGGTGATTCTTTCAATTTGTACTTCTTTTCATCTTCTCCCCCTTTTCCAGCATTCTCATCGTTTTATCACCCTCTCCTCTTTCCATCACTGAGTAAAATTAGAAATATCATTTTGGGGGGGGGGTGTGGAAGGTTTTGTCTCTTTGAGTTAATCTTGACTTCTGATGAATGCCTGGACAAATCCCTGCAATTTTCTTGGCAAGATTTTTTAGAAATGGCTTGCCTTTGCCTCCTTTGTAGGACTGAGAGAAAGTCACTGGCCTAAGGTCACCTAACTGGCTTTGTATCTAAGACAGGACTAGAACTCATGGTCTCCCAGTTTCTATTCTTATTTTTTAAACACTACACCAAATTGATGTAATGGAAACTGTGGATGATCTTGGGAGATGAGGAAAAGAAATGTTGTCTAGGAAACAACCGGACAAGTGGCTCACTGGCTTAACAGTGAAAGAAATTTAGGAAGAATCCACTCTGATGGATCAAGCTGTTAAAAGTGGGAGTGGGAAGTTTGTACTTTCAGACTTGCAAGATACTGTTGATGTAGTCTTAAAGCAAAGTATAATTAATTCAGCTAGTCAACGTTTCCTGTTTAGTTTATCTGAGAGGCCTGACGCTAGCTTTCACAAGAAGTGCTATACTAATGTTATTAATGGATAGAGTAGGGTTAAGCTAGTTGCAATGCTCAACTATCTTTCTCACCATTTACCACCTATAATAGAGAGGATAAACCTTCATTCTCCATATCTTACAGTGTTTTGCTAAACTAACCTGACTTTGGATAGATGGCAGATGCTAATCTATCAACAATCACATCCAATAAACTGCCTGCAAACTCTTGTTGCATTTGTTATAGACATGACAGAATAACAGTTTAGAAACCAGATAGAGAGAAGAAGACATCTGGAGGAATTCATGGCAATGGGAAGAAAGAAAGTGAATGATATACCCTAGATTGGGTGGAGACAACTAGCATGCTTAAAGCCCATCTAAATTAGCTATGTATGTAGTTTCAAGAGCATAAACTTCTCTTGTGAGGGTTGTTTTCTCTTTGCAGATGTCCTCTCTTTGAAGGCTACTCAGTTCAAGTCAGGTTGAAATAATGTGAACCAGATATGTCTATAGAGGGATGAAAAAAATCAAGGTGGTGTAAATTAACATGCAGCACACATAAAAAATGCTGGGGCTTCAGTTGCATACCATCTTGGCTTTTCTGACCCTTCTTTGCAGACTTCCCATAAGAAAAAAGAGAGAGCTTGAAGTTTGAGTCACATTTTAAAAGCAGCCTAAGCTGCACACTTGGTTCCAATCCTCACTCCTTCAGAGATCTACTATATTTCCATTTAAATTGTAGTTATTATTACAATTTAAATAGTAAATATGCATTATGTATATAAATAAAGTAGGAAATAAAAATACAATGTTTAATGCAAATGATATCCTCTTTATTGGGGTGAGTAATACTGTATAGTTCCTTATTTGGGATGCTGTTTAAGTAGCTGTCCTAATCCTTGAACATGCACAAATAGCAGTGGTTATTCAGAGTTTAATGAAAATAAGTAGATTTTGTCTTTACTCTCTCTCACCATTTGCTGACTGAAAAAGTATGCACACTTGAGGGATAAGCCTCAGAGCCTGTATCATTGCTTGAACAATTAAATATAACCTAATGAAGTGTTTTAGTGAATGTAATTTTATGTTTATTTGATATAGTTCCATGCCTGTAATTTATTTCCTCCTCTTTCTAAACAAATATTAGTTTAGTTTAAGTAGTCCCTATGCATTTCTGCTTAATCAGAGTTCTTGCAGCCACAAATCTCTTTGCATGCTTGGAAACACATTATTCTCAATTATAATGCAGAGGAGGAGGCAATATCAATTGGAATTTCAAAAGGCAGGTACCAACAGGTGAACTGTGCATCTGATAGTTGTGATTGCCCCCAAACCTCCACCTTCCTAACTGTAAACAAGTTTATGACCTGATGGAGTTATTTTGCTTTAATCTTCTACTCACAAGTGTCATTCCAGAAAATCCTTTTTTTTTTTTTTTTTTTGACAAGCTCATTGGCCACTGAGAGATTGCATTTCTTAAATTTTAGTTCAGGTCCCTCAGAAAGTTTTAGATTCTAACAGAATAATCATAACTTAGAGGATGAAAGAGTATAAAATATAAAGTCTCCCTGAAGTCCAAGTGCAGCTCCTGGTGATTATATAAACCATGTCAGTTTCTTGGCAGCAATTTAGAAGTGGTTCACCGTTGCCTGCTGTCTAGATTTTTTTTTTAAAGTTCCAAATCTAGTCTCTCATTCTGGAATTTTTTTATCCTTTCATCCAAACCTAACTCGATTCAAATATGTTTCACTTTTTGAAGTTTGGCTGAGTGCTGCTACCTCTTAGAATGGAAGGGGATGTGGTGAGGCTCAAATAATCTCTGTTAGCAGGAATTTCCTTTTGCATATTCCTGCAGCAAGGATTTTGACTTCAGTGATCTGCTGAAAGTGAGTTGAAGTGTGCCATTCAAGCAGAACTACTTGTTGGCCTCATTATTCCAGTAGAGGTTCCAAGGAAGGGGAGGAAGAATTTTGACACAAAGTTACATAGAGAATAGTATTTTCATATCTTTAACCTGAAGGCACAAATGGAAGATTAAAAAGATTTTAATTGCTCCATTTTCTTGCACAGGTAGTCCTTGACTTACAACAGTTCATTTAGTGACCATTTGAAGGTGCAACAGCATGGGAAAAAGTGATTTATGACCATTTTTCACACTTATGACTGTTGCAGCATCCCCATGATCACATGTTTTATATTCAGATGCTTGATAGCTGACTCACATTTATGACAGTTGCAGTGTCCTGGGGTCATGCGATCCCCTTTTGTGATCTTCTGACAAGCAAAGTCAATGGGAAAACCAGATTCACTTAATTGTATTACTAACTTAAGAACTGCTGTGATTCACTTAAAAAATGTGGTGAGAAAAGTTGTAAAATGGGGTAAAACTCACTTAGCAAATTTCTCACTTAACAACATAGATTTTAGGCTCAATTGCGGTTGTAAGTTGAGGACTACCTGTTCTTTGTTCACCTAGAAATTAGTAGAGTTTCAATCAGCCTAATGTTGGTTTATAATCATTTGGGGCACTTAGAATGGTACTGTAAGCCAGTAGCTATTGAGAAGAACTATATGAGAGATTCATATCAAATCTCTTGATTAGTACAATCTCAGTATCTTTTGGAACTGAATTACATTGAATCTCCAATTCAGATGACACATTTTTAAAGAAGATTTAGTAATTAGTTAAATTGATCCAATTGATATCGAGACTAGAATCAATGTATTTAAAATCTGCAACATTTTGAGGGGTACAAAACCTAGTGTATTTTTCTTTTACAAAAATAGAATGAAGGGGAAGAACAACTTAAAGTATATTTGGACAAATCTTAATTTTTTTTTAGATACTTGTTACAGGATAAGCATTGTAATGAGATTGCCTTTGAATGGTATTTTGAAATCATAAGGACATACTCTATATCTGTAGATTATTACAAGGAGTGAAAACAGTAGCATTAAATTTGTATTAAGTGATTTGATTTATTAATGGATTATGGACCATCAGTTCATGATTTACTTTGACTACAAAAATATTTTTCCATGACTATACCTCTTTTTTTCAAGTTAACCAACAGTGTACTCATCATCACTGTAACAGAGTCCATTCTCTTCTTCTCTTTCCTTTTATCTTTCTGAATATTGGGGCAAAAATTAATCTCCATTTAACGTTGTGCCCATTCAAGCATCTGGCTTTGACTGAAACTCTGCCTACTTTGAGTCAAAACTATTATAAAAGCTGTGTTCACACTAAGATATATTTTAATTTAATTAATATTTGATGCCTAATCAATAATTATGTGCATGCATAAAGCTAAACACAGTGACTGGATCTAAACATCATACTAAACCATAGTCATACAAACTACATTAAAGCTTAGCAATAGATTTCAAACTGGATGAGTGCTCTCAGCAATTATAATGTTCCTAGGCTGTATAGCTTCAATGTTTCATACTGAAGTGATGCCCATCTCCACTAGCAAAGTTTTGATCCAATTCCAAAATGGTTGCAATTTGGATCTGACTTTAATGTGTATGAATATTTTTTAAGGAGTATGAAGGCCAGTATGTTTCAAGATGTATTCACCATTGTGAATACATCCTGAAACATACTGGCCTTCATACTCCTTGACTGTAGTTTGGGCATCAGATTGGGTAAAGGAAATAAAGTAACACCCATAGCATGTATTGTCACAAATCAATTGAATATCAGGCATTAATTAAGCATGTATTCTAAAATCTCATATATCTCATTCCAAAGCAGCAACAGTTGTGAAATTGTTCATACCAAACATGAAGTCAAAAGCACGGTCAGAGACTAATATAGCAATCAGAAAATAGGAAGAGGATTTCTGGTTTGCGTCACAGCGAGACAGACACAGGAAAGCAGGGCTCTGCCTTCCGTGCCCTATTTTGCCCTGCTGGGGGCCCTAAAAAGGCCTAAAATCACCCCAAAGAGGCGATAAAAAAGAGGGGTGCCTCATTGATCATGGAGAGATGGCGCTCTTTCTATTTGATCTGAGGAAAGCCCTCTAAACCAGCAGGGGAAAGACTGGCTACATTCTTGTGGCCAGCCATTAGCCACTGATAACTGAAGAAGAAAAGCACCAATTAGCAGATCATAAACAGCATGTTTGGAACTGGATGAGAATATTGATCCTTTCTTTACTATTCTACAACTGAATTTTCTGGGAAAGGCTCCCAAGAAGCTAAAAACTTCCAAACATGAGAAGGAAGAGGATTGTAACCCCAACCTTCCAGAGGAACGGAAGCAGCATTTTAATTTCTTTTATGGGGGGCAGAAATATATAATACTGAAGTGGAAGAAACATAAAGCTACAGTTTTGATGAATTTGAGAACTGAGATAACTATTAAGATTTTCTCTTTGGAAAAAAACTACTGAGGTGAAATATGAGAAATCAACTCTTTGTCTTAAGAGCAGAAAATGATTTTGAATGACATCTAGTGGTGGATTTGAGTATAGTACTACAATTAGCTTCCTGTCTGCTTGGTGACTCCTAGCTTAATGGAGAACAGCTGGCAATAAAGGAAAAGATTTTGGCATACTTATCACCCTGATCTTTTTGGACTATAACCACCTACTGAGCTTGGACTTTTAATCTCAAGAACTATTGGAAGAGAAAGAAAAATTTGACTTTTGACTACGTCTGGCTGGGAGAGACTTTTGAACTGTTTTCAGGGTGGTTGAACATTTTGAACACTTGGAACATTGTGGATTACAACCTTGCCTGACTGACAATTCTTGGATGCCTGAGACAAAGGATCACTACAAAATATTGCTTTTAGGACTGGACTCATATTCTGGAACCTATTGGATTATAAAGGCTACACATAAAGACCAGAAAACTAGATGAAACTTTGGTGATATGAGATAAGACTTGTATTTGGAGAACATAAAAGTTTTAACAGATTATCTGGAGGAGGGAAACAAAATGGATGTTTTACACTCAGCTAAAAGTGGTAAGAAAATTTATCTTGCACCTCCATTTGAAGCCCCCACCCAGGCTAATCAAGGATCTGCAGGAATGATGCCTCAAGAAAAAATAAACACCTTTCAGAAGAAATAGTCTGTGCTACAACTAATTCACCAAACAATTGTCGCCCACAAAGAGAACACAAAAAGAAACCATAACGAGACTAAAAACAACGTAGCTAATATCAATGAGCAAATCTTCAAATTAAATCTACAATTAGAAAATTCCCAGACAATGACTACAAAATATGAACAAATAAACCAGAAATCAGAAGATGTAGCAGAGGAAATTGATCCTGAGACGATATAAACTACCATATACAAATAAAATACTGCAAGATTTAGCCATAAGAACGAAAATGGAAAAGACACTTTACCCCTTAGGTCTGCAAAATATATCTGATGATAAGGAAGAAAATTTAAAAAAAATGGAATATAGAGCTGTCAGGGGAAATGTCACAACTTGGGAGACAAAAAGTGAAAAGAGAAATTGAGGGAGAAGAAAAGTGGGAGCTTAAGGAATATAAATGGGTGGAATTCCCGCCCTCCAAAAATAACCTACCTAAATTGTCTTCCTTATTCCAAGCAACTTTTACAAAAATAGAAAGAAAATTCCTGGGCGATTTAATTACCTTGGCCTGGAAAGCTATTTGGCAAAGAAAGAAAGCCAAGAGTTAGACTTAAAAAACAGACAATTTGACCTATTAGAGGGTGCATTATATGATTAAATATCTATTTGAATATGATTAAAAGAACGGATGGTCCTTAGATATAATTAGACTTTTATAATGAAATATATGATTTAGAATTAAAATAGCATTTTTATTTTTATTTTTTGATATGGGAAATATGAAATAAGAGGATGGCTGGTATGAATAAAATTCTTAGCTATATAAATGTAATTAATATTGAGAAAATCATAACGGATAAAGATATTTCAAATATTGATGGGAAATCAAACTTTAACAAGAGCATGAAAAATAGGATATTGATTTATGAATTGTTATTTTTATTATTTGTATAACGTTAGTAAAATATGATGATGAGGTTTATATTTAACTTTGTATGCATCAACAGTAGCAAGAATTGTAATTGTGTTATGAGGGGAAAATGGAAAAAATATGGGGAAGAAAGGAGGATCAGGGGGAAAATACTGGATTGTGCAGTACTGAACAGATTTATATTGAAGAATTTAATGTTAAATATGTGAATCCAGACAACACATTGTTTACTAAGCACTAAAGTTTGTAATTGTTAAAAATCAATAAAACATTTCAAAAAAAGAAAATAGGAAGAGTATAATCAAAGACTACCTAATGGTTTTTGGCAGTTTACAAATAGAAGATATGATGACAATTAAGTCATCCATAATAAACACAATCACAAAAATCCAAGGAAAGCCAGACATATCAACATAAAAGAATAAATAGGAATGATGGAATGCATTTAATTGGGAAATTTTATAGATAGATATGTATGTATCTTGTAAAAGACCTCAAGACTGATTTGCTGTTTGTCAAGATACTTGTTCCAAATTGTTCTATTTTATGTTTTTAATTTAGTGCATTTTACATTTTTGTTCAGATTTGGGTTTCATATCTAAAGTGTTGGTTACCTTTATGAAAGTTTAATTTTACCTGGATAGTGAGAAATAAATTGATATTCCACTCTTTGTCCATTCAGCAGGGTTTCCATTGCAGTTTGTGTTTTTCTGTTTCTAGGAAGATTGATCAAATGTATTCTTTGAACTTTTATATGAGTATGCAGGACACACTCACACACAGGAGTTCAAATTGTTGTCTCCTAATGTTTGACTGTCATTTAGCTCTGAAAATGAGCAAAGATTTAGAATTCTTTATATTCTCAGTAGATTTTCCATCATTTTATATTCCAAGATACATATTGCCCACTGTACCTGAACACAGTAAACAGATAGCTTCTCAGTTCAAGCCATCATGATTGTGCTATTAAGATAACCAGTTAAAGTAGTGTGCTGATTTGGTAGAGTGCTTGATACTACTTTTACTGATATGCCATAAATCACAGCAAGTGCCTTTTTAGTTCTTTTTTTTTTTTCCTAATAGAAGAGAATATTCTATTCAGGGTTGAACTGTTGAGTCCTTGGTGCTCTCTAAGCTTGGTTGTTTGCTGACTTTTTTTTTCTTTTTTTCTACTTTAATTATGATATGTGTATTCTATGTAAATTGCCTTTTCAAATTTAGCATTATTTGAGAGCATTTCCAGGAAAACAGTGTAACATAGGATTCTTTCAGAACACTATACATATAAGTACAAGACGTGAAGGGGTTGTCTATGAACAGCATTAGACCATTAGTGCAGAATACCGTAATATGTTTTAATGAGTACTTGAGTAAATGCATAAGCATTATCATAGAAGTCTTGCTACAAGCAAAGCAATAATTATAACTTTTCCATTTCAAATCTAGAAGAAATGCTTTTAGAGGTGTCTAAAAGTGGTTTTTGTTTGTTTGGTTTTTGCTGTGTATTTCTGAGAAAGGGAAAAATGAAAGGGGAGAATCTTCTCATGTTGTGTGTCTAGAGCCATATTGAACCTGAAACAAATTGGCATTCCTATGTCAGTTCAGTTAGAGCTAGCTACATGTTGTCATTGCAGAAGATTTCCAATGTATAATCACATTACAAATGTGTCGTGCTCCATGATTAATATCACTTTTTAACAGAGATGTTAAATTGTTTATCTTCAAGTTTTTGCAACATTCTGTCGAGGAAAATAAATTTGTAAGGTTATAGTGATCTCTCTTTTAATACATACAACTTTGTGTATCTGTGTGTATACTTATATAAATTTAGGCCTAAAAGGATTCTAAACAGTGTATATGCATTTCTATGATTTAACATTTTATTTAAGTACATTTTATTGCAGTTGATGCATCAATGGAACTGATTATTTGAAGAAAGACTAAAATGGGAATGATTTATTGGTGTGATTGATATACTTCAACAGTATGGGTAAATTGGAATCCTTTTGGAAAAGGTTAAGATCCAATGGAAAGGGGTTTCATTCATTGAAAGCAATAGGCTTGTTCACTGATTCCTGTAAGATGTTGCTACAGAGGATAGTAAGCTGAATTTTTAGAGGCCACTGCTTTTGGTCCAATGAAAGTAAATTTCTTTTTTAATAATAATTTTATTGAACAGATAAAAACTAATATAAAATGAATAAAAATAAAAGCTGGAAAAAATAGGAAGTGCAGTAAAAAAAGAAAAATACAAAAAGAAAAATAAGAGACAAAAAGAAAATTTGAATAACTTCCTCTTTCCTCACAAGTATAAACAATTTTAACAACTTATCACATTCTTTTAAAATACAATGAAAAGTTTCTTCATCCAATATCACATCTCTTATCTATAGACAGTACTTAAAACCTTGTCATTCAATTCTGCTCAGCAAAAGTTCATTATCAGAAATTTTAATCTTGATTGAATAAACAACTAACTTTATATTATTCCCCTTTTCTTTTAAGAATCTTGGTATTTATCCAAACATCCTAGAATTTGATCTTTTCATATTTTTTTTGTCCCTTCTCACAAAAGTTTTCAAAATTTTAATAATTTTTGTATTATTAAAACTTTTGTAAATTCAGTATAGGAAAATTATCCAGGCCACTCTCTTGGTTTGTTATTTGTATAATCCTTTTAACTATTAAGATATCAGCCAGATTATTTTGTGTGTCCAGGGTAGCATCTTTTTTTATATCATTCTTTTAGCCTGTCACTTTCAAATCCACTTTTCAATCAGACTCAGTCTTGTCAGATATAAGTTGTTCCTCTTTCATAACATCTTATTAACACAGTCTACTTATAGAGGCATACATTCATAAAATTAACTTCTGTGTCCATTGTTCAAAATCTCATTTAATATTTCCAATGTTAAGATATTTTACTCCATTCTGTGTTAAAAGCATGAATAGGTGTTCTTCTCCTTTAATTGCAATATTTAATTCCTTTGGGCTGTTTCCAGTGTGCAATCTCAAAATCCCATCATTTTCGTTTTTTCCCAGTGTTCAATATAGTAGTTCACAAAAAAGAGTCTTTTAATTAATTTTGAAATTCCATTTCAAATCCATCTAGTTAGTCTGTTTATAACTTTCCAAAAACAACACTCTACTCACTCTTCTGCTATTTATTTTAACAAATTGCTAAGTCTTTAAATGTATATTTAAAAACTGCTTTTGTGGTGGACTGAAGGAAACTCACTCAGTGAATGCCATCAAACTTGCCATTCTGAAGAGTCTTAATATTTGAAAAGTATTAAATGGGTACTTCTAAAAGTCATTAAGAAATGAGGTAACTGCAAACTCTTATATCCATATAAGCTACATTACAACTCTGAACATAGTTGGAAATCCTTCACTGCAGCTGCTCCATTCATAGCTGACCTCAAGACTCCCAGTTCCAGTGGTCTGCTCATGAGGATCATCTGTTCAGAATACCTAAGGGCAATTACATGATCTCTGCCTTTTCTGAAGAGATTTCATTAGACAGGACCCATCTTTTGACTGCCGATTTCAGCCATAATGCCATCCTTACTCCTTCAGGGATGCCTAGCTTGTCATGTCCTCACTGGAAGTCTGCAAACAGTAGGTTTCAAGGCCTAAAATATTTATTAAATTTCTCCAGCAGTTCAATTTTTGCCCACACATTTCTATATACCGTAACATTTTTTGTGGTAAATTTGACACTTGTTTTCCACAGAGATTTTTCTGATTCATTGTTGGACCTACCCCGATGGAGATCATGTAGAAAGCATAAAAGTTTCTGAATAACATAGCTTGTATTTAATAGTGCCACCTGCTGCTAAAATATCATTTGCTGGCAGAATTATTTTTCGGCAGCCTGTGGGAGGTTGTGAGACTCCCTGGTCCCTGGTGCAAATGTGATAGAGAGGAAGAAAGCAAGGTGAAATCCTATTTGAATGGCCAGGAATCTGCTTGATAAATGTTGGATGGAGATCCATGAATGCAATATTCAACTGTATAAAACTTTAAGAAGCCATACGAGAGTAAGAGCAATACTTCATTCCCTCAGTCTGAATGGAATTCGGAAACAAAGAATATCTGTGTTAATGAAATACCTTGTGGTTTCCGTCCTTCCCACTGGCTTATTCTAATATTTCATAAAAATAATTTTGATGCTAGATAGAAACAAAACATCAGTAATAATACTTGCCCACCCCCAATGGAAATCTTAGTGCTACAGGAGAGAAGAAATAATTGTTATATCAGATAAGATAGCTGCTTTGTAGTGACATCTAGATGATATCAACTTGAAAATGAGTAGAGAGAAATATTCCTCTTATAGTTAGAGGTACTAAAATTAGAATATCAGCATATTCTCAGCTTTCATGGTTTTTGTCTATTGCCTTTCAAAGACTGATTTGGAAGTGTAAATTAATCCAACACAATTTTATAGCCGACTACAATTAAGAAGACCACCATCTGGGTTTCTACTTAGTCATCAAGGAAACTTAAACACCCTTTCTTTTCAGCTCTTTTATGAGCCATCAGATTGTGTGCAATTGAAAGCATTGTGGGAGAGGCTAATCTTTCATTTGTTTTCTGACTATTTTTATTTTTTTAATCTGACCAGCTTTCACAGCTGTTTGAACATATTTTTTATGTGCTTGAATCGTCTCTCCCTTTCCTCCTTGGGATATAGCATGCGATACACAAGCAATTAATCTATTGTGTTGCAAGCAAATGCACAGCCACGACATTGTCAGTTCTTTTTCATTAATTTTGGTGATAAATGACATCTGCATTTTATTTACAGATTTTGCACTTCAGTACATATTACAAAACATGCTGTAACGGCAGCTAATGTGTTTTTCAGATTTGGTTCATACATTTTTAAAAGAAAGCTGGACAATCCATTTTCCAATAATGAAACATTTTTAGATTATACCAGGACAACAGATAAGGAAGGATAGTTCCATGTTTGCTTGGGAGAAAGTAGCAAGCTATATCTTGTATGGCTTCTCTGTGTCATTTTACCAACAGTTTTGCTTAGCTGTAGAAGTTGCCTTATTCTAACTTTTCACAAAGCCCCTGAGCAAAACTCTCTTGAGCTCTTATAGGAAACTTAATATGATGGATGACTTTCCAGATGCAATAACCAGTGCCAGATTAACTGTAGATACATCAGTATAAGGCTGCTAGTAAAATCTGTTGTGATTTGTAAACCAGGATTTATGGCTTAGTACATTGCACAAATAATGTGATTATTTAATAAATATATATTTAAATAAACATTTAATGTGGCATCAGGCATTGTTAGTTGTGTGGCACAAGGGAAATTGAATGCCATTTTAATAGGCAAGAGATGGGACAACCAGCCAGAAATAAAGATAAGCAGCCAATTCTGGTGCTCTGGGCCTGTAGGCCACTTCATAAAATCATACCATGAAATCACAAGCTGCTTTCACTGAAGCATGAAAGGTAACAAGCTGCCATGGAGACCTCCTGCAATACCAGCTCTATTAGGATGTGATGACTTACTGGTGTTCCACACCATGATGTGATTTGGCCAAGCACAGATAGTCCATCAGGTAGGGAAGATTGTTTTCAGTGGGTCATTCAGCAAGTATTGAGGCAACCTTCTCTTGGAAAGATGCTAATTTTAAGACTGCCACATAGCCTCCTCTAACAGATGCTTTTTATTGGGCTATATTGCATTGTAATACAAGGAAATTAATATCATTTTGGTTAACGTTCCAGGGCTGGAGGAATCTTTGATCTCAGCAGTTCAGATGAGGTGGCAAATAAGAGGCAGGAGCCCTTACTGATGGTCAAGTCTTCTGTTTTGGCTAACATGAACAATTATTTCCTGAAGGGGAAACATGTGGGAACAACATGCTGCTGCAACAATTGGAAACTAAATTGGTCAGAAGAAACAGACTTGGCAGTGGATTAAGGTTTCAGTTTGTGTAGATTGCAGTCCTGCCAACACATTTTCTTCAGCTAGGTCTCCTAGTAGCAGTCCATGGACTCTGCATCTGTTCAGCACAAATCTTGCAACCCTGGCTGGGTAGATGACATAATGTTTGTGTCAGATTCAAAATACTCTCTCAGCTCAACTCTTTACATTTAGCCACAAGGCTTAATTTTGTATTCTGTACATTTTTTATACTGCTACAGCTGCTGCTGGCATAGTAATAGAAGTTCAGCTCAGCTGTCAACACTTTGGTCAGTAGTGATGAGCCTGGACCAATTGCTTTTCTGTTTCCTGTTTGTTTGACTCTGAAAAGTGAATGTATAAACACAAACACTTAAAACAGAAGTTCTTTGTTTTTAAGAAGAGAGATACAAATCTAACAATAAATTCTGAGAATATGGGAAAGATTTAATAATAGACCTTGGCTGGAAAGTTTATTGCTTTTGAAATGTGACTACGAAGATAACAATTGGGGAATAGGAATGATATGAAAGGTAGTTTCTCCCAAATGTTTCTTCTTTGTAATATCAGAGTTTAATTATTTGAACCTTTCCACAGGCTCCATAATGGATAATTGGGAGACTGCCCTTTCCATTTTGGCAGAGGCTTGGAGGGAAGATGTCAACATTTTACTGTAGTGAACTTGAGGTTATCCAGCCAAAAACAGTTCAGAATTAAATGTCCTCTGAAAAAGTTTACCATTCCTTCTTTCTTCATTTCAAAATGAAGCTGCTGCAAGCATTTTGAATCAGATTAAAGTTGACTGTGTTGTCTTTAAATCTCAGATCTCAGATGGAATCAGATCTGCATACCCCAAAGATTATTTTTTGTATTTGTTAAGACAATTCTTTCTGTCACATTAAAGATAGCAGTTTCAAGTGCTGAAGACTCTATATTCAGCCACAGGGTATCAACAACTATTCTAAGATGTGGGCCTTGTCTATTTTTCTTCATTTAGTATGTGTTTTCTTGCATCAGATATCCAAAATGGATAATATCTTCTTGTTCCTTTATTCTTGCTTACAATGGTACACTATAGTTTGAACTGCATAGATATTTTTGGTAGAAGAGAAATGTTTGATGAATGGGCCTCCTATCTTTAGGGCAGGAAGAATTGGGCAATTTATTTTCAGTCTCATTATTTTTTCAATGTTTTGGGCTTTCTCATATATTTCCATTTACTTAGCTACAGAATTTAATTGAAAAATACAGTGGAGGAAAAAAGTATTTTGTGTTATCAAAGTAAAAAGCTTTGAAATGGAGGGGGCCTTCCATTTGCCCTAGTTCAGAGCCCTCTCTGTGAGCATGCACACCGTCGCCCCAGTCCTAGGCCTTCAGCTGGGTTTTATAAAACCTTTTTGCTTTAGGCCTCTGCCGCTGTGTGCAAAAAAAAAAAAAAAGGTTCAATCAATAAATTTCAATGTCTCACAGGAAAAAAAAAAGACCTTGCAAAGCTGGAATTGATTGATTGAACTTTTTAGTCCCACCCAGTCTGCTGTTACCACCGCAGCGACGCCCACCCAATGGGCCATGCCCACCCAATTGGCCATACCCAGCCAATGGGCCACACCCACCTGGCACTCGACAATGCATAAGTGGGTTTTGAGTTGCAGTTTGGGCACTCAGTCTCTAAAAAGTTTGCCATCACTGCCCTAGTTGTCTCTAATAAGATCCTGGCAAACAATCATACTGAATTGCGCTGCTTATAACTACAGTAAAATTTCTCACTTATGAATTTCAGTTAGTAATTTATTCATAGAAGTATCAACCTATGATCAGGACATTGCTAAGCTGCTTGATTAGCATAGTTCTAAGGGAGTTCAGAAAAAATGCAGAAGATAATATTTGTTATTGAACTTAGTTTACTAAGAAATGTAGGGTTTGCTTATAGAATTTCTTGTTAAAAGATGGTTAAATGCATATAGGCAGTACTTGCCTCACTATTTATTTGGAAGTAAGTTCCATTAGAATCAGAACAAAGTACATACATTTGCTATAGAAATTATGCAAAATAAGAAATTATGCATGTTGTCTCAATTTGTAAAACACAGAGCAGTGTTTTCAAATTTTCTTGATGCAATATTTGGATTATCTATGTAGAATTCGGTTTTTTTATTAGATGTTCTGAATGTTTGTTATGTCTGCTTTTAAAATTCTGGCTTGGTTAAGAATCACTTTATAAGATTATATATCATTCCTAAAACATTTGTTCGTTTTTATTATGTTATCATTTGTTTTTATGATGCATCACACTTTCACAATTTAGTGTTAAGACATCTCCAGATCGTATTAGAAAATTCAAAGTGACTGAACATTCTAAATTTAGTTTTGCTAATAGATTAATTATTGACTGAAACAGGCTTAAAGAATATATTGTCCAATAATAATGCAAATATAATACAAATATTGTTGCTTTAGTACAGTCCCCAAGGAAGAATCTAATTTATCACAACTGATTGATTGTTCCATTGCAGCAGGAAACTAGTCTAGCAGGCTTTCTAACCATGCAAGATGAAATACTACTACAGGGCTTTTGCTGGAACTAACTGAATTGGGACTATTTTAAGGTATTGTGTAATTACTTTCCTCCAAGCTAATCTTCATGATTTAAAAATGGGTTGATTTGTTTAGTTTTCTGTATCAGATTAATGCAGTTCTTTAAACTGAAAAGATTTTTCTCAGTTGGGAAGATATTGTTTAAACTGTTGTTTAAGGGTAGAGGGATTTTAGAGATCAGACAGATGTACTGCAGCTCAAAATGTATCTATGTTCAATTATATATGCTATCCCAAATACTACATAGCTGTCCTTTATTTCTAATAAATGCGGAGTAGCCATAAATTAAAGCTATTTAAGATTTAAAAAGTGATTTCTAGAGTCTTTCATAAAAATACCAATAAGGAAAGTTCAATTAGGAATGGATATTTTATGGTAAACAAAATTGTGTAAGTCAGTGTTTTTCACACTTGGCAATTTTAGGGTGTGTGGATTTCAACTGCTAGAATTCTCCAGGCAGAGCTTTAAAATTGCCAAGTTTGAAAAACACTGGCATAACTCTTTTCTCCAATAATATTGTTATTAAAAACTATTACCCATCTCCCAAATCCATGTTGCATCATACTTAGCAAATGTATAATAATGTTTGAAATTTTGCTAAATAGTAGGTCCACTCAGGCCACTTTTGGCTGATTCAAAGGGTTAAGAAGTAATCTGCAAAATCAACTAGAACCATCATGATGGTTCATGAATGATTCCTCATTTCTTGACTAATGCAAAAAAGGGCCCTATAGCCGGTTTTGTGCAGTTAGTATGACAGCCGAGGGATCACGGGGCTCCGCACCCTACGGCTGATTTCTCTCTGTGTGGGGACCCTAAATAGGCCAAAAGCCACCCCAGAGAGGTGGCAAAGAAGGAGGGAAGCCCTACCGATCCTGGGGAGACAGCGGTCGATCCGGACGTCTGGGGAAAGTTCTTCAGAAGCCAGCAGAAGAAAGGCTAGCATCATTCGTGAATCTAGCCCAAGCTATATGCAGCCAAAGCTAAAAAGCACTGAATTAAGTGATCATAAACAGCGTGATTGAACTGGGTAAGAATATTGATTCTCTCTCTTCCACCTGACTGGTTTCCTGAAAAAAAAAAGAAAAAAACCCAGAAGTAAAAATCATCCGAAAGTGAGAGGGGGTGATTTTTGCTCCACCCTCCTCTAAACAGAAGCGGCAAATTAAATTTATGGGGAATAAAAATACACAGAAATAAAATTAATATAAGGTTTAAACTTGGAAAAGATGAAATCGATGCAATTTATTAAGAGTTTCTTGGCAAAAGATTATTGACAGAGATAAATGGCTTATTTGTTTTGAAAATTGAAAGATGGACTGGTGCTGACATCTAGTGATGGATGAAAATACTGCCCTAAATATACAGCCCAAAAAAACCCCTCATTATTGTGACCTTCAAAGCTTTAACCAAACAAAGAACAGCTGTAATAAAAGAAAATAAATCATTGTGGACTATCTCTATAAAATTTAGAAAAAAAATGACCTTCCAGGACTATAAATATTTTTTAAACTGTAACTTTAAAGCAATTGGCAGAGAAAGGATTTTTGGTCATTATGGAGCATCAGAGGTCTGCAGAAAGAATATAGCAAGAAAAAAATTAATACTTTCCAGGAGGAAATGTATGTTATGTTACAACAAATACAAATGATATTAATTTCAAACCATGAGAAAATCAAAAATGAATTTGAAAATTTAAATGAATGCATTTTCAGTTTAATGTCACAGCAAATAAATGATCAGACAACTGAATATAAACTAGTGGAAAGCAGACAACTGAATATAAAACTAGTGGAAAGAAACTTTGAGATGGAATTTAATAATGGAAGGATTCAGATGGACAAAATCTTCCAGGAAATACTGGACACAGAAAAGACAACTTATACATCAAGAATTCCAGAATTTGAGAGAATAAAGGTGATGGGAGAAACTAAGAAAGAAAGAAAGAAAGAAAGAAAGAAAGAAAGAAAGAAAGAAAGAAAGAAAGAAAAAGATTTCTGAGGAATATTTTCACAAAAACACTTTAATTGACTTAGCTTTCATACTGACAACAACATCTACAAAATCATGGGAAGATCTTGGGGTTCAATGGAATATACTGACTAGGAAAAATGCTTGGCAAAAAAGGGGTGCCCTTTGGGTCCTTCTTTACTTTGGCTGAAGAATGCCTTTCTTTCAGGACACAATGCAGCCTTCCCATTCTCTGCAGCCCATTGCGAACTCTAGCCAAATTAAGGTTTTTTAATCCAAGTTAGCTGAAGTGTTTTCCATCTTCTTTTGACTGGGAATAGCTTTTTCCATCATTTGTGGTTTGTTGGCCATAACTAATCAGATAATTGTGTAAGATCTGAGATCTGCTTATTTCTTGTGGCCATATTCAGCTGCTACAGGCATGTCCTCTCTGTTTTGGTTACCCACTGTACATATTGGTTGGCAGGTCACACATTGGTTGGAAAAATATGACTTTTAGAAGTTATATTTCCTCTGTCCTCATAAATCTCCTATGTGGTGTTTTGACAAGTTCAGTGAGGGAGAATTCTTCATTTCAGCAAGTGCTATTCTTTGTGAAACCTAGAGGATCTGAGAGGACAGTCATATCTCTCAGATCTCTCCCATGGTGTATCAGTAGGTCATGAGAATATCTGGGAAAGGATATTATGATTGCAAAGATCCCTCCCTCCTTCCCCATTGGTAGGTTCCACTAAAAGTGATACTGGTTGAAGCAAAAGAGCTTCAGGATTCTTTCCCACCATCCTATCCACAAATGGGGTGATAACAGCTTCAATCTTGATCATCCATCCAGCGAACCCAGACACCCCATGTAATGAATCAAATTGTGAAGGTGCTCTGTGGAATAGTAAAGGTGGAGGAGAAACTTTCTCATGCCTTATGTATAGATGTAGAGTGGCAGAGGTTGTATGGCTGGACAGGTTTTGTAATCCCATTGTGGATCAGGCAGATGATCCACAAGAAGAGTACAACTGACCTGGTAAAGCAGCAGTGGCTTCTGCCCCACCCCTCATCCTTGCAGACTAGCTTCTAAAAGATGCTTAAAACTTACTTTCTCCAGCAGGATGGCTGTAGAGTCCAATGGATGAGGTTCTATGACAGCCTTCCTGCCCGGCAGACTGGGTAAAAACTTTGGCCACACCCTTCCCTTGGGCGTGACCCCAGTTTTGACTCAGTCTCGAAGCCCGTTAGCAGCTAGAAATTTAGCTCCTGACAGAAAGATCTCAATTAGGCCTAAAACCCTCTCTCTTTACAAATTTCCAATTGATTAGCAAACTCACAGGGAGGCGGTTTTTTTCCTTCAGCCTTGGCTCCGAGCAGCTGACAGATCGCCGTTCAGTGTAGGCGTCGCCTCAGGAGGTGGTGAGAGTATCAAAAAAAAAAAAAAATTTGAGCCGAGAGAAGCTGCAAGAGGCAGTGGGGAAGCGCCGCTGACCTATATTCCTAGGATCAGCTGGGGCGCGCAAAACCGGGATTAGGGAAATTGTCGGCAAACGGCACCTCGGCCATTGCGCGAGTCACCAGATCCCCTGGGGAAGAGCGGTCCGCGCCGGGGGACTCGTTAAAACATCTTAAAATTAGTTTCTGCTGCCCCAAAGCCTTCCCAGCCGGCGGAGCGTCGGCTGGACCCAAAACCGCCATTTTTGAACAGCGGAGCAACCGCTAGATCCAAATCCACCATTTTGAGCCTTGTGTTTCTCCTTGGCAGTGAGTGGGAAGGCGTGGCCTCCACCAAGACTCCATTTTGGGTGGCCTTTTTTTTTGTCCAGACAGAGTGAGAGACTAGAGCCTCCATCTTAGGTGGCCATATACGTGGAGTTTTCCACAAAGGACAGATGAGAGAGGGCGAGGAAAGAGCAAATAAGAGAGTTTATTAGCACACCCAGTGGACTATCTTTACAGCCACATAGTGGAGAATACATATTTACAAGACCATCAAACCATTTGTCCTCTAATCCGGGCCATTACAGTTGCCCTTGGTGAAGCAGAGGGAGGAATAAATTGATCCACTGTTCTTCAGCGTGACCTTTAGTCACTGCTCCACAGGATCCCCCTTGCAAGGGACCTGTCTGTCCGGCCATTGTTCGTTCCTCTGTGCAGAATAAGCCGTTAGGCTTTAACTCCTGCAACTGATCTGCGTAGAATTGTTCCCCACCCCAGGTATTGCCTACTCGGGATACCTGGTCACAATGGCAGACAATACCTCGCATTCAGCTATGCAGGGCCCCCAATTACCCCCCCCACAACAACAAAAACGCAGATCCTCAGAATCTGAGGGGGGGGAGAAGAAGGCTAAAACAAAGCACCTGATTCAAAGGGGCCCATCCAAAACAGCTGAGCGAGAGGCCTCGAAGAGACATTTGGCTCTAGAAAGACAATTTGCCAGGGCCCAGAAATCCAGTTCCAATGGGACAAGTATGGTTTCCCCTGTCCCATTGGTGGCCCCTAATACAGAACCTACTTCCCAGGAAGTTCTCAGGACTTGGTCTCCTCTAGGGGAAACCGAACAGTTGGACTCCTCCCACTCTTCTTCACCTGACTCGTCACCAGACCATACTCCCACTGTGGCGGCGTCCACGGACAGAGCCCAGGAGGATGTATGGTCTGCCCAATTTTAGGCATTCATGCAGGATGCCTTTTCCCAGTTTATGGCCTCTAAGGGCCAAGTAGCCTTTCAACCATCCCTTAAGGGACGAAGCAAGGCTCCGGCTACAAACATTTCTGAGACATCCTCTCAAATAGGAGAGGGAGAATGACTAGACCTAGACATGTCTGATATGCCCCTCTCGGAGGATGAGGGGACCGCTCCTGAGCAGGCAACAAGCTCTGGCCTCTTTGATCCAGCTCTTCTAAAATCACTTTTGATAAAGGCAGTCTCTATGGTCAATTTGACCTCAGTTCAGGAGGAAAATCCTTCTACTAGCAAGGAGGCAAACCCTCTCTTTGCCAAGAAAGTTCCACAGGACAAGTACATCCCTTGTCCTGAGGTTTTCCGCACCACGGTAGAGGAGCAATGGGTTTCCCTAGCAACACCACCTGCACCTAACAGCGTGGAAAGGAAGCTATTCAATGTTTCTCCTTCCTTTTCGGGCATGTTAGATGTCCCCGTAATAATAGTCCCTTGATCTCATTATTTTCTACTTCTGCAATTCCAGGGGACATGGCGGAGGCCTTGAAACCAGAGGAAAAGAAATTTGAGCACTCTCTCTGTCATTCTCACATGGCCGCAGCCTGGGTGGCCAAGGCGGCAACGTCATCATCATTCTTCGCCAGGGCGTGTATTATGTGGCTTCGCGAGCTACAAACCACTGTACCTCCAGATCAGGTCAGAGCTCACCAAACTTTGGCCAAGATACTGGCGGCCTCACAATTTATGGCTGACGCCTCACTTCACACAACCAAGTATGCGGCAAGATCGATTGCGGCCACAGTAGCCTCTCGCAGATTACTGTGGCTCAAAAATTGGAAGACAGATCTGAAGGCCAAGTGGCGCCTATCGACATCAAAGTATAGTGGGTCATTTTTGTTTGGACCCATTCTGGACCCTCATGTAAGCGAGAGTAGGGACAAAAGGAAAATTCTAGCACATCCATCAAAGAAATTAGACAGGAGAGGCAACCAGGAATTCCAGAGGCAAAGTTTCCGCCCAGGCAACTCCTGGGACTGGAGACAGCCCTTTCGATCAGGGCAGTCCTGGGACTGGTCTAGAGGCTCACGATCCTTCTATTCAAGACAGGATCGTTCCCAGGATCGCCCAAATATGGGAGCCAGAGGCCAATTTCAATCCAGGCGTCCCTTTAGAGGATCTTGAGGCCGACCCTTTAAACGCTCCAAGTGACGCCAGACAGGACACTCCCATATAGGTCAGTTAGGGAAATCCATCGAGGTCTGGGAGCAGACCACTACCGACGTCTGGGTCTTGGAGACAATCAGGCATGGCCTGACCTTAGACTTTTGTTCTCCCCCACCAAACCGATTTATCAGATGTTCCATTTCCAGAAAGGCACACAAGGCAAGGCTGATAACCTCGGCCATAGCACACCTCTTGTCAATTCAGGCCATAGAAAGGGTACCAAAGGAAGAGGAAGGAAGAGGATTTTATTCCATCCTCTTTGTGATCCCAAAGACATCAGAGGGTGGAGAGCAATATTGGACCTAAAGGGCCTGAATTATTACGTAACTTACAGGAGGTTCAAAATGCAGTCCCTGAAATCCATCCTAGCCAGTGTCAGGAAGGGCGACCTCCTATCCTCAATAGATCTCACGGAGGCGTACCTGCATATTCCCATCCATCCCAAATACCGCAAATTCCTCAGATTTACCTACGCACACCGGCATTACCAGTACAGGGCTCTACCCTTCGGCCTATCCTCAGCCCCAAGGGTATTTACCAAAATTCTAGCAGTAATAGCGGCCCATCTCAGAGCGATGCCGGTGCGTGTACAGTTTTATCTGGGCGACATATTGATTCAGTCCAGCTCACACGAGCAAGCAAAATTAGACCTCCAGACCACAATCCGAGTTCTACAGGATCACGGATTCTTGGTCAATGTAGAAAAGAGCCATCTCACTCCCTCAAGGAAGCTACAGCATCTAGGAGCGGTGATAGACTCATCCCAGTGCAGGGTATATCTTTCCCAGGAACGTCAAAGCAGCATCTTCAAACTGGTTCATCAAATCCAGAGAGACAAGAGAGTACCTTTGTTACAGCTCTCGAAGCTCCTGGGAAAGATGATATCTTGCATGGGCATTGTCCCATGGGCAAGACTCCACTCAAAGGAGTTGCAGTGGTTCCTCCTCCCCTATCAGAGGAGGAGCCTCAGTACCTCCAGCAGGAGGGTCCTTGTACCAAAAGATGTGCTGAAATCACTGAATTGGTGGATATCCCCCAGGATGCTCAAGGGGAGTATATTCAGGGAGTCGAACCGGATCACGCTCACGACAGACGCGAGCCTATTCGGATGGGGAGCCCATCTGGGAACTCAGATAGCACAGGGCCAGTGGAATCAGGAGGACCTCATTCACAGCATCAATTGGCTGGAACTTCAGGCCATTCACCTGGCCCTGCGTCAACTCTCCCACCTAGTAACGAGAACACACGTTCTCGTTCTAACAGACAACGTAGCAGCCAAGGCCCATGTCAACAAGGAGGGAGGAACATGATCCGCAGAACTAATGCAGGAGGCATCAGCTTTGGCTCGGTGGGCGGAAGCAAATGTGAGTTCCATCAGAGCGGAACACATCTCAGTGGAGGCAAACCTCCAGGCAGACTCCCTGAGCAGAGCCAAGGTGGATCAGTCGGAATGGTGTCTGGATCCGGCTCTGTTCCAGGAGATCTCCCGGAGGTTCGGACAATCACATCTGGACCTATTTGCCACTCCGAAGAACACACAAATACCCAGGTTCTTCTCCAGATTCCCGACTCTGGGATCAGAAGGAACGGACGCTCTCAGGTGTCGGTGGCCGGCGCAACTCCTGTACGCTTTCCCACCGCTGCCATTAATACCGGCAACCATACGCAAGTTGATCCTGGAAGGTGCGGAGGTAATCTTGATTGCTCCACATTGGCCATGGTGCCCGTGGTTTGCCAACCTCGTGGATCTTTCGATATCCCCCCCATGGAAGATTCCCCCGGACTGAGTAATTCTCAGCCAGGGCAAGCTTTTACATCCAGATCCTCAGTGGCTACAACTAGCCGCTTGGCATTTGAGCGGCAAAGTTTAGCCATGCAATCCTATTCCTCAGGGTTGATATTGATCATGCAAGCATCAAGACGACCTTCGACAAACAGGATCTACGATGCTACATGGAAAGGCTTTTGCAGGTGGTGCGTTCTACTTCACCTAGATCCAATCTCAGTATCTATTCCCAATATTCTAGATTACCTATTAGAAGGACTTAATAGGGGCTTATCTAGTCAACACTATTCGTAGACAGGTATCGGCCCTCTCAACTGTAATTTCCTGTGACAACTTAACCTCTCTGGCGCAGCATCCAGCGATTAGCGCCTTTTTGAAAGGTGCGGCCAATACTAAACCTCCTGTTATACACAGGTATCCGTCTTGGAACTTGCCTAAAGTTCTTCAAGCTTTGATATCAGCACCCTTTGAGCCTCTCGACTCATGTTCTCTCCATCACCTATCGTTAAAGGTAGCCTTTTTAGTGGCTATCACTTCAGCGAGAAGAATTTCAGAACTAGCAGCACTATCAGTGAGGAAGGGTCTCTGTACCTTCTCCAAGGACAAGGTCGTACTTAGACCAGACCCTGCATGCATTCCAAAGGTAAACAGTATTTTCCACAGATCTTAGGAACTGATTCTTCCTGATTTCTGCCCAAAACCCAGACATAGACTAGAACATAGATGGCACAAACTGGATGTATGTAGAGCGTTGTGTTACTACGTAAAGCGCACTTCGTCCTTCCGTAAGATGGAAGCATTATTTGTTTCCTTCCAACCATCAACTATGGGAAAGAAGGTGTCATCTGCTACCGTGGGTAGGTGGATCAGAGCTTGTATAGCTCAAGCCTATGTCTCGCAGGCACTCCCAGTGCCCCCACACATGACTGCCCATTCAACACGCAGCGCGGCCACATCTGCTGCGTGGTCCACACAAGCATCGGTGGAAGAGATTTGCAAGGCCGCAACCTGTCTTCTCCCTCTGTATTCATCAGGCATTACCGTTTAGACTCCTTTGCAGCAATGGATGCTGCCTTTGTTATAAGAGTGCTACAGCAAGTTGTATCTGCTCAGGATTCAGTGGCCTAGACACTCCCTCCCAGGGGGAAATGAGGGCTTTGGTATGTCCCATCCATTGGACTCTACAGCCATCCTGCTGGAGAAGGGGCGTTGTCTTACCTGAACCCCTTTTCTCAGCAGGATGATGTAGAGTCCAAGCCCCCCCCCCAGGTATTAGGTCTAGGCAGGTAGTGGACAAGGAGCTACTATATCAAATCCAACAAACAGATCTCACCTCAGTCAAAACTGGGGTCACGCCCAAGGGAAGGGTGTGGCCAAAGTTTTTACCCAGTCTGCCGGGCAGGAAGGCTGTCATAGAACCCCATCCATTGGACTCTACATCATCCTGCTGAGAAAAGGCGTTCAGGTAAGACAACGCCTCTTTACCCCCAGCCCTATCCCAAGCTAAAAATAATGATTAGTCGATAATGTTCCCACTGGCGGGTAAGCCTTGCAGTAAATTGTTACAAACCATTCAATACCTTCATTAATGAAGCAGAAAAGTGTTGGTCCATGGGGGCAGCCAATAAATGCTGGCATACTTTGCATCACTTCATGGACTGAAGAACAGCATGTTAAACCAGCAATTTTGAGATGTCAATTTTTTAAAACTCACTACTTAAGCTTTTACTTTTTTTCAGGATGCAAAGAAGCAGGGAAAAGGAACTGAATGCAGTTATATTGCTAACAGAGCTACTCTTTAATCACATATTATTCCTCTGGCTCACCAATCCAGTACTTTGGAAGAAATGCTGAGCCCTTGTTTACAAGTATAATCCAATTTTCTTTTCTTTTTAAGGGGAAAAGATACAGACATTTGTATTGTTTAAAAAGCAGGGTTTGAAAGAGCCTCGTTCCTAAACTACTACATTTAGTTCTCTGAGATAGATCAGGTTCCTTCCAAAGGGGACTTTCAAAGTTTCATCACAGATTACTAAACAATACTTATTTCTATATTTATTCCAAGCCATTAAAAACTGGCCTGGCAGGGAAAATTTGGGCACATGAAATTTCCCTAGGTTTTATCCCCATTGAAGAGACAGGTTTTCTATATAAATCAGATGTGGACATCACTTTGCCTAGATTGTCATGTTTCTTTGAATTATTTTCTGATGTTTCCAAACATTAGATCTTCTCTAATGACTCCTGCTTTTACATTATGTGTCCATGAGTTCTTTTTTGTCCTCTTTTCCATGGTACTTTCAATCATTTTCCCCAACATAACAATCCAAAGTCACCAATTTCTTTTCACTCATCTGTTCTGATGGCTTAGCTTTTGCCCTTATTACAATTGGAAAAATCATAGCCTTGACATATTTATATTTTGATATCTGTTCACTGTAGCATTTTGTTAAATTTATTGTAATCTTTCAAGTAGCAGTTGTCTCTTTGTTTCATGGCTATAATCATAATTTTTATGAATGTTTGAGCCTTGGAGGATCTTCAACCTCTTCTCCACCTATGTATATCGGGTTGGCATTGTCATGACCTTAACATTTTAAAATATGGAATAGCAGATCAGGTTTTCATTTCCATTCCTTCATCTTCAACAAAGCATCTGTTACCGGTAAGTCTTTTTCACTTCCAACTGCCTGCAGTCTGACTGGCAGTAGATAAAGCTAAGCCATCAATCTAAAATTGTTGATGTTTTCTCCCATTATTATAATTCCAATTTTAAGTGCATAATTTCTTACAATATATTTTGCATGTAAGTTAACTAGATAAGGTGGCAATATACACATTCTTCAGTGCACACTTTTCCCAACTTTATAATATTTGGTTCCCATATTCCATGTTGCATTCTAATTATTGCTTCTTACTTATCAAACACACTCTTTGATAGGTATGTGAAGTGGTCAGTTTTTAAGAGTTAACTATGTTAGTTAGTCTAAGATAGTTAACTCTTATTGAATGTCAAAAGTCTTAGTATAATCAATAACCTTTTTCTTTTCTTTTACTTTATTATGGTCTTAAACCAAACTCCATACATAAAACTCAGCCATAAAAGAAAACTATAATAAAGAAAGACGTGCATCTAATCCACCAGGGCTACTGTGATGCAATAAATCCTTAATACTAAAAAGCAATACTTTTCAACTCTGTATGTTACCTTCAAGAGCAGCCAAGCAAAAACAGGCATCTTTTCTGCAACTTTCTTACCTTTTCTTATATTAAATGGGTGTTCACAATGTTATTGAGGTGTCTGGGTCAGAGCTATGTATATTTTTGAAGTCTAAATTGCAAAAACTTGAACATTCATACTACCATGTGAGCTAAATATAATTTTTCATTAGTTTGGGTATTCTTTAGCTCTGCCCTGCTTTGGTATTAAAATATAAACCAATCTTTTCTCTTCTCTGGACTACTACTGTGAATTCTCACAAACTGCAGTTACACTTCACCTGTATCATCTTTTATGATTTTAAACAGTTCAGCAGGTATTGTCAGTTCCCATGGTTTTGATATTAGCAATATTTTCTTAATCCTACTTAAGTTCACTTTCTAAAATGTCTGAATATAGTTAAGTAGTCAAACTTTTATACCATATATATCACCGATTTGGGACATTTTTTGTATAGCTCTTCAGTATACATCTCTTCTTTATGTCTGTCCTCTATAGTAAATCTTAAACTTCGTGTCTTTTATCAAGTTTCTCATGTGTTCTGTATTTTAATTTTATAAAATAAGAACAATAAAGTTTTGATGTTTCATTTTATTCTCTATTTATCTGCAGTACTTTCTTAGATACAGTTCCTTGTCCCTTCTTGCTCTTTTCTGCAATTCAAATTCAGGTTTACTTGGGCACTTCCCTCCCTCCCTCCCTTTTGCTTGAATGAATAATGTTATTTCACCTGTTTTTGCATTTTGTATCCATGATATCATCATTTCTTCAGGAATTATTCATAATTACATCTTTTTTCATTGTCATAATATATTTGTATGGAATATTGCAAAATTGTATTTCTTTGGAAGAAGTAGTTCAAGATCTGAGATGCAATCAACAAGAAGTCTTTTTAATGACTGAAAATAGCTTCTCCATCTTCACTTACAAAGTATATAATCAGTTTGATTTTGCTGATGTCCATGTGTAGGTCATCTTTTAGATTGTTGGGAAAAGGTATTTGCTATAAATATTGAATTTTTTTAGCAGAACTATGCTTCCTGCTTTGTTCCAGACACCAAGGCCATTTTTTCATTACTTCAGGTTTTTCTTTTTTACTTTCAGCTGTAGAATTCTAATCACCTCTAGTAAGTATATCATTTTTATATTCTTATTTTATTGACAAGCTGCATATAATCCTAAATTCTTTCAGTTTCTGCTTCCTGTGCATCTGTGGTTGAGAAGAAACTAGCTTCACCATAATATTAATAGGCTGGCCTTGGGCTCAAACTAATATCATTATATCATTTTGAGGAGTTTTATTCAATCTCTGACGATTTTCTATTAATAACATGACTATTATTTTTCCCGTATGATTTTCTTGTCTTCAGTAAAAGATCTTTCTGTCAGGATGTTCCCAGTATGTCAACATTCCCTCTTGACATTTCTGCTCTAACAATCTCCTTAGTTCATGGTTCTGACATTCCACTAGCAGTGGGTCTCATATCATTACAGTACTAAATTTTTCTTTTACCTCTGGACACATTAGCAATTAAATATCTTTTTCAGCTTTAACCCAGCCAATGATAGACACTATAACTCTTCATATTTGTTTTTTACACTTCTCCAAGAGCTTATTGGATATTTCTTCCAGTATGAATTGGTTGAGAATATCTATTTTGTTTTCTTGGCAGATTCCTGAAGTGGCTTGCCAATTCTTTTCTCAGTGGAATTCATATAGTCTGATTTTTTGTCTATGACCCTCTTGTCATGAATGACTCATCTGGAGGTCATTGAGATGTATAAGTCCCTTCACTCCTATCAAATAACAATTCCTGAATGAATATAAATTAGTTATATACAGGGCTTTTTTTTCTCATAGAACGCCCAGAATGGAGTTCTGGCACCTTTTTTGGATAGAACCTTATAGGGTAGGCAAGGCAGGTTGTCTGACGTGTGTGAGATCTGGCACCTTTTTTTTCTTTTTTTTACAAAAAATGCACTGGTTATATAAGTAATAAATGTTATAATCACAAACTGTGATAAATACTCCTTTAAGAAGAGTTTGATGCATTCTGGTGACTATTTACATATTTCTATAATATGTAATATTCTTAGCAATGGTAGTGAAGTTTTCTCTCAACCTTCTAGTATGCTTTTTCAACTTCTCAAGTGGCCTAAAACCCTGAGATTTCTTGGTTGTCTCCCATCCAAATAATATCAAAGTTAGGAGAGAGAGGGAGAGGGAGAGGGAGAGGGAGAGAAGTTTGCTTTACGGACTCCTACTTGCAATGAAAAATGCCCAGATCTCTCTTTTTTGTATTTTAATTTAATATAAGCTAGCTCTATAGTCCTAGACTTGATTAAGCAGATAAATAAATCGAAGGAAATAAAGACTAACAATTGACAGAGACTAAGTGGTAGACGGCTTATATAAGGAAATTGAATGTGGCTTTGACTTATGTTGTTGTTTTCAAATTACATTTGTATCTTGCCCTTTTTCTGGAGTTCAAGGCAACATAACACTTTATCCCCTAACAGCAATTCTCTGAAGCTGGTTGGGATGAGAGAGGCAAATGGTCCCGTGAACTCCAAGGTTGTGAGGGAACTTGAACTTAGATTTCTTCTGTCCTAGTCCAATACTGCAATCATTGTTATTACACTAACTCTCTAATCCATATATTATTGAAATAGTTCTTATGATAGTAACATGGGAATGGAGACAAAATCACTTCAGAAGGGTGATGTAACATTTATTTCAAGCAAAGGTGCTACAGTTTTGATTCTTCCTATACATCATTTCCTTCCAATATTGTTCTTCCATTATGATTCTGTCAGTTTAATACAGGAATCTGTCTTAGGAAAGCAGTATATTTCTTGGTTATGGGTGACTCTGGCTTTTGTCCAAGGTGAGATAATTTGATGTCCTTCAGATTAGTTGGGCTTCAATACTTCAACAAGCATGGCTGATGACAATAAATTGTAGTCGAAAACTTTTGAGGCTACCACATTGTCTGCCCTGTCTTAGTATCAAGAACTTTATTATTTTATAAAAAGTTTCTGAAAAAGATATCAGACAGTCTGATTTATGCCACAATTTTATTCATATTTAGCTGAACGTAAATGGCATTCAATTCGGAAGCCCATAAAAATTAATGAAGCTTTGAATATAAATGCCATTGACTTCATTGGATCCATCAAAATATGGTCAACTGTAGATCAAACCTAATGAGACTTATTTTTGTGTAAGCATGCAAAGTTGTGTGGTTAATTAATGAAGGAATTTGCATTTGTATGCCTCTCAGTCCCAAGACTATGAGGCAAAATAAAAGAAACAATTAGCAAAAACCATAATTGTAATAAAACCAGCAACACAAATAACATGCATGAAAAGTAAAGTGAATGTGCTAACAACTTAGCTCAGGGAACTTAAAGCAGCAACTTGGTTCTTCTGTTTACTTTTCTTCTCCTCACATGCTTTTCCTGTGCATGCAGCCAGGCTGGTATGAGAAACAACTATATGAAATAATAATTAGAATGGTTGGGAACAGATGCACCAAAGAGAAAATCAAGCCACGTGCCATCAACCTTTTTCTAACATGTCTTCCATTTTTGGAGGACCAATACATTTCCTCACAATAGAAAAAAATTGAAAGCAAATGTTATATGTAATGAAATTGTTTTGGCTGCTATAAGACATTTTTTAAAAAACTGTCAGTAAGTTTGCATAAATTCTTGAAATTCTTAGCTGGTTGGATTTCACCTTATGAAACAGTATAACATAACTATCTTTGATCTGTACTATGCTTAGACTAAATTACTCTTCCATTCAAACTATTTGCAATTTATTATTTATGGTATAAATTATTTTCTGTTAGAAATATATGTGTTGTGAATCCTAAATATAACAGGTGCAAGTTATTGACTCTTTGAAGTAAAAACTAAGAGTTTTGACAGTAAGAAGAAAATTTTCTCAGAATTTGAAGTTCAAAATTCTGCAAAAATTGTGGCATAATTAGGCATTCCCTGGGAAAATAAATTTATCCCTTGTACAATATCAGGAAAAGGAAGCACTAAGAAATTGTGGAGAAAGGAAAGATCAACTTCCTGCATGTAACCCTGTTCTTGCAAAAACTGGGAGTGTCAATCTCTATTCAACCTCCATCCCAGATAGTTTTGATTTGATATGGAATAGAATAAATAGGTTTCTTGCTTTCCTCAGCACATATATAATGGATTCCTTGTACAATGAGACATTGTTCTTGATATTCAGAGGAATGGCTATCCTGTGGAATACTCATGGCCAATAGCCATTAATAGTGCTACTCTGTCTGGATAAGTGTTATATACTCTAACACAACCTCTATTGAAAATATTCAGAAGCTTCATTTTCATTTTGAAACATTTTGGAAATGGTGTGATCAGAGATGTTCTTTATTTTCCCAGAACATAGGACAGAAAACAGTGATAAAAATGGACAAATTCATAATAGTAGGGAAAATTTCCTAGGCTTTTATCTGAGTGGACAATAGATTTCCCTTCACTGTAAGGAATTTAAATTCTTAATGAGTAGACAGTTGGACTCTGACCTGTCCGACCCTTCCAGTTTTAGACTTCCTTATTAAAACAACTTCACTGCTACCCATTGTTATCTGGATGCAGTTCAAACTGCTGCTGGACACAGAAAGCTTTATATGCCTTGGGACTGAGAAAAAATCATATCCTCTTTCATAGGATGAAATAATGATTCACTTAAGAATTCTTTGTATTTATTATTCAGAGAAAGAATTCCATCTAACATAATTTGAATGTGGCTTAAATAAATAAAACTGTAATACCATAACTCCATGAAATGTGAATATAGTCTAGAGTTAATTATGCTTCTTCTATTCCTTAATACTTCTAACTGAAATGTGTTTTTTTGTGAGTTAATTAAAAATAGATGAATCAATGAACTATACGTTGTCACATTAAAGTTTACATTTATGAATTACAGTTTGTTAGTAGTTTTTGACGGGTCTCTGGAAATCATATCCAAGCATTGGGGAGCAAATGGAATTGTGCAGCTTTGCTCAGTGCCTCTTTGATTTTGTCTTTAGTTGAGTCGCTAAGGACTGGATGTTCTAATGAATATCAAATGAAAGCTGTTTTTCCTTTACTCCTTTTCAATCTCTTCACATCTCCCCTGCTAGGCCTGAAGAGAATGGCAAGATTTGTTTAACAGGTTGATTGAAAACATGAGCAAGAATAGTATTAGAAGAAGGGATTTCTTATTGTCCCAAAAACTGAGTTTGTGTGAAGTCTTCCAAAAAGCTAATCAAAAATAGTTGTAACCAAATTCAATATGTTGAGTGGATTTAATTGCTAATTCTTTATCTGGTTAAGTCTGTTTTGTAAATATTGCGTATTGATTGCAGCATTAGAGATTCACTTGTACTGTTTGTTAATACCTGCGTGAACGTCTCCATTCTGTCACAATATTTTAAATCCTAAGGATTTAAAATGTAGTGTTTCATTACTGTGAAGGCAAAGATGAATTATAAAAAAATAAAGTTTTATGATATGTGGGGATGATTGGTTACATGTCTCTGAATATACAGTAATTTAACTATTGAATCAGATTTAATGATTAAAACCTGCTGGTTAAAAGTTACTACACTATTGCAAAGTATTTTTTTTATATAGTCATTATCATTACTATCAGTTAAACTAGGTTTTCACATGCAGAAGTATGTTTTGGGTTTTTTAAACAATCCCATTTACTATTTAATAATTTAATTTTCACAAACATACCCTAGTCCATTACACTGAGAGTTTACTTTATGGGTACACTAATCATGAATCCAAAACGTATTCTCAGTTGCTATAATCGTCCTAAGCAATTATTTGCTCAACTACAGTTAAGTAAAAGGAAGCAAGGTTCACACAACATGTTAAATAATCCTCATTAGCTAATGATCCGGCCCACATCTGCTTCGCCTGACTTTTTTTAAAAAGAAATTCTTCTCAGGTAGCTGACTTTGCTCTTCAGCAGAACTATTTAAATTGAAATCATTTTTCCGCACCTTTTTTTTTAATTCTCCCTCTTTGAATCTCAAAAAGTTCAGAAATGACTGGTTTATGATGAAAGTGCTCCACTCTTTCCTCTGATTAGCGGGCACAGACATCGCTATAATTAAAACATTGGCAGTGTTGATTCACAGGAAAGACTGCTGGGGGAAAGAGGGACAAGAAGAAAAGAGGCGCGCGCTTGCGCGCTCCTGGCATTTTTCCATTTGGAGGAAGCGCTTGGCGAGGCTGAATGGGGAATCCTTCCCACCACCCCCAACCCCTGCAAACAGGAAGAAAACCACCCACCCAGAGAAACCAGGGAAGATCCCGAGGAGGAGCTAAAGAGCCGCGGCGTTGCTTGCCCTCCGCCCCTCTGCTTCGCAAGCGACGTCGACTTCGGGTAACTTTCCGACCCGAAGTCACCTCCCCGCTGCCAGCCCTGAAAGGCGAGCGGGAAAGCTCAGGGAGGCGAAAAGGTAGCCTCTGAGGTCGGGAGAAGCCGGCGAGCCTCGTTTGCTTCCTCGCCTCAGCTTGCTTCTCGGGGCGGCGGAGGCTCCTGCCCTTGTACGCCTGGCGGCATGAAGCCGGGCGGCGGCGGCTCCTAGCGGCTAAGGGAGGGGAGAAAGTACGGCGTTGCTCTGCCGCCACTCGGCAACAGCGCGACGCGGGAACTGTCCAACTTTTCAGCAGCGCAGTTGCCTTCCGCACCCTCCAAGCCGGGCGGCCGAGCGCGGGGAAGGAAGGGGCGCACCAACGGCGGGAGCGGGCGAGCGAGCGAGGCTGCCGGGGAAGAAGCCGGCCGCTGCTGCCGCTGTCGCCGCTGCCTCTCCGAGCCGCGGGAAGAGCGACATTAACAGCGGTGCTTTTTCTTCAGCCCTGCCCCGACCCTCAAAGCATGGAAGCTGAAGAGAACCGCCCCAACCTGGCAGAACCGGCGCCCGGCGGCGGCAGCATCGAGAAACTGCCGGCGCCCAAGCATCTGTGGCGCCACGAGCACCACTGCCGCTACCAGCTCCGGCAGCAGCACCACTTCCTCGTGCACCAGCCGCAGGCGCCCCAGAACCAGCCGCCGCCTCTCCCGCCGCCGCCGCCGCCTCCACCCCCTGCTTCTCTTCCTCCAGCCTCGCGGGGTCGCGTCGTCGGGGGCGGCGGCAGGGTGAGGCATCGCGGCTATTCGGACACGGAGCGCTACCTCTACTGCCGAGCCATGGACCGCGCGTCCTTCGCGCTGGAGACCGGCCACCGGCCCGGTTTGAAGAAATCCAGGATGTCCTGGCCCTCGTCCTTCCAAGGCTTCAGACGGTACGCGGGAAGGGCGAGGGCGAGGGGAAAAGGGGCTCTGCGCGGCGGCGGCGGCCGGGGCCATTTCAGTCGCCCTCCGCCATCCTTTCCGACAGGTGAGGGAAGAAGGGGCGAAGTCAGGGAGAAGGTTCGTGGGGAAGGGGCGGTGGAGGGGCACCAAGCCGTGCGGAAGAGCCAGGGAGGCTGGCCAGGAACCGGGCGCCGGGAGGTCAGAGCGCTGAAGGAGAGCGGATTCCAGACCCCGCGGAAGACGTGCCGGAACTGGGTGGAATCGGTCGAGCGGCTGTAGGCTCTGGGCATCTGGACGTGATATGTAGGCAGCTGCTGTGTCTTGATCTTTTTTGTCCAAAGCAGGCCGAGTTTAAAAAAGAAAAGGAGAGGAAGCAAAGGAACACTGATCCTTTTGCTCTGCAAACACAAAACAAAACTATATCTGTCTCTATATGACATGCCTGGGTGCTTGTACGCGTGTGTGTGTGTGTGTGTGTGTGTGTGTGTGTGCGCGTGTGTATTAACAACTGGATATGAGTAACCAAATCTGTGAGTGAAACAATAATCATCTCCCCAGATCTTTCATGGTATGAATATCTTACCAGGGTAGCATTGCAAGCTTTTCATCAATCTACTACCCTCCAGATGTGTCAGCTGTAGTGTACATAGTCCCCTGAAACCACAGCCATTGGTACCAAATTGGAAAAGGCAGAATTAAAATCTCACACTTGGCAGGAAATCTGCAGCAAGGGCTTTCTGTATTCTTTGTCTTCCCTCCTCTTCTCACTTTCCTCTAGGGCATATATGAGTATATTGCCTTATTTTTTTAAAAAATCTAATGATCATTTGCTTTCTTTGCTTTAGTGAACATGCTAGGAATTAAAGCTTTAAAATACCACCCCTTCCCCCCAAATGAAATGACTGCAACTTGATGGATAGGCACACAGCTGGCCTTTCTTGGATGCTGTTAGTTGATTTAGAGGAAAAGGCATGGAGAAAGTGAGTCAGAGGTTGTAGTTGTTGCAGATATATATATACCAGTAGTAGCTGATAGATCAGAGGGTGACATCACTCTTTAAGGAAAACTTCATTTGGCAATCAGCAAAGAGCTGCTAGTGGCAAGATATAATAGTTTCATTTACGTTATCTAATTTTGCTTGAAGTGAGCAAAACTATATCATTTTCATTTACGTATGTTATGAAGAAGTGGTGTGGGGAAAAATAATTCTCATCTTAGTATTTGCTCTAAATTCTTCAAAATCTGGGTTAGTTTGCTGTAGCTAAGGACTGTAATACAAATATCAGATTTTGTTATGCGCCACATCTTAGTATAACATAATCTTGTCCAGTGGTCATTGTGCTGTTCTTGAAAAGAAGGAAGTAGTTATCAAAAGCAATTATGTTGAATATTTCTACATTCTTCATTATCATTATCATTTTGGAGATGAACCATTACTTAGTGCAAATGCTACAGATAACTATTAATGTCATTTTTCTTTCTCTTTAACAGGAATTGCATATTAGAACAATTGTGTTTTTAAAGTTTCCTACAGTTATTTTGCTAGAAGGTAAACAATTCATGTGGGGTTTCCAGCATTAGTGACTTATGGGGTCTTCTGTTATGCCAATGGGTCAGTCTTCATGTGACCCCAATGATGGCTGGATATCAGTACAAAGTTCTCTAGGTGTACTGGGAAAGTGAACTTATGAAGCATAGATACCAAGGTAGATTGTACTGGCAACCATGCCCCTCTTTCTGTTCTCTTTATTCTACTGGGACTTACTGGGATAGGATCAGACTGAGTTAATCAACTTTTATTAGAATTGTAAATATAGAGATTTTATATATACTGTGATGGAAAGAAGATTACTTATGGAAAAGAAATGATAACCTTACAAATTCATGCTTTGAAGAAAATATTGGTACTGTTTTCAGTGAGTCATTATAGAGGATGAGGAATTAAAAAATAAAAAAGCATTAATTTGGATTCATATTTAATCATATTTAAAGAACACCCACTTGAATCAAAGATATTTAATAATGTATACCTAATTTAAGTCCAATGTATTTGAATTGGGTTTTTTTTATTCCACCAATTTTTTTTTTTAAAGAAAAAAACCCTTCTTTCTAGCTTTGTCTTTTTTATTAGCATTTGGTAATAAGAATGTGATACTGATTTATTCATAACTACAATAGACATATTAATATTAATGAACCTAATCTAAGAATGAGTAAATTTGGTTGCAACCCCAGTTCCTTTTACAAATGAACGTGTTTCTCCAGTGCACCATTTGTCTGTTATTTCCTACTCCTTGATCTTCAATTGCATTTATATCATAATGCTTGTTTTATTTATAAACAGGTTATATTGCAAAATATTTTTTTCTTGTATTTTGGAGGAAAATGATCTAATGTAACATTTCAGTCTCTGAAACACAAGACATTTCTGCAGAGCATAATCAAAACATTCCAAAAATACAGAGATCTTCAGAGACTTTAAATGTAATATAAAACCAAACATTTTCAATTTAGCAAGATTTAAACTAGAAAAAGTACATTTTGAACTATTTTATAAGTTAATGTAGTCTAAATTGTAAATATTTTTCATAAAAAGTTAATTTCTTAAAATTTATGCCATTTTTAACTTTTGTTACCAATAAGCTTTTCAAACATCTGTAAAATGTTTTCAAATCAGTTTTAAAAGTCCAACTACTATGAGCATTCAATGAATTTAAAGGCTCGGAAGATCTTAATACTCAAATGATGCAAACACATTAGTATGCAAACAGTACAAATATATTATATTATGGAATGAATGAAGCAGGCTTTTGATTATACAAATTAATATGATCCATTGATGAGTTCAAAATGTTTATATTGTATTTACACAAAATCATTTCTTGTTAGAAGAGAAAGTTGTTGAAAGTACCTGAGCAGTCTCAGCTTAATATAAATATATTTGAATATACGAAAACTTGTTAAATTTGTATTGAAGAAAATATATTAAATCTATGGAGTTTTTGTAGTGTACATTAATCTTAATGGGGGTGTTAAATGCATCATTTCTTAACAACTTTATGGTAGGTGTTTAAAAATTAGAAATTGTAATGCAGTCAAGTATGCAGCTATGCTAAGAAGTAATGTCTAGTCTATTGTATAATAGTAACTACAATACATATAAAATGACTATAGAAGTGTTTCTGATTTTGTTTTACTGGCATGCCCTTTGGAAGTACTGATAAATCTCTCCATTCTGATTTCTTATTTAAGAAATAAATGGCTGACCTAGAACATCAATCTGTAAGGTATAAAAAAAATATTTCAATATAGTTTAGACTTCGAAAGAACTGGCACTGAACAGTGTACATCTTGTGTAGACAGAAATTGTGTTCAATCCAGTTACATCATGGGGTTATTGTTATTAAAAAGTGGATGTAAGAATGCTATTATGCTGTCTTGAGGTTCTGGAAATAAAACGGGTTATAAATATAACAGCAACAACAAAAAGCCAATAATAAAGCATCAAACAGTGTTATCTCAAGGATATATGGTACCCTTAGGCCACATTAACTAATATTACCACTTCCCACTGATGTGAGGAGTTGCACTTTTAGAATGGTTTGGAAGAAGGATTGGCACTGGGATTTGGAATCTTAAGGCAGGGCCTACTTTGCCTTAGCCTAAAAACTGATCCTGCAAGCATTAATAATGAAAAATAATCAAAATTATTAAGACTTAAGCACATGTCCAAAAAAAGCAGCAAATAATCAAGTCCTTTTTTGGAATGAAAAGTCTTCCAAAGAACTGGATTCTGTAGAGAAGGCTTAGTCCTGGACTACAAGTTGCCTTGCAGCGAGATGGACAGCAAACAAATTTAATAAATAAAATAAAATTACTGTGGGATGACCCTGTCCACGCATTTGGAAATTCTCATTGTGTCAGGCCTTAATTTAATCTATGGTTATAGGGGCTATTGTTTTGAAATCGACATAGATTGAGGGAGCATTATATTTAAATGTCACCCTTTTAGAAACCATGGTGGGAGATCTTAGACCTAATGTAAAAGTAGACTCATTTACTTCCAAGATGTGTGCAAAGGGACTGAAAATTTCATTAAAAAAAAATCAGTTCAGCGTGTCTCTTTCACTGGCCAGCTGGCTTTCTTTCATCATTATGATTCATTTTCCATTCTGTGAAAGATCCAAAAACAGTTTGTTTACATCACATACTCAGTTCAACATTTAATTTTCACTTTAACAAATATTAAAATAGGTGGAAATGTTAATGAGATTACCTTTTTTCTTATTTTGTACAGAAATTCCCAATTCCCATTGAAAGTAGAATATTGTGATCAGATCAGTATTCGTATTGTTACTCATGGATATATTTGCTGATAGCAATGAGTCTAGCAAATTAAATATTGTATCAACAGAAAATCTTTTGATTCTCTGATGGGCAAGATAAGATCTGTGCCTAACAATATGGATGTTTATTCAGAAGTAAATCCCACTGTGATCTATGGGGTTGTTCCAAGTGTGTAGTGAATGCAAACTTTTCTGTGTGTGCCTTCGAATATTGACTTCTGTCAAATTTTTGGGAAATTGTTTGATACTCCCTTCCTTCCTAGGGCTGAGAGGGAGTGACTAGCCCAAGGTCATCCAGCTACCTTCAAACCTAAGATGGAACTAGAATTCATGGTCTCTGTTTTCTAGCCTGATGCCTTAACATGACATCAAACTGGCTCTTGATTGCAGCCTAGTTGTACCTATAGATAAAGTTTGATTCCCAGCAGAAACATACTAAGTAGGGAACTGAACTGCTTGTTAAAATCTCAGCTTTTTCTTAAGTTTATACAGCTTTTTTTTTTTTAAAGTGGTCTGGAACAAGTTCATGTAAACTATAGCCATCAGCTAATGAATCTATCCAGTACCTAATTCTCTGGCCCAGACTCCAAGTTATTAGTAGCAGAGATCAGTTCTTTAAACAATGGCCCTATCCATTTTTTTTTCTTTGTAAAAGCACAGAAATAGTAAAGTAAGTATGAGAAAAAAGCAAAACAAGTCTATACTGAGACAATATCTTTATTAAAGAACAACATTTGCCTAACATGCAAGATTCAGGTTTCCAAGAACAATTTACGTAAGAGAAAAAAAATTTAAAAGAGGAAAAATTGTGGCTGATATTCCAGCCATATTTGTATAGGTTACATGCTAATCCAATGTGTGACAAGAGTATCCATTAAGTATTAATAATATCCTATTAAGTGGAGGGCTTATATCAAAGCTTTGCTGAGAAAAAAAACCCAATAATAGTCAGCTATTTTTGGAAGTTTAAAATCCAATTGGCAAATATGAATATGGCCCCAACTTTAGACTAAACCCTTTACAGCATTACTCATAACCTCCCTACCTCCAGGTTGCTCTTTTCTACTTTTTTGCTGGGAAAAATATTGAACGTATCACTTGAAAAATAAAAACTTTGAGTTGGCCTAATAAATGTTTTATCTCGATCTGAAATAGATTGTTGAATATACAGTTTTTTGTTTACCTGCTGCTCTTTGCAACTGCAGAATCATAGAATCAGCGGTGAGAATACATAAGTTTACATTCCAAGGTTTTGCCATCATGATAAATTTTGCAGCATCTACTACACAAGAACATTTTTTTGGTCTCTCTCTCTCTCTGCCTAATGATAGGGCAGATAGCCCAGATACTGTCAATATACTTATTCAGCATAAGCAAATTTGAATCTGGCTTGGTAGCTGGTCAGTTGGACAGAAACATAACACAGGCTCCCATGTAATAACTTGACTGTTGTATTCTGCAGCAGTTTCAGCTTCCAAACTCAGCTCAACAGTAATCCCACAGGGATCTCATTACAACAATCTAAGAATGAGATTACTAATCTATGGACAGTGGTGAATAGGCTGTTCCTATTTAGGAATGGAGACAATTAGCATACTTCTTAACTAGCAGGAAAAGAAAACCCTATCTTCAACCCACCAGCTGCTACACTCTAGAGATGAAATGTGATGGGTGCTTTATTGCTATACCTGTGTATAAGACCAGCAATGTAATTTTTTATATTTCTATTAACTTGAAGCAAGAAACAGTTTTAGTATTTCTCAATGTAAAGACTACCTTAAGCCTATCTCAGAATATATGCACTTTTCTCCATTTTTACATTATGAGTAGCTCATCAACATATCAGGACATGTTAAGGTAAACTGGTGTTCCTATGGCCAAGCTGAGGATTATATGTACAGATGCCAACCTTTCTACAAACTTTTCTTAGTCCCTACAGATGGGTTGGTTACAATGTAATCTGCATAGTTCCCAAAAGACATGTTGTGGGATTAAAACCCACCTGGCTGAAGAGTCTTATAAGAATTCTTTCAGTATATAATACCATTATAAAGTGGTGATGGTTTTAAAATAAAATGTAATATGAAGTTAATGTTAATACAGATTCAAATAAAATGATACATGTGTGTATGATCTGTCTGTCTATCTGTCTGTCCGTCCATCCACCCACCCACCCACCCACCCACCTATCTATCTATCTATCTATCTATCTATCTATCTATCTATCTATCTATCTATCTATCTATCTATCTATCACCTATTTAGCTATCTGTCACCCGCCTCTTCCTCCCTCCTTCCTCAAGCCTTTACACATCCCTCCTTTGAAATTGTTCAGTAGTTCTCTAACCCAAACAAAAATATTGTTTGCATTCACATGTAATACAGTGAAAAAAACACAACTGGATTACAAATGCTTCTGGAAATCAATGCAAGCAGGACAAATTTATGGATTAAAATATCTTCAGTGATTAAATGGTAGACTTTATTAAGAAAAGTATTATAGTTTCCACCTGAAGTATGCATAATATTTATAAAATAGGTTTTAAAATATAAATATTTTTATATTATAGTAAATATATGTTTAAAAAACAAATGTTGATGTTGTCATTGGAAGCAAAATATTAAACATATTTTAAAACAGCTTTAAGAGCACCTGCGTTAATTACATAGTAATATAGTGCACAATTTTGAATTTAGTTAAGAAATACAAGCCTTTGGGTGCAGGTACATATATGTTGCTTGAAATGTAAAATTAGATTAATTGTTGGATTGTTGGATTATGTGCCATCAAGTTGGTGTCATCTCTTAACAATTACGTAGATTTCCTCCTTGACAATTTGTTCTTGACCTGGTCCTTCAGGTCTTCTAATGGTTCACCCATCAATGCTGTAACTCTGTTCTTGCTGCTGGTCATCCAATTCCTTTTTCTTCCACTTTCCAGCATTAGAGCTTCTCCAGAGAGTTGAGTTTTCACACAAAGTGTTCAAAGTAAGATAATTTGAAACTAGTCATATGTGCTTTGAATGAAAATGTTTTTGCTCAAATTGGTTCGATGATCCAGTTCTTTTAGCTAACCATGATATTCTCAGGACTCATTCCCAAAACCAGAATTCAAAAGTATCAATACTGTTTCAATCTTGTTTCTTCAAAATCCAACTTTCATCTCATGGACCATTAGAGGGAAAACCTTTGCTTGCACCATTCTGATCTGTGTAGATGTAAACACATCACAACGGCTGAACATGTTTTCCACGTTTTTTTTATTGCTGTTGTACTAACTGCTGTCTGCAGGGCATTTCATAACTATTGGTTCCTTTACTGTTAATAGTCAGTTCTAAAAAAAATTATAGAGATGACCAGGTTGAGTCTGAGGGAGGGGCCAAGTGTGTCATCAGGCCATAAGAGATCAAAGTCCTCCTTGAATTCTTTTGACTCTTATCTATCACCAATTTCTTTGACCATTAGTACAGGTAGTCCTTGCCTTATAACAGTTCATTTAGTGACCGTTCAAAGTTACAACAACACTGAAAAAAGTGACTTATAACTGTTTTTCACACTTAACGCCCATTGTAGCATCCCCGTGATCATGTGGTCAAAATTCAGATGCTTGGCAACTGGTTCATATTTATGACCATTGCTGTGTCCCAAGGTCATATGATCAGCTTTTACGACCTTCTGACAAGCAAAGTCAATGGGGAAGCCAGATTCACTTAACAACCATGTTGCTAACTTCACAACTGCAGAGATTCACTTAACAACTGCTGCAAGAAAGATTGTAAAATGGGGCAAAACATACTTAACAAATGTCTCACTTAGCAATGTAAATTTTGGGCTCATTGTGATCATACGTTGAGGACTACCTGTAGCATGGAAAAAATGTGTACTCATTTGAAAAATCTTGGTTCCTGATTTTTTGCGTCTCACAAGAACTTCAATTCTTAGAATTGAAAAGACAATTATAATTAGTCAATTTTTAATCAATACAGTAGTATTTTTAATAAATAATAAAATGCAGGAGTCCTCAACCTATGGCAGTAATTAAGCCCTAAATTATAGTCTTAAATCACTGCAATTGTAAGATGGGCCATCACATGACTAGACCCAATTTAATGGCATTTTTTGCAGCAGTTATTAAGTGAATGCCCTGATCATTAAGCAAATCCATTTTACCCTATGAGCATTTTTTTTTCCTCAGTGACTAGAAGTAAATGCCCAAAACTAGCAAAAAATGTTAAAATTCACAGGATGGGGCAAATGGCCATAAAGGTAAACCAGTTGCCAAGTAACCAAAATGTGATTGTATGACCATGGGTATATGTGTGGCTGTAACTTTGAAACTTTGTGTTTTATGTAACTTTGTAACTTTGTGTGGTTTAGGGGAATGTGTTGTAATTTTGAATGTTTGTTAAGTGACTGGCTATAAGACTACCTGTAAGGTTGAAATCCCCATAACTTAAATTTAAATTTAATATGGGGAGATGTAATTTCTTTTCTTTTCTCAGTAACCCAGCCTAAAAACTTTACTTCCTACACAAATGTAATATTGCAAGGCTCTGTCACCTATTTCTTCTCCTTTTTTTCCCATGACATAAGGTCAGCTCTACCCTTAGATGCAGGTGCTAAGGAACAATGAGTAATAATGAGCTGTTGGAGAATTATAGGCCATCTGACTTGTTTTGTTCCTCTTAAGCTAGTAACTTATTGCCTTCGGTTAAACTGAATCACATTTTTCCATTTTCAGCAATAAAACAGAAATCAACATCACATCTTGGCCACTTTTGTAAGAAGATTGATGGAGGGGGGGGGAATCTTGGTCTCAGGTGCAAAAATGCTTTGAAGGGACCTATGGCAATAATATAAAACAACACAAATTCCCAATTGTTCCTTATCATTTATTCTATGGCATAGCTTATTTACAATGGAAATCCATCCCAATGGCAGCAGAAACACAATCAGAACAACCATTTAATTGGCTCCATTTCCATTTGTGGTCTCAAGGTCCACTGACAAAACCATGGCTTCAGGAAAGCAACAAAGTGAGGGAAGTACAATTGTACCTCCAGAGATATGATGTTCCATAGACAAGGGGCCACCACCGAGAAGACTCTTTTTGTGGTCCTACCAGATGTACATTCCTAACAGATGAGACCTGCAACATGGGTCTGGTAGATGTAATTGGGGGAGAGGCAGTTCTTCAGATAATCCTATTTTCTGATGTTCTTGATGCAGGGTTTTAAATGCAATTTAAGCTCTGATTTTAAAAATATCTCTTGTTGTTATGCATACTGCATACAACCCTCAGTGACATGCCTTTTTCAAATGCATTTCTTTTTGGAATTAAGCAAATGCTAATAAGCTTTTTGTAGAAAGATAAATGCTAACAAATTTATTAACAGACTAAGTCCAGTGGGGACAGAATAATGACATTCACTTCCAGTGAACTTCATGGAACAATTGTTTTACATCTGTACATAATTGTACAAGGAATTGTAGCTTTTCCAAATGTTAACACTGCCTGGAATGACATTTGGGAAGGTTGTGTTTTTCAGAATTCTTGCATATCCCTGAGTAAAAAGAGGGCTTGGAAATAAAAGGCCATGAGCAAGGAGAAATGACTGGTTATATGATTATTGGGAATATGCAATTTGGCACTCTTCAGTAAGAATGTCTTACCAAATACCATGCACAATTTTAATATAAGGACTTCAAGATATGATTCAACTTAAGGAGATGCGTGGTAACTAACCTTGCATTCTATTCTGATCTCAATAGAAATAGAATAGATGTAACTTTGTGGCTGATATGATAGGGCAAAACCCATGGTTTCGTTTATTAAGATATATACTCAATAAATTATAGATAGCTAACTGCACAAAATATTTTAAGCCATAAACCACAGGCTTCAAACTATAGAAGCTGGACTTATGCAACACATTAAGCCAAAACCAAACAACTGTGTTATAACTTAGAACAATATAAACATCAGGTCTATTACTGAATTGGAATCAGTTTTAGTTCTGCTTCAAAATCTATGAGGTTTAAGTTACCATGATTGCATCAGGCTCAGAGAGCTATTAGAATTTTATTCTTTATATAATTGCCTGTATTAGAATCTATGTTGAATATCATCCCCTGCCCAGAGATAGAAATCCTCAGCCCATTCCAGAAAAAGGCTGTCCACATTTGGTTGAAAAGCTGCACTGATGGAACAGCTTCAGAATGCACACTCTTTAGCTGCTTAATAGTTCTCATGGTCAGAAAAATCTCCCTATTTTGAGTTGGATTTCTTCCTATAAAACTCCACTAATTGATTCTTGTCTGTCTTCAACCACTATGGAGAATAAATCCACACTATTTCCCCTATCATATATTGGGTGAAGCTATCAAGTCTCTCATTAGCCTTCTTTTAACCATTTTTCATAGGATTTAGTCTCCAAGGCCCTCTTTACCTTTGTCACTCTTCTCTGCATTCCTTTCATCTCTTATTATGATGACTAAAAATGGACACAATATTTCTGGTACAGTTTGACCAGTGCAACATAGAGCAGGACTATCACATTCTGTGACTTAAAGATAGTTTTGCCTTTTTTTTTTTTTTGGCTGCTGTAGCATACTACTGGCTCATGGTTAATCTGTGGTCTACTGGGATACCCAGATGCTTCTCACAAGCACTATTTAAGCTAAATATAATGTATATGTTCACATGTATCTGTTTACTTGATTTTTCCTACTTAAGTGCAGAATTGTGCACAGAGTTACATTTTATTGGAAGGAGCTCAATGTTCAAGTTTATCAAAATCCTTTGGAAACTTGAGCCTATCTTCTGAGATCTTGGCAGTCCCCCTAGCTTTGTATCATCTGAAGATTTGCTGAATATCCCTTCTATTTCTTCTTCTAAATCATTTATGAAGTTATTGAGGACTTCTAGGTCCAGGACAGACTCCTGATGAATCCTATTATATAACTCCCTCCCTGTGGATATAAACTCATTAAGAAACATGTTAGGTAGGTAGATTGTTCAACCAACCGTAAATCCATCTGGTAATGGGACCATCTATCCAACATTGGTCCAGTTTATTAAATAGGTCATTTTATCAAATGCCTTACTGAGTATATTAGATCGGTAACATTGTTTTGGTTACTAATCTATTTACTTTTAGAATAATATATGGCATAATCTAATTTTAGCAAAATCTGTTAATCACGTTCCTCCTTTCTAGGAGCTTGATGATATTTTCTAGAATTCTCATAGGTGTTGATGTCAGGGTGATAGGTTTTTTCTTTCCTTTTTTAAAAATTGGAACAATTTTAAATTTTCTCCATCTTTTGGCACTGAATTAACCTTATATTCCAGGCGACCTCATGGATTGTAGTCAGTGAGTCTGACTACAACTACATCAACTAGTACGTGGTACCTTGAGATACAGTTCATACAGCCTCAGCTGCTTGAATTCATTCAATTCTGTGTTCTCTCACCACTTTGTTGCCTATTTTGATATTTCTCTTCTACACCTTGGATGAATCTTCTGACAGGATTGGTCACTTTTTCTTTTGTGCACAAATAGAAGGAAAATCAGAATTAAGCAATTCAGACTACTCCCTGTTGTCTATCACTATGTTACCATCTTCTCCAACTGGTAATAATAATAATAATAATAATAAAGTTGGAAGGGATCTTGGAGGTCATCTAGTCCAACCCCCTGCTCAGGCAGAAAACCCTATACCATTTCAGACAAATGGCTGTCCAGTCTCTTCTTAAAAACTTCCAGTGTTGGAGCATTCACAACTTCTGGAGGCAAGTTGTTCCACTGATTAATTGTTCTAACTGTCAGGAAACAACTCTTCCTTTCCAAACATATTCAAAGAATGCTTTTTTATTTTTTTGTGTTGATTAAAAGAATCAAATTTGGATTATTTCCTGGTATTCTGCTTCTGTTACATATCTCTTTTTCCATTTTTTTACTTGTTCTTTTTATTTATCAATTTATCAAAGAATCCTTTATATAACCAGGCTGGTCTCATCAGGCACTGGCCATTTTCCTTTCTTTTTATGTTTGGGTCTTAATTATCTCATTTTTTTTCTTAATTTCCCAGCCATCCCAAATTGATTTTCCATTCTTTAATTTTTTGATGAAAAAAAAGAAGACCGTAGACTAATATCTTGAGTTGTTATGTGCTCAAGAATATTTTAGCATCATTTATCATTTTCATTTAGTGATTCTTACCATATGAATGCGCTAAATGAGTCACAAGTGAAATTCCTAAATCTAGACCTCATTTGTTTAGTACAGCTTTTCTCTAGACATGTTCTGCAAACATTTCATACAACAACTCACAGCATTCTAATGCTTAACTGGGAATTATAGGAACAGAGATTCATAGAATCATCAAGACAAAATTTTGAGGAGAAATTTGGACCATAATGTCCAACTTCCTAGTGCAAGTAAACCACTAACAACAGATGGGTGTCCAATTTCTGCTTTCAACTCACTGAATGAAGTGAAGCCCGCCAACTCTTTGGATAATTGTTTCCAATCCATTTCTCTCTGTGTAAATATCTGGAAGGTACCAGTTTGAACATGTTTTCAGTCATGAGATTTTTGTCACCCATTGCTAATGTAAGAAGCAACATACATTAAAAGAACAGGTTTTTATTTCAATAAAATAGCATTTAAAACTGTGATGTAATTTCTTCAACAATCAGAAGCTATTAAATTTTTATGCTTGAATCTAATTCTCATTTAAATGTTTTGCCAAGGCAAACTGGATGAGGACGAATGCTAATAGAATAAGAGTCTCAATGACAGCATTTCAAAATGTGCATTTTTAGTTCCAAATGACAAGAATTGTGTAATAGAGTACCCCAGCTATATGTTGGGATATGCTAATGGAAACTATGAAACACGTCTTTGGTGGGATGATGAAGTAACAGAAGTTATGCACTTCTGGATCCCTTGTTCCTAGCCTGGAGCCTTATCCCCTATACTAACCAGCTCTCTGCTAAAACTAGATTTATCTATTATTTCATTCTTTTTTTTCTTATCTCATGTCTTAATTTCTTTGGATTCTATTTCTTATTTATTTTCTGTGCTGTGCATAAGAATACTCACTTTGATAAATATGTATGCATGTATGTATTTATGTAATAGTGCTCTAATAGAAAAAAATCTAGTAAACAGGACCAATCAGCTTTGAGTAATCTAACAGTAATTTGCAGATGTTTGATTTAAAAACATATGAGAATCATGATCCTTGGACATCATGTTTATTTAAATGAGCAGCAGTAACTTGAAAAAAAGTATTTTTTCTGACATAGTAAATTATCACTTTGAGGCAAAGGAGATAGATCCTTACAAAGATAAATGCAGTGACAATTAAAACTTGAAGTAGAACTTAATTTTTCTACAGTTTACTGCTTGACATCTCCAGATAAAACATTTGAAGAACTAGTAAATGGAAAGTCATCTGCCTAGAAAAATAGAAGATAGCTTCAATAGTGCCCTCCCTCCCTCCCTCCCCCCCATCTCTCTCTCTCTTTCTCTCTCTCTCTCTCTCAGAAAAATGCACAAACAAAATTCAATAGTAGTACTGAGCCTAAAATGACACAGTGATCTGAGATTCTGTACAAGAGATTTTAGATAAGCTTAGGATCAAGAGACTGCTCTTTGAGTCATGGTCCACTTCCATCTAGTTTTCTAGACAATAATATGGAACAGATTTACACTTACTACTCAGTAAAGCCTATGCCCTTGGATTTCATGGTTATTTCTTATAAAAATAGAACTCAGGTTCAAAGATGTTTAATTTTTCTTAAAACAGCTATTAGCTGCTTTTGTTTAGCTCAGTGGTTCTCAACCTTTCTAATGCCGCGACCCCATAATACAGTTCCCCATGTTATGGTGACCCCCAACCACTTATACATCACTGGGTGCCAGGGGCGTGGCCAAAGAAAAGGGGGAAAAATGGCGGACAGCCTTGTTTGGCGACCCCCGTGAAATGGTCGTTCGACCCCAAATGGGGTCCCGACCCACAGGTTGAGAACCACTGGTTTAGCTGCTGGTAATTCAATATTGCTTTTGTGTATATTCTTTTTCTCACTCGTATAGCCAGTTCCCTGACAGCCTTCTTCAAACTGCAGGTTATTGCCTCTCATATTATATTCAGGGGAAGGGGCTTGTCTTTGGTAAATTGTGGTGCTTCTAATATTCTTTCATCAGTCATATGAACTGCATCAAAAATGTATTTGCATATTTCTTGAGCCAGAGGAGAGTCACTGTGCATAAGGTCTCTATGTATGCACTACCTGGGTCCCATTTAATATGATTGATTGATTGAGCTTTGTAGGCACTAAATAGCATGTAGATCCTCATATATTTCCCCAATACCTTGCAAACTACTTATCTAAGTATAGTTGAATATCACATTATTGGCCTTATTGATAGAGGCTTCAGCAATTAATTAAATAATAAGGAAAATAAATTCACTGTTTAATGATTTTGCTAGAGGCCTTCATAAACAGGAACTTTAAATTATACATTGTGTCAAAATTGCAACTTACTTTAATACTCATTTTTAAAAGCTAGTCATACTTTAAATACATTTAGAAGTTATATTTTAAAAAGAGCTGTCATCAACAGTTATAAACCAGTTACATCAAGTACAAGGCTGGCATGCATGGACTACCAATTCAAACATCTGGTATTAATAGTTTCCCTTTATTCAGTTGTAAATTCTAGTCTGCAGATGTACTACACAGAGAATAGAAACCAATGAGTTGGTTTCCTGAATGAGTAGTTTGTTATAGAAAAAAACAAGAGTAGACCCTTATCTATTATGATAAAATGTTTAATGGTCAAGTCCAGCAAATGGATGAATTAATTAGTTAGTTGATTTGTTATGACTGTCCATTCCCACAGGCTATGGGTGGTTTATGAAATATCACTACCTAATTAAACTATCAAGATGGGCAGAAGCAAAGTCTCATGGAGGAATAGATGAGAGAAGGATACCCAGACATTATAGCTACTAAAAATAAAAAACATTCACAAAGTTCTTTTCTACGCAGCATGAATTTTGCATGCACCATGTTTTGCATATAAATATTTGCGGATTTCTGATGCTATCATTCAACATCATCTACCAAGTTACTCACCATAGTGCTAAATCATATTTATGACATTTATTTACCTGCCCATTTCATCCATCCATCTTTCCAAAAAGAAAAAGAAAAAAGATAGAACTCTTTCCCCATAAATAACTAACATTACATTATCTGAGCCTTTTTCTAAATCTGGTCATGATATCAGATCAGACTGATTTCTGAATTATTCAAACAGATGCATCCATTTCCAGAACAGTAGATTAGGCTTTCACAATGGATTGGGTGCTCTCTGAACACTCTATCTATACTATTTATTCTGTGAAATTGTCATCCACATCCCTTGGTTTCTATCATGTAATACTTCATATAAAGCACCTTTTTTACTAGTTAACTTAAATTGTTACCTGGGAACTCTGAAACAGAAAGGCTGTCAAAGTATTTTATGTATTACATTTCATGAAAAGAAATCTTCCAGAAAGCTAGAATTCTAAGTGCAAACTTTGGCATTAATTATTTATACATGAATAGCAAAAAGCACAAGTTTGTATAGAAAGATAGAAAATAAATTAAATAATAAGTATACTTAATTTATATTGTATGTAAACTTATACAATCAATAGCTGAGTATTTAAACAGAGCAATAATTATTGCAGAGAATCAATATTGAAATTCTTAATTTTGTCCTTATGTTATACAGAAACCTATTACATTCAAGTAACATTCAAGTACCCCAAATGTCTATGGGTCAAGGGAAGCCTATAGTCTTATAAAGATGACTATTAATACTCAGCAGAATTAATATTAGCATCAGTATTAGGACCCCTGCTCCTTCAAATCAAACAACAGAATTATAATGCAAGCAACAACAATAAAAAGAAATCATACCGCCCTGAGTCCTTTGGGATTGGGCGGCATATAAATATTTGTAAATAAATAAATAAATAAATACCAACAATGGCATACTAGAATATCTCTGATAATTCTGTTGCACTCAGCAGATATAACCGTGTTTCCCAAGAAAGTTATCAATGTACCATGACTGGAAAGCACCAATTATTGAGGCCAGTGCTCCTTTTCTAGCCATGGATGAAAGCTATCAAGAAAAATGCAATGATTGTAGGAATGCAGTTTACATCACAGAAACCATTCCAAATCTATTACTATCCAGACTGTGCAAGTGTGCTAATGAAAAAGAAACTGCATCCAAGTTTGAGGGGATCCTTGATAAATGCCCTCTAATGATAAATGCCCTCTTTTTCAGCCTTGGAGAAAGCTGGTGGTCTTGTCAACAGAAGCCAACCGAATCATTTTAATAACTGGAAAGTTGAGCTTTCATTCAAATTTCTCACAATAACTCTTATAAAGAATTTCTTGGTGGATTGCCTTATGGATAATCAGAGTGATGGCTTGACTCGTTGCTTTGCACTGCTCAAACTCAACTATATGCTGAGCTATAAAAGTTAATTAAAAAGTAGCTCCGCTGATATTTGGAGCACTGGGAATTACTCTAAGTAACTAATCCACACCCCAGGATAGGATTTGTACTTCTGTGCCTAGAGGTTAAAAACTGAATTTGCTTCATCAATATAATTGGAGTAGTTAGTATTTGCAAAATACATTGAACCAACAAATAATAATATTTATTATATTTTTTATAACAGCTAAGTCAAAACTAAGAGAGCGTGTTATTTTTCAAAGTACTGAGTGATCAAGGCCATATCTTGTTTTGTTTCAGCTTAGCATATTGTGCAGAAACAAATATTGAATCTTCTTAACTATAGTTTGTCGCTTAGTGTGTTATATAAAACTATTTAAACTAGGTAGCTTCAGGGATGCTAAGATAATGAGCGAAGCTTCACTTTTTTCCCCCTGTCAGACAGTACACTCCAGATCAGGCAGGGTTAATAGGAGCTTTTGAATGTTGATAGCTGTATGCCAGCATTCACTGTACTAATCATGGTGGCATGACAACAATCAGATATTAATAAGAATGGCAAAATAAGCAAGTGTCAACAAATGAAACATTACGGGTTTTTTTTCTCAAATATTCACATCAGCATACTCTGAAAATATTCAGTCTCACATTTAATGGGAAGTGTCTGAAGAACCTTGTCATGTCTTTTCTATTTCACAATATGATACTTTCTCATGGGCTTCTTTGACTCCCAGTATCCTCAAGGCAAATGTCAGAATACAGTACAAATCTATAGGAAAAAAAGGGCACCGTGCCAAGATGGAAAAATGCCTACAAAATCCTTAGCAATTCTGCTGTACAATCAGCCCTTTGAAGCAGACAAGATAAAGAATTAGGAGCAGCAGCAATTTCAGAAATGCTCTTTATTGTTTCAGAGTGTCTGTGTTTTTTTCCTGCTGTATCTTACACCCCCCCCCAAAATTGAGCTGGTTATTTCAAGTTTATTTCTTATGGTTTCTTCTTTCCTAGGATTGAATAATCTTTTCTGAATCTGTTCCTCTTAATGGCTCATTCATCACTTCACCATTGCCAGAGCCAGGTTTATATTTCATTACAAGTACTGAACTTATATACATCTTTTCCAAATGTAATAGGCAAGCTTTTCTTGTTATCTCTTCCTCCTGCCTTAAAACTAATCAACATAAGGCTTTTCATATGGAAAAGACCCTTCAGTACCCCCAAGGAACTAATTTTTTTCTACCTAGATTTGTTTATCTCTAAAAATAAACATTAAATTTCACAGCTGGAGACCCATCCACAACAGAGCCAAGCCTTGGAATATTAGAGTATTTTAATGCACTCTATATACTTTATTTGGGAATGGTTTGTTAGTGTTTGTTTGTTTATAACCACATTCAATACTGTCATGCGCTACCTACTTTGTTAATTTTGCTCATGGTTGGTCACAGTTTTATCTGCAGCACAAGAGGAATTAATTTTCATTCTTGTGGAAAGGAAGGATGGGAATATATTATTTTAAGTTCATCCCAATGAACTGAGCAGTTGGCATCTCTATAATGAAATAATTACCAAAACTATTTACATTATCTGTATCTTCCATTGCATATTATTCTGTGGGCAAAGACAAAATGTGGGAAAATGTGGAACTGATTCTGCTAGCCTACTGTATGAACGCCATCATTGCTGCTTTTGGCTGGCAATTCCTGCATCTTGCCTTTTGCCTTTATTTTTAAAGAAAAAGTATATATCAGTTCAGTTTACATAGCTGAGCAGTTGATATTTGAGGGAGCCAGTTTGATGTAGTGGTTAAGGCTAGAAATTGGGAAGCTGAGGCTTCTAGTTCCACCCTAGTCCCACAGGCTGACCTTGGGCCAATCACTCTCTTTCTCAACCTTGGGAAGAAGACAAGGCAAACCACTTCCAAAAATCCTGCAGGGACTGCTCCATTTACCAGGAGTCAAAAGGCACCCCCACCCACCACACCAAAAAACCTAAAGGTGATACACAGGTTGACATGTGTGTAAATGAACTGTTGTAAGATGAGGACTACCTGTATAGCTGCGAAAGAGATGGCTATTTGTGGGATTCTGCCTTCTGAAAGGCAATAATTAACAGACAACAAAATACAATATATTAAAACATGTTGTACAGATGTAATCAACCAAATAAAAAAAATGAAAATAGGATCATTAAAATCTCTTGACCAAGTGCCTGAGGGAATAGTCAGGCCCTTGGAGTTTTTCAGAAGGCAGGGTTGGGGCCATTCTAGTTTTAGGGGAGTGCTAATTAAATGAGGCAGGTGTGGCATTAGAGAAGGCCCATCTCCTTGATCCTATCAGGTGACATTATTTGAGTGATGGGATCTTAAGTATGACAACCCTGTCAGATCAGGTTGCATTAGCAAAGATATTCAGAGAGAGAGAGAAACCCACAAATAGCCATCTCTTTCACAGCTATACAGGTCATCCTCGTCTTACAACTGTTCATTTAGTGACTTTTCTAAGGTACAATGGCCCTGAAAAATATGGCATGACCATTTTTTACAGTTATGACGGCATCCCCATGAACACACTGCTGTGTCCCAAGATCATGTGATATGTTTTCCAATCTTCTGACAAGCAAAGTCAATGGGGGAAGCCAGATTCACTTAACAACTGGGTTACTAATTTATCAACTGCAGTCATTCTGTTAACAATTGTGGCAAGAAAGGTTGTAAAATGGGGCAAAACTCACTTAACAAATGTCTCACTTAACAACAGAAATTTTGGGTGCAAATATGGTCATCTGTCAAGAACCAGCTATACATTGTCTTTGGAGAAGACATTGCTTTAACTGTTCTGATCTCAGTTGTCATTGAAATGTTTTTTTTTATCCTTCATGGTCTCTTCTATCTTTGTCCTTGCTTTACTTCTCTAGTACAGTGTCCAAAAGCACAAAACTATCACCTTCATTTGTTTACCATCAAGTATGAAGTTCACTGCATATGCAAGTTGACTTTTATGTTCTCTTCTTAAGGAGATTCATTTATGTGAGCATGTAATGTCCCTTCCACATAAGAATACTTTTCCTAGAGAAGTACAGTATTTTTTTTTTCCAGGTCAGGGTGGACTACTTGTTTGGTTTATTGAAATTCTAGATATCTTCTGTAGCAATGTCTGGACTTGCTAGCAAAATGTCTGTCTGAAGCCTTACAATCTAGGGCTCTAGGACAATTGCCAACCAGTGTAGAAAATATTGAGCTAGACAAATTAATGGACTGATTCAAAATAAGGCTGCTTGGATATTAGCTACCATTCATCAATGGGTGGAACAAAAACATTTCATCACATTTTTTTTTAAATTAGTTATTTTACTATTTCATGATAATAGCAATTGTATGACATTTCCTTCTGTTTAATGATTTGCAAATATTTGATTATTAGAACTTTTGGTTAACTCACTAATTTCCCGGCAAAGATGTACTAGTGGGATTCAAAATATTAACAGAAAAAGCTGGTTTCTCCCTCCTCTATCTTTGTTTCTACATATGTGAGGGAAAAAAAGAATTGCTTGAGAGTATTTGTAATTCTGTTGTACTTCATTGTTGAAATAAAATTATAATTTCATTGTCAAAGCAATAGCTCTTAAAAGCATACTGAGTTATTTAAAAATTGAATGTTAATAAGAAAAGGAAAAGTCATACAATTGCTGTATAAAATCCATTGTCACACTGAGTAATATTAACAGCCTGAAAAGTTTTGGGCCACATAATTTGAGAGAAAACAATAGCTATTGTTTTGGGCATGTCGGATCCCCAAACACAAGACAAACCAATGAGGTTGCTTTGGAAGTATGCCTAAGGAGGAAAAAAAGAGGGGGATTGGGGAAAAAAACCCCATCCTAGTTTGCTCTTTCTCTTTCTTTTTTTTTTTATATTGAAAATTTTTAAAAAGTTTTACAAATCAACCCTCACCCAATCCCTCCCAAACCCACCCCCCTCCCCCCTCCCCAAACTTCCCAGAACTGAATATAGGCTTATTTAAAATTTTAAAAAACCTTTTACAACTTATAAAATAATTAATAATAAGATATACATAACATAAACATTAAAAAAGAAGTACTTAAAAAAGAAATAAAAAAGAGGAAAGAGAGAGAGAAAGAAAAAGAAAAAGAAAGATAAAAAAATAAAAGAAAAAAAAGAAGAAAGAGAACAAAAGACGGGAAAAGAAAAGAGAAAACAATCTATACAAACTATGAAAAAGCTAAATGATATTTTTCCATATCCAAATTATATTGTATAAAATTTATCCATTTTTCCCATATAACAAAAAATTTCTCTTGAGATTGCTCCTTTAAGAAAGCCGAAATCTTTGCCATTTCCGCCAAGTAAGAAACTTTATAAAACCACTCTTGTAAAGTAGGCAAAGATTCCTTCTTCCAATATTGTCCTACCAACAGCCTTGCGGCTGTAATCAAATTTAACATCAATATAACTTCCTTAGCATCACAAGCAGTAACAATACCTAATAAAAATAATTGTGGGGTAAATTTAACCCTCCTTCTAAAGATTCTTTGAATATTCCACCATATCTTAATCCAAAAAGCTTTTATATTTTTACACGACCACCAAATAAGTAGCGTCCAAACAGCCACATCTCCAACATTTAGGCTGTAGATCAGGGTACATAATAGACATTTTTTGTGGATCAAGGTGCCATCTATAAAACATTTTGTAAAAATTCTCTCTTAAATTCTGCGCTTGTGTAAATTTAACATTCCTCACCCAGATAAGTTCCCAGGTATCCAATGGGATTAGTTCACCAATATTTTGTGCCCATTTAATCATACAATCTTTGATTAATTCAGATTCTGAATCCATTTCAACTAAAACCCCATAAACCCTCTTAATATGAGTTGGTCTTTGATCCCTTACTTGTTTAAAAAGATTTTCATTTTCTCTAAGCCAACCCATATTACGATCCGTCTTCCATCTATCCACTATTTGTCTATATTGAAACCATGAGTAAGTAATGTTTGCATGTACCAAGTCTTCCAAAGATTTTAACTGCCAATTTTGACCATCCCATCTAAGTAGTTGTGTATAGGAAACCGTATCCATCTTAACTCCTCTCTTTATCCCCTCTATCGCATGCCAAGGTATAGCCCATAATGGTATTTTAAAATCACTTTTATAATATTTCCTCCACACCCTAAGCAAAGAAATCCTTATAATATGAGATTTAAAAACCCGATCCACTTTTTTATTAAAAATTAAATAGGCATGCCATCCAAAAAGTAAATCCCAACCCTCCAAATGGAGTATTTCTACATTTGTTAAATTCGTCCAATCGCTAATCAATGTTAGGACCACAGCGTCATAATATAGTTTCAAATTTGGTACCTTGAGTCCACCTCTCTCACGAAAATCTTGCATAATTTTAAGTTTTACCCTTGGTTTTTTCCCTGCCCAAATAAATTTGTTAATACCTTTCTGCCATTCATTTAAATTAAGTTCATTCTTTAAGATAGGTAACATTTGAAACAAAAAAAGAAATTTTGGTAGGACATTCATTTTAATAACTGCAATTCTACCCATAAAAGATAACTGTAAGTTATCCCAATTCTTTAAATCCTTCTGTACCCCAATCCACAACTTTTCATAATTGTTTTTATACAATTTTACATTAGAAGCAGATAATATGACCCCCAAATATTTTACCTTATCAACAACTTCAAAGTCTGTTAAGTTAACCAAGGTCTGTTTATCACAATTAGTCATATTTTTGGGTAATATTTTAGTCTTATTGTTATTAATTTTAAAACCCGAAACACACCCATATTGATGAATCAATTGTAGTAATTTTACTACCGAGTAAGTAGGTTGAGACAAAGTAACAACCAAGTCATCTGCAAAAGCTCTTAGCTTATATTCTTTTTTATTAATCTCTATTCCTTTTATTTCTTGAGACTCCCGAATTTTAATCAACAAAATTTCCAATGTTAAAACAAATAATAACGGAGATAATGGACATCCCTGTCTTGTACCTTTTTCTATTGTGAAAACCTCTGACAAACCCCCATTAACAATAAGTTGAGCAGTCTGTTTTTGATATATGTTAGATAAAGCTTGTAATATATTTTGTCCAAAATTCATCTCCTTGATTAAAGATAACATAAACTGCCAGTTCAATTGGTCAAAGGCTTTTTCAGCATCCAAAAATATCAGCCCTGCAGAGACTTGGTTGTTTTTATCTAAATATTCTAATAAATTAATAATTTGTCTAACATTATTTTTCATATATCTTCCAGTTATAAAACCCGATTGGTCCTTATGTATAAGCTGCTGCAAGACCCCCATAAACCTATTAGCTATAATTTTTGCAAAAATTTTATAATCCACATTTAAGAGAGATATGGGCCTATAATTCTTGGGCAAGGTGAGATCTTGATCCTCTTATGGAATCAAAGATATAAAAGCATTGCGCCATGACGGAGGAATCTCTAAACCTTTTAATATATTATTAAAAAGCTCACATAAAGGTTGAATCATCTCTTCTACTAGGGTTTTATAATAAATAGCTGTCAAACCATCCGTACCCGGCGCTTTGCCTAATTTTAATTGCTTAATAGCTGTCACAATTTCCTCATTGGTAATTAAACCATTAATCTCTTTTTTCTGATCTTCTGTTAATTTAGGAAGATTAGCTTTGCTTAGATAATTATTTATATCTGTAGTTTGTACATTAGTACTCTTATATAACTTTTGATAATAATCTAAAAAAGATTTCTTAATCAATTCTTTCTGATAAACCAATTTACCATTATAATTTATTTTATCTATAGTTCTCTGTCTCTGTTTCTTTCTTAACTGATAAGCCAGCCATCTTCCTGGTTTGTTAGCATTACAAAATGTATTTTGCTTCATAAACATTAAATTAGTTGCAGCTTGGTCAGCCATCAACATATTAAATTGTGTTTTTAACAATTTTATAGCTCCTTTCACCTTTTCATCTAAAGGATTTGAAATTAAAAGCTTCTCTTTTAATTTAATCTCATCTTCCAATTCTTTACATTTCTGAGTCTGCTTTTGTCTATGAAAGTTATTCATTTTTATCAAAATCCCACGCATAAAGGCTTTACTTTCATCCCATACCATTGACATTGATGTTCCCTTATACATGTTTAAAACAAAATAATCCTTTAAACATTCCTTTAATTTTTGAACATTTTTTTCTTGTTTAAATAAATTCTCATTCAACCTCCAGGATCTCCTCTCCTCTTTCTCAGCAACCAGTTCCATCCAAACTGGACTATCATCTGTCAATGACCTAGGAAAAATTTTTACATTCTTCACCCTGTTATATAAATCTGTTGTAATCAGGAAGAAGTCAATCCTTGAGAAAGATTGGTGTCTATCTGAGAAGAAAGTAAAGTCTCTTTCCTCTTGATTACGTTCACGCCAATAGTCTCTCAATTCCCAATCTTCTTTCAAATCAAAAAAAGCTTTAGGTAATTTAGCCTGTTTGAAGAAAGTAGAAAAACCTTTTTTGTCCTTTTGTGTATCTAAAACACCATTCCAGTCTCCCATTAATATCACTGACCTATAATCCAACAGAGTTATTTTCTGATGTAACAATCTGTACAATTGTTCCTGTTGCTGGTTTGGTGCGTACAATCCCACTATAAGTATTTTCTTACCATATAAGCCAAGTTCAATCATGATGTATCTTCCTTGAGGATCTGATTCTACCAGACAAGCTGGTAGGTTTTGCTTAACGTAGATTACCACACCCCCTTTTTTCCCAGGGGCAGGAGATACAAAATGAGATCCCAGGCGAGCATTAGCAAAATATTTTTGGTCTTTAAGTAAAATACGAGTTTCCTGCAAACAAATAATATCATTATTATGTTGCTTTAAGTAATGAAAGATTTTCTTTCTCTTCTGGGGAAAATTAAGACCATTAACATTCCAGGTCAGGAACTTTGCCATCTCCCTCAACCAGGAGCCTGGAGAAAATTCCCTCAAGATCTGCTACTGAGGAATGTGTTGCAGAACTTTTGGGTCTTGCTCCTCCCACCGGCATCGAAACAATCTGATGAGAAGATTCTTTAGCTTCTTTCTTCTGTTGTTCCTTTTCCTTACGTTTGTGTGCTGCACGAGTCATTCTCTGTTCTTTAACCTCTGCTTGACGCATCCATTCCACCTGCCCAGCAGCCATCAAACTTAGTCCTTCAGACTGCTGTTCCACCTCTTGGCCACTCAAGGCTCTCTGAGTCATGGATGAAGATGAGCCTGCTCCCAGGACCGTGTTGTAAAATTCTTTAGCTTTGGCAACCGTGTTAAGTCTATACTGTGTCCCCGCATGGCTCAAAGCAATACCCATCGGAATCTCCCATCTAAATGGCATCAATCTTGTTTTGAGTTCATTTGCTAAAAAAACAAAATCTTTTCTGCTTCTTAAAATTTTGGATGGGATTTCCTTTAAGATAATGATATCTTGGGCAGCAATTTGGAATCTCTTGTTATAAAAAGCTTGTAAAATCTGATTGCGCAGAGACTTCTTAGCAAAGTAAATCACCACATCTCTTGGCAAATTCTTCTGTTTCGCAATCCAAGAGTTAACTCTGTAGATTTTTTCCACTTCTCCACGTAATTCCTCTTTATCTATATTCAAAACAACAGCTAAATCATTAATCACCATCTCCATCAGATCTTGATTCATATCTTCTTTAAGACCCCTAATTCTCAAGGCATATTCCATCTGTCTATACTGAAACATAAGAATATCATCTTGTGAAGTTTTCACCTTTTTTTCCATATCTTGAAATTTATACTCAAGAAAATCTACTTTTTCTGCGACTTCTTCCACTCTGGAGTCCAGCTTCACGACCACAGAAGCCAATCCAGATAAAGCTGAGACTATATCTTGCCTCAAAATAGTATTATTCTGTTCAAAAAGCTCTTTCATTTCTTTCTTCATTTCCTCCTTACTTTCAGATTTGCTCTGTTCCAAAAGTTGCTTCACTTCCTCCCTAAATTGAGACACAGCATTTTCCATTATATCTTTAATGTCTTGTGCAGACGAGCCTGATGGGGGAGGAGAAGGTGGAGATGTAGCCTTAGGTTGCTGCATGGGTGGTGTAACTTTAAGTTGTTGTTGAACAGTTGCAATAACAGGAGAAGAAATCACCTTAGAAACTATAGAAGCTGGTTGTCTCTTTGAAGCCATTTTTTAAAAATTAATCCCTCTTTCTTTCTTCTTAAGAAAAAAAATGCTTAAATCTTTACAAATAAAAAAAGACCAGGAAAAATGCAATAAAAATAAGAACCTCCAAAGCACTTTAAAAGGAAAAAGAAGAGAAACTTAAAAGAGAAAAAGAAAGCAATGCTAAGCATACATTTCATTCAATCCTTCTTTTCTTTCCGGAAATAGAAAAAAAAAACTTTCAAAGCGCCATTTTACTTTCACTCTCACTTTCCGCCCGAAGGAAAAAAAAATAAAAAAAAGAGTCAGCATAAGCTAAAAAAAGAATTAAGAAAAATAAATCTTTAACTCTAAGTAAAATCCTTTAAACAGTTCTGTCCGCTTTAAAAATCACTCACCAGAAAGCTTTAAGTGCGGAGATGGTAGCGGCGCTTCGCTTTGCTTCCGAGGAAACAAAGACAGCTGAGAGGCGGAGAAGGCACGAACTCCGAGGAAGCACTCTTTCTACCCCCCCTAAAAAAAAATCCAGGGAAGGTTAAGAGGTTCTACCTCTATTCATGCAGTCTCTACCCCTTCCCTTCGCCCAGGAAGGGGATTTCGAACCGCGGGCCAGCTGATGAACGCTGTGCTCCGCAGATCTGACACCGTCTCAGGAGGACGGCTACAAAGTAGCCGCCATCATCGTCGCTTGACCACCGGAAGTCCCCTCTCTTTCTTAAAAATGTTGTTCATCTTAAAAATGTATGATAAAGGATAGATCTGCTTCATAAGTTGAAAACATTTTCAGTCTATAATAACATTTTGAAAAAAGTTTTAAAAAGTTTTTAAAGTGGATTTAGTTAATGTCTTTATGCAGGCATGCACAGTCACTTGGTAACATCAGTACATCTTCTTCACAATGTGCTTACTGTCTTTACAACCAGATGTTGCCTTCCCCCATGATGCATCCTGAAATTGCTTTTGAAACTAATATTATATTGAAATGTGCCTGCAGTTTCTCAAATAATTTCTCCCTACATTGAAAGAGGCCGCTTTCGATCCTGTTCTAAGGAGACTTGAGAATTTCTTTTTGAATTTCTTTTGCTGGCATTGTTGAGCTTTTGATGGAGATGATTGAGAGTGTTACTGCTGAAGTGAAAGCTGAAGACTACCATGTTGTCTCCAAAGGGTGCAATATCACTGGAAGAGTTGGTTGAAATATTTTAAGGTATTAAATGTACATTCTCCCATGCTCTGAATCACATGTTGTTCTTCAGATATGGATCATTGCACAAACCTAATTTATGTACATTAATTAGCTGCTATGTGCTTCATTCAAACAGCAGTCTTGCTTTATACTCTTGTTTGATAGTGCATCAATGACTTCCTTGGAGCTGTAAGATTCCTTGTTGTTTCCCTCCCCTGCCTGCCCTGATTCTTTACATTACATTAGTTTATCTCAAGAAGGTTATTATGTTCCAAATCATGGTGGGTAGGCCATAAAAAGATGGGAATGTCTGTTATTTAAGTATACACTCAGGACCTCATTAAAAAAAGAAGAGGACAGCAATGACATTGTGAACATAATTGAGAAATACTAATAGTTAAAGTGGCTTGTTTTATGTATGTGTGGTGTGGTTTTTTCCCCCTTTTTTAGAAACAAAATTAGTTGATAATCTTCATGCTATATTAAATTGGACCATATGTCAGTCAACACACATCACAGAAATGACAATGAATGTGCAACTAAATAGTAATTTTCTGGATTTTCTTTTATGTTAAGGCTGCCAGTACTCTGCCTAAAAACTGCACATCCTCATAAACAATGATAGATAAAATCCACTTTTGCCCAAATTAGGACCACAAGAACAACATTGTTGCTATATACCAAATTATAACAGTTATTCTGGTAATCCAGTGTTCATAATGACTGATGGTAGCCCTCCAGGGTTTAAAGTATGAATTCCTATCTGCAAATAAGTGAAATTGAAACTGTGTATGTGAAGCTTGCTGTCTGGGAATTCTGGGCATTGAAGTCTATTATATTTGGAAGATATCAAGTGGGGTGAATGCTACTGTACAAAATAATGTAATGCAAAGAAATGACCCTTGGATTTGATGACTATCCTGTTGGAACTAAACTGGGACATAGTGACAACATGTATATTCAAAAATGCTTCTCTAAAAATCCACATGCTTTCAAATGGGATGAATCTTGTGTGGAAAATAGCATCACATGCTGCTGTTTCAGCAATAGAAATACTTTTGCCTTTCTTATAACACCTGGTTTATTATGAACATTTCATGGGGAAATGCAGGGAGGGAAAGACTGCTTTTAGGAGAGGCAAAACATTCATAAAATATCTTAACTTTTTTGAGTCAACATTATTTAGGAAATTTAGATCAGCTAAATCTATGTCATGAGAATGCTGCATGAGTTTGCTTTTCTTTTCGATTACTTAATTGCTGCTAAGTAAAAAATAAGGTTCTGAGTAAAGGTTAGTATTTAGATTAGAGCACGAATAAAATGTATGTCAATAAATATAGTGGATAAAAGTTCTTATTATTTCATTTCTACCCATATCTTCTTTGTTGCCTGCCTTCAAGTTAAAGCATATTTTAATTCTAGGCCAGTTCTGATGTTACATTTAGATTTGCTTTCTTAGACAAACTCTACCTCAAAGAATAATATGTTGAGGTTTCAAGTTCCAAAAAATTCATATGGTTTCAAATTCAAAAGTGTTATGGATTCTAGCCATGTGGACTAGAATCCATAACACTTTTTCTAATATGGAAGGAAAGAGACAGGATACACAAATCAAGGCATTTCCTCTGATCTTCTTAAATCTTATAACTAACAATAATGTTAATATGGTAGGGGTGAGGTCCCAAAACATCCCACCAACTTATGACAGACTTAAGAAGACTGTAGTGCAGTTACCGTACTTCTCCCTGGTAACAGGAAAGAGTTGATACTTCAAAGCAAACTCATCCTTTTCAGCACTTGAATAGAATGCTTAGTCACTCAACCTTAGTCAGTTGCTATCTTTCAGTTTACCAAGATGCTCAATTTTTTATTTTTCTCTCTTTTCTCTAAAAATACCATGAGATAGATAATTAGCTCTTTTAAGTAGATAAGATGCACTGGCAAGCAGGCAACTCCAAACTTACTGATCTTCTCGTATCCAAATCTTCACATAAAAGGATGCTGAGCAACATCAGCCAAATTATCTAGATGACTCTCGAATCTGTTGCATAGATTCAGTAGAGAAATTGGGTTGCAACAAGGATTTCCAGTTTCAGATTTTACATTAAGTACAAAAGCAATACCTTAGATTTTATATTATTTCATCACACCATCAGAAGTCTCTTTGACTGACAACATAAAATAGTATTTCCCAAGTCAACTGACTTCCAATGTATAGTCTTCAATTTCTACAATTCTCAGTAAAATAGCGGTGCTGGTTGGGAAACTCTGGGAGTTGAAGTCTATACATGTAGAATCTATACAGGCTGGAAACAGATCTAGAGAAATCACTTCCTTATGAGACTCTGTCCACTATTACTGGATTTTGTTTAGACTTCATAATTGTGTACCCAGTATAAATTTATCTCAAGCAAAAGATATATTGCAAATAATAGTACTTACTGAACTGGCTAGGTTTGGGCAACATTCTTAAATTGATTACTGAATTAACTCATTTAATACACTGATTTTTAAAATAACCAGTACAGGTTCAGGAATACATTAAGCCACTACACATCCTATCAAGATCCAAATTAGTCATGTTTTCATGTTGTGCAAATGCAGCTGTTAAATCTTTAACTGAGATGCTTAAGTAATACTGTACAAACACAGCTATTGTGAGAGAGGCATAATTTGATCTCTTTCTATGCATAATGGAGAGTGATTTTTAACAGTGCTGGGCTGGGTGGGGGAAAAGTTAACTCTTTTTTCTCAGCATTGTTTCCTTACTTTTTATTGTACCCATTTAAACCACATAAAAGGACAGGTTTATTAAATTATTTGCTCCTCCTCTATAGGAGTAGCAGCTTTGTAAGGGATCATTTAACTCAGGGAAATTGCAAAGCAATCATGAAGTATCAAGACACATTCCCTTCTCCTAGGTGCTTTGAATAGAAATGGGTTTCTAAAGATTTAGTCACCATGTTCTATATTTTGTCTATTTTTGCCCTTCAGAGGGAGAGAGGAGGAGATTGAGAATGATGGAGTCATAACTCCTAAACATCTTTTTCCATAAAAATATGACAGAAACATCAAACTATTTTTCTTCTCAATATGAGTGAAAAGGTAAGATTTTTTATGCAAGACCACTGCTATCATAATAGCAAACCTTTGCCCTACATTCCCTTTCTGTGGGGAATATGAGTGGCAGAATGATGATTATACAGAAAACATTTGGCAGACTGAATATAGAATCACCATGTTTTGATTGCCAATGATTAGTTATTAATTATAAGAGCCAATGTTGCTTCTTCAAAATATTCTAAGAAAAGCAAAAGACCTATTTCCAAAATAAGTTAATAAGGAGGGGAGGGGGTTTAAGGTCTCTGGGAACAACAATAACTGGTCAGTTTGCCTACTTAGCTAAACCTCAGAGAGTTCATTTAACTTACATGGACCCAAACATACACAGTATTAAATTGATATACTCAATCAGTTATTCTGTAGGAATTTTAATTTGTCTTGCATAGTTATTCTTTGAGGAAAAAAGCTAGAAAAGGATTTAGCTGAAAAAGTAGCCTTCTCCACTACAGAACTTAGTCATGGATTGGCAGCATATCTGTCAAATAAAGAATAGCTATTTTGGCCATGATTGGTTGATACAGTCAAGGGCAACTCCTGGTCCCTTGTCACAGTTGCAATGTTTCTCTTTTTGTTAGACAGTGTAGATAGCTGAAGCAGTTTGGGTATCTACGTGAAAAACTATTGCATGAACTAGCTGTAAAATACCATGAGTATAGAATCCTTCAGACAAAGCTTTAAGCCAATTCAGGTTTTATTTTATAAAAAATAGTCCTCGATTTATTCCAATTGGGATTGGAATTTCCATTGCTAAACAATGTGGTTGTAAAGCATGATTACATCACTTACTATGACAATTTCTTCATGATTGCTGTGATTAACCAAATCCCCTGGTTGTTAGGCAAGCAACTTCCTGCTGGCTTCCCACACCAAGTAAAGGGAAGAAATGTAAAATTGATTTGATCAAAGTTAAAATAGATTGTGTTGCTTTCTCTCATAACCCTTATGGATGTTTGCTGATCCATACTGAATAATGAAGCTTTAAGGATTTTTTAATAGATAAGAGATGGGATATGAGGAGAAGGACCCTTTGTTGCATTTTAAGAAGGGGAGATAAATTATTAAAATTGTTTATACTTGTGATGAAGGGGGAAGTCACTTCTTTATATGTTTCATTTCTTTTTCTTTCTATATTGTTATCTCCTTTCTATTTATTTTTTCCTCTTCTGCACTTTCTATTTTTTTCTTTATATTTCTTTATTTTTGTTAATTTGTATTAGTTTTTAGCATTGTAATTATAATTTTAATAAAATTATTATATAAAAAAGTTTGTAACTAGCAGAAATGCTTCCCTTCTCCAATCTAGAGACAGTAGAGCCCTCATCATTATCACTTTGCAAGCACCATCGGTATCTTGGATCTATGTACTGCATTCCAATCTTTAGTGACTCAATAGATTATGACAGTTAATCAGGTGTCCAGGAGACCCAGAATATTGGATAGCTCCAGATTGTTCCAGAGGGGTTTTATCTCATTGAGACAAAATGTTCCATTCCAGGTTCTGTTTCGTCTCCGAAGTCTAAAGAGATGTTCCTTGGTCCTGAAATTTTATCTCTCGGTCATCCTCTGCATGCTGTTAAATAAGCAAACGGTAACGTGAGACCTGTGATATAAATGAGACTAATTTAAGAGCTTCTGATTCAATGGGATCCATGATGACAGCTCTATAAACTGCGAAAGATGAAGAGAAAAATATAGTTATATGGGGTTGCTCAGCCAAAGTGCCTTTCCTGTAAGAGACCATTAATCATCCATTTTCAATTCTTGTAGGAAAAGGAAGAGGGAGGGTTTATCCTTCTAACCAGTTTTATATATTACTTTGTTAATTGCCTGCAGTTGGAAAAATGAAGTGGGTTATAAATTCAGTAAGTACATTGCCTGAATCTTTTAAAGAAAATGACCTGGCTGTCTGGCTGGATGCAGGCAGGTGGACAGCTGCTGAAATATAGATAAAGCTGTCTTAATACCTACTGACCTTGAAAGGAGTGCTACATGGATTTAATGTACATTTGATTCAACCACTAGGGCATGTTTTAAAGGAAGAAATTGAATGTGGGTTAACAATAGAAGAACTGATATGCAGGTACCATAGGGACAGGATTGGCACTTTTAAGCTTCATGTGTTTGTGTTGGCCCAATGAATCAAGAATAATAGAAGGAATTACTCCAGAGTAATTTCTTTATTGTTGCTCACCTCCAGACAGAAATCTTGCTTGACTATAGTACTTATCAGCATAATTATTAGATATACCCTGAAACTGCTAGGTAGATTTATCTTCATCCTTTTCTTGCACACAAAGATACCAAGCTTCTTTATTTGGTACTAAAGAGCCTGAGATTCTGAAGTACATTTCAATACAGTTTGTTACACTGTGGTTGGATAAGTTTAGCAATAGGAAATTTAAGGGCCACAAATTGGAAGTCAAACAGGGACTGTCCTTGTGGAACAGAAATGTAGCAATCAGAATATCTTCATTTTGATTCCCACATGAAGGCATTTGCAGAGGGGGTCCAGAAGATCAAACCCTGCTGGATTAGAGATATCTTTTTATCAGCATTATCTGAAGCTTAATTGGCCAGGTGGCAAGCTTATTAAGCCTGAAGCACTTGTATTTGAAGCAGCTTGTATTTGAAGAGTGCATATGGGTAGGAAATGTTCCTCAAGGAATATTGACCCAGTAGAATGGTTGTTGAGCTGAACAGATCATAGAATCTGTTGAAAGGGGACACTTAGGCTATTTGCAGCTGCAGTATGTCATGTTTCCAGCTTATATTTAGTTTGCAATTAACTACTATTTCAAGGTTTCTTAAAATGATAAATACTGTTATCAAGTGAGGTATTTCATATCCTATATTTTAATTCCTTTCCCAGCTGTGTGCATATGTCTCTATTAAATATTGTTCTGATAAACTCAGACCATTTTGAGTTGTATTTCTATCTTTCAGCTATAGATTCAATTTTGAATTATGTGCAAATGCTATAATCATTCCCTGTACTTCTTAATCCAGGTGGTTTATAAAATGATAGAGAATGAAGGACTCTGGACTAATATTAAGCTATGTCTGCAGAATTCCCACAAACTCCTAAGGAAATCACTGAAGTAGAATAAGAGATAAGGTTAGTCTAGCTAGAGAAATCTTAGTAATTACTTTATTGTTTCAAGATTGTTTTTTTTCTCACTTCAGAGTAATATCTGTAAACTCTTAATCTGCTTCACTTTTGAGTGATACATCAAATTGATTATCCTATCACCTTCCACAGTAGTCAGATAAATATAGAGATTAAGTAAATAGTCCCATATTTCAGAAAATTAGATAGAAGAATTCTGAGTTCCCCAGACAGCCACTTTGTTAAAGAAGCAGCTCTTGAAAAGGGTGGAAGAGAAAAAAAACATCATTCTGAAAATTAATGTGACCTTTCCATAGAAAGATTTCCTTTAATCACATCCCAGTGCTTAACAGGACAGCTCTGATGTTGATTTGGTAGACGTCTTTTTTCTTTTCATACACAAGTCATTAAAAGCACATTGAGAAGAGAAATGTCTGTTAAAAAATTAACACAGTATGAAGAATATGTGTGTCTGAATATTACAACAATGCTTCCTTTTCCTCAGAGGAAAATGATTGAAAAGTAAATCATTTAATATATTTAATATTTTATTTTTGTTTTGTCTTTGTTTTGTCCTTTTTTTGTATTTTAACTTTGGAAATAAATAAAAAAATATTAAAAAAAAGAAAAATAACTCATTTTTGCCCATAGTGACTTACATATCCAGCATATGTCTGTTGCTATGAGCATGTGTGAGATGGAGACTACAGGTATTTCTGGACTTACAATCACAATCTGGAATGGAATTTTGGTTTTAAGTTGTTGCATTTGTATGTCAAAGTGCCCATGTGACTGGACCCACTTTTTTGAAAATGTTCACAGTAGTCATTAAGTAAATCACACAGTTGTAAGTCCAAATAACCTGATTGTAAAATGAACCATGCAAACCATTGTTCAGAAAATCCATTCTCCCTAATGGGTGTTTTATGCCACAAACTGGAATATTTTTTTTAATTGTACACCTCCTGTAATCGTTCTGTGAGAGAAATGGACTAGCTCCAAATCTGATGTATAAATTAATTAATTCATGAATTAATTAAAATAACCCTTGAAAATCATTGTCATGTGACTGCAGGTCACTGCAACCATTCATAAATGCAAGCCTGTTGCCAAGTCCTTGAAATTAGATTATGTGACCTGGAGAATCAAGTGGCATGCTTTATAGCATGCTTTCCAAGGGTGTCATAACTTCAAATGGTTGTTGAATGACTGGTCATAAATCGAGGATTACTTTTACTTGGGTTTGCCTCTTAACTTGAAATACTCCTCAGAAGCTGAAAAGTTCTATATTGTCTATTCTTGCATATAAATATCTAATATACCAATACAAACTTGTATATTCATCAGATGAGTTCTCAAGGAGATGTGGATGCTTAGGATTGGGCCAACAGGTACATACTTGCCTCCTTGGTTATACAGGTAGTCCTCTGTCTACAACAGTTCATTTAGTGACTGTTCAGAGTTACACCAGCATTGAAAAAAGTGACTTATGACTGTTTTTCACACTTACAACCATTGCAGCAGCCCCATGGTCATGTGATCAAAATTGAGTTGCTTGGCAACTGATTCATATTTATGACAGTTGCAGTGTCCTGAACTCACTTGATCACCTTTTGCAATCTTCTGACAAGTGAAGCCAGATTCACTTAATAACTTTGTTACTGATTTTATAGCTGCAGTGATTCACTTCACATCTGTGACAAGAAATGTTGTAAAATTGGGCAAAATTCACTTAACACATGTTTTGCTTAGCAACAAAAATTTAGTGCTCAATTGTGGCCGTAAGTTGAGGACTACTTGTATGTTTTAATTCAGTGTTTCCCAGTCTGGATATTGAAGACTAGAGATGAGGACCTCAGTTCTCAGAATGCCCCAGCCAGTATGGTCATTGCTGAGAATTTGGGGAGTGAAAGTGGAAATCTGGCTGTGGAAATATTACTGTATATAGCAGATATGGTATATGCTATAGGCCAGTGGTGGCAAACCTATGGCACACGTGCCAGAGGCAGCACTCAGAGCCCTCTCTGTGGGCACATGCACTGCTGTGGCGCAGGTCCATCAGGCTGCTGCCATTGCTGCCCAAAGCAGCAGCCCCACCCAGCACAAAGGAGGCAAAGTGGCCAGCTAGCAAGCTCAAGTAGAGGTGGTAGAGCATGCCCACACCCAGCAAGCCAAAGGCCATCCTGAGCAGGGAAAGCCAGATCCCCATCAGCACCATAGCCTCCCAGTCCCAGCTAGGATTGCATGCCTCCTCCCCATCTATGCTGGGCCTCCTGCCCACTGCCCCACCCACTAGAGACCCCCTGGATCTCCCCCAAACCTGCCCGGCCCCCACAGGCATCCCCCCATGAGCAACATTGATGTGGCCATGCCCACCCCAGCCACACCCACCCAGTCTGCTATGACAACCGCAACCATGCCCCCATGCCTCCCCTGAGGGCACAACAATACTGATGCTACCCTGGCACTTTTGATAAATAAGTGGGGTTTGGGCACTCAGTCTCTAAAAGGTTCGCCATCACTGCTATAGGCAAGGTTTCCCTTGTTTTAGATGCTTCTTTTTTGTGCATGATTCTCTTTCTTTGAGGCCATAATTTTAATTTTCTAATGATGCATCTTTTTGTGGCTGATGTATCTTACATGTGATAAAATCCTACAACAATTAGTATGGGGTGTTAAATATATATCTATATACAAATATACATTTGATAATTTTTTATGAAGTTCCATAGACTGAGTACAAAAAAGAAAAGAAAAAGAAAAGCAATTTAGGAGAAAGCAGGAATAGGAAGCCCCAGATACAACGATAAAATGACAGTTGAACAAATATTTTGATAAATTCTGCATTTCTGCCTCTAAGCAGGTCTTCATCAGATGGGCTGAAAGTATAACATTAAAAGTAATGATATAAAGGCATCTAAAACTGATTCAAAATCAGGTTGGTGACTTGCAGTTTTTCATCCAAATGTTTATGCAATCAAGTCAGACCTTTTGCAAAACCCATCTGATCTTTCTTCAGAAGGCTTCTGTGAAGGAAAGAGAAGGAAGGTAGAGAGAAAAGGGCATCGAAAAAAAGAAAAAAAGAAAAAAACAGAGTCAAAAATATCAGAAGAAAAGAGACTTGGTGGCCTCACATCTTTTTTGTACAGATTTGGCTCACTACCTGCTTCAATGCTTTCCAGGAATTGATATGTCCACTGAAAAGGTTATTCCCAAAGAAGGAGATCTTTTATTGCTCTCTTCTCTTTTATAGCAAGTTTTTCAGGTCCAAATCATGAGATTAAGGTAGGAATGGAAGTGCATATGTGAATGATGTCTGTTTGAAACTTCCCCATCTCCAAGATCCAAATGTAAAAGGCTGGAATGGAATGGCCCCATTCCTTCCAGAAGGCTTTCTGCTGGTTGGGAAGGGAAGTGGCCTTCCCTGAGCCAAAACATGCTGCCAATCCCTGCATTGTGTAAAGCAGAATTAACAATTTGTGGCAATCCAGCTGTTTTTGGACTTAATTTGCCTGCATCCTCACCATTGGCTGTGCTGGCTGATGGAAATATGAGCTACAGCTTAACAATTTTTTTTCATCTTTGATGTACATAAAATATATGGTTGGCATATAAGCATCATTTGTCAAAATTGGTTCAATGTATGCTTCTTCAACAATCTTTCTTTAGTGAGGGGGAGTTTGGTAATTAAAAGATTGCACTGTTGCACACAGCTAATACTAAAAAAAAAAAAAATCAGGTGAGAATAAAAAAGAGCCCACTGGATGTTGCGTTGCTGTATATAGCATCATACTGAAATCCTAGACTAGTTCTGGACTTTTATTTCGTATATACAGTAACTTGCTGCAGTTCCACTGGCAAAGGGCATCTTTCAGTCCACATATATAAATTTTTGTAAGTCAAATACATTACTGGAGAGATATTAAAAGGAGAGCAGGTTGAGAATATTAGTATATTTTGAAAATAAGTCTGCATTTTAATAGAGCATTATTCTGTAGAAAATGATTTTAATTTTGAAAGGTTAACATTACCTCCCCCTCCCAATAAAGCAAGTGATAAATTCCTTAAAATAAGATACTGCTGCACGAGAGTATATCTGATGTGTATTTGTCTGTTTGTCTGTGTGTCTATCATCTTTTTAGTCAGAAGTTTTGATTGTAAAGTAGCCATAGTGGATTTTTAATCACTGTGTTGTATACTAGCATGGGCTTCTCATTAAATGGGAGAGTGATATGCAAATTGCTCTTCTGTAACCTGGTTCCCTCCTGGAATGTTTAGCCACCCATAGCAAATAGTAGCATTGGCAGGAAATTATATTAATTATATTAATTATACACATCTGGAAGTCACTAGATTGAAGAAGCTCATCTTTTAAAATATTAGTTAATAAATGTGTGAAATAAAAATACATTTCTAAAGCATCCTCAGTAGAGATCCCTGTGGGTATTATTATAGATGCAGGCTTCTATGAGTTCAAGCTATTAGGGCTGAATCTGAAGCAGTCAGTTTTCTACATATTTGCTCACTCAATTTGCTGTATACATAAATTACTTGCAAATGGCCTCTGTCTTATATCTATAAACTCCTGTCATCTGAGATGCAGATTGGAGATGGTAATGATTCCCCCCCCCCCACTTTACAGCTGGCATTAGGTTTGTCCAAAGTAGCACAGCTTCTGTCTTTACCATTTTGGGGTAGGGAGCCCCCTCTACTGTTAGTTAAGAGTAAATGCTATTATTTATTAAATATCCCTTCCATCTTTCAATAGGATTGGTAATCGTAGAGTTGGAAGGACATGATATTCAGATTGTGAAGCCCACATTTCAGGTTTTTGTGAGGTGGGAATAACCAAGGCAGGGGAAGAGGCTTGTTGCTAGTTTGCCATGATTGTCCCTTCAGTATATGCCAACAAAGATAATTAACATAATTTGCCTCATGGTTGGGTAAGACCTGTCTTAATTATAATAGCACATTAGAACAAGTGAGTGTGGCAAAGGCTACCCGGTGACGGGAACATAGGAGATCAGATGCAAGAAGAAATGTTTGATTTAACTGAAGCACAGCTATGTTAAACAAATATTGCTTACAGCAGAGCAGAGAGAAAGGCTCTTTAGCCCCCAAATCACCCTTTTCTGCCATTTACAATGCCTTGAGACTAGGCTGTTAAAAGCTGACAGTAGATTTCTGGGTCATTTTGAAGGGGGAAACGCATAAACACTATAATGTAAACCTTTAAAAGACACACTATAATAATAATTTTTAAAAAATCAAGAAATCCCTTCCGCCCAAAGAATCTGCAACCCCTATGTGTAATATGGTTTCTCCTACGATGTGGATCTCAGCCCTCCAAAAATGTTTCATAAATCTTTTACCTAATGAAAGATTGTGCAAGGCTAGATTACAGAAAGGGGAAACATACAGTAGATTCAATTACCATCCCTTCCTTAAATCTACATGGCATTATCTTTGGCTAAATGAATATTTTAAAATTATTCATTCATTGCATTTCTATCATACCCATTTTTCCAGAAACTCATGTTGGCTAATATTGAGGTTTTCCTTCATTCTGTCTCCCTAAATAACTTCCTTGCAAAGTGGGTTGAGATGGGGGACAGTGACTGGCCCAACGTCACCTACCAGTTTTTGTAGCTGAGGATGGACTTGAACCTGGGTTTCTACAGAACTGGTCAAAAACCCCAACCTCTAATTACATCACAAAATGCAAATATGTACATCACAATATACTTTCTTAGTGTATTTGATGAACATGGGAAGATACATATTCAAACTGCACTCTTCCCTTGTATGGACTTGGCTAATATACTGTGGGTTGGGTCCTCTTTCATTCAGGTGGCAATCTAACCAAGATGTTCCAGGTGATAATGCAAACAACCCTCAAAGTTAATGATGGGGCCTAACCAAAGACCATTTTTCCATTGTTGCAAGTTTTGATATGGCAAAATAAGAGAGAGAATATATTTTGTTTAATGTAGATTCAGTCTCTCTCTCTCTCTCTCTCTCTCTCTCTCTCTCTCTCTCTCTCTCTCTCTCTCTGTGTGTGTGTGTGTGTGTGTGTGTGTGTGTATGTTTGTGTACTGGCCTGTGATTAATATGCAGAGGGGGGAAGGACGGAAACTGTCATACTATGTTTTAATGACTGCTTTAGTCTAGGGTGTTTTGTTTTTCTATTTTGAATAGTTTTATCTTGTATTAGATTTTATATGCTACCCAGAGTCAGTTGGAGATGGTAGCTAAAATAAATTTAATGAAATAAAGAAATCAATATAAAAAATAAAACAACCCTAATCATTTTTTCTCTGATTTTTTTTTCAACCTGACAGAAATTCTCCAAGTAGAACTCTTTCTAGATGCCTGCTGGGGAATTCTGAATGCAGCTTTGTTTGATACAGACTGTTGAGTGTAAGGTTTGGTATAGTGGTTAAGTGTAGGGCTTAGAAACCAGGAGACTGGGAGTTCTAGTTCTACCTTAGGCCTGAAAGATGGTTGGGTGATTTTGGGTCTATTATTCTCTCTCAACCCAACCAACCTCACAGGATGGGTTATGGGTAAAATAGGAGAAGGAGTTATGTATGTTTCCCCCAAGAGTCACCTAGGTGAGATGTGCGATAAGAAATTTGATAAATAAAAAAATGTTTGCTGCTTTGAGTTATTTATAAAAATAATAAAGACAGGATAAAAATAAAGAAATACAGATTAGAAAAAGTTGTGCTAGAGCCTATAAAATGATTAGTTGATATTTGCTCTTGTTTGCTGTAATATAATGATTCCACCATACTTGCTACTTCAGATTGCAAAACTTATGGCAGATGAGCATGTATTACAAAATAAAGTCCTTTACTGATTTATTTTATTTTATTTATTTATTTTTTTAATGTAATTTGTGGATAGGAATAAATACTTTTATCAGGTTTTGATGGAAGCAAGTATGCTTCAGTTAACAACACTGCGTAAATGTGTTGTCGGTTGATTATTTGTTCTCTTTGCTTACTAACACCATCAACCATGCAGTCATCTTAGGAGCTAAAAATGGGGCAAGCAGCATTTATGAACCTATTTTCCACCTTTTGAAGGTTAACCCAATCAAAGTGACTAATAAAAGGCAATACAATAATAGCTAATGATAATAATTAGCATGGCATTTAAAATTTAAAATATTCTTGGGCCTTTCTTCACTTTAAATCAGGCTAAATCATTTGCCATCCCCTGAATCATTAAAGAGTAAACAAATATAAGATACAATGCTAATATACTCATTCAAATTTAATGGTTAATTGCTCCCCCCAAAAGAAGATAATTATAATACATTAGAGCCATTCCAGGAATATTGATAGTAATAATTTAATGATGGAGAAAGCCTTCTTATTCTTCATTATTATTAATGTATATACTGTAGTGCTTTTAGGGTGCGAAGTGCATTTTAGTAAGCAAAATTTTTCAGAGCAAGAGCGAAAGAAGCAATTGCACCTTCATTTGTGGGAACTGTTACAATAAAAACACCAAAGAAATAAGTCTGGCCTGTTTAGCTGTAAAATCTGTAGCTGTAATATCATTCAATCTGATTTATAATCCAGCCCTTGAATTATAACATAAGTAATTATAATATAAGTAATTCATGAACTCATTTCATGCATTTAGGTTGGAGGCAGAAAACCAGTGAATTATTAAAGCCATGGAATAATTGACACTTGAGTCTAAGTATCCTAGACCCAATATTACAATATTTATATTTACTGATTTTGGAAACACATATGAACCAATAAACCTGTTTTATCAGCTGCTTGGTTAGAAGCCTCTTGATAAATATTATTGTATATAAAGACAGATGATTTTCAAGGTGTTAGCCATTTCAAAGGAGCTGTTGAAGTACTGTTTGACTAATTAGCAAGAACAAAACAAAATTAAGGTTGTACTGTAAAGGAGATATTGGAAGAAAAGAGGTTGGTTTGAATATTGTTTTAGCATTTTAGCATTTTTACAATACAGGTAGTCTTTAACTTACAACAGTTTATTTAGTGACTGTTTGAAGTTGCAATGGCACTGAAAAAAGTGACTTATGACTGCTTTCATTCTTATGACCGTTGCAGCATTCCCATGGTCATGTGATCAAAATTCAGATGCTTGGCAACTGACTCATATTTATGATGGTTGCAGTGTCCTGAGGTCATGTGATCACCTTTTGTGATCTTCTGATAAGCAAAGTCAATTGGAAAGCTAGATTCACTTAACAACCATGTTACTAACTTAACAACTGCAATGATTCACTTAAGAACTATGTCAAGAAAAGTTGTAAAAAGGGACAAAACTCACTTAACAAATGTCTCACTTAGCAACAGAAATTTTGCTAAATGCTCATAAGTCAAGGACTACCTATACAACCAGAAGGGAGATTTCTTTTCTCTTGTCCCACAGTATTCTTTTGTCGTCATCAATAATTTTAGGGATTTTAAGAATGGTTTTAGAATAATATGCAGCACTCATTAGAAACCTTTCAGATATTTTTGTCTCTAGTTCAGGGCTATACTATAGAACACACATCTAATAAGGGTACTCACATCCTTTTTAGAGGATACTTCCTGAGTTCCAGAGTTGGGATATCTCAATGTTCAGGTAGGCAGTTTTGATAGATATCCTACCATGCACATTGTAGGCTGGTAATACATCCAGTTCTCTCTGCTCTTACCCCATGGAATGATGGAAACTGATAGCAGAGATGGAGATGCTCACTTGTTCCATATCCCTGTTATTAAAATGATCTCATATTTTCTTTAGAGAAGTGCTACTTCTGGTCCTCTTGCCTGTGATCATCTATTCAGGAAGGGTTTTAGAAAGACTTGCTCCCTGCTTCCCAAATATAAACTTGATCAAATTCCCCAACCTATCAGGACCAAGCAACTAGTGGAACTAATAACAGCCTCTGAAACTTTCCATCCGCATTTTCCCCATTTTCCTGGCTTAGACCATTGTTTTTCTATTACTATTAATAATAATGTATTCTTTGCATTTTGAACACCTTAAGGACAGGAGAACAGTGTTGAACAACCAACAGGATGGACTCTACTTGGTTCATTCATGGGATTGATCCATGGTTCATTAAATAAATTACAACAGGTTGAGTCTGCTTCATATGTTAAGCTTAATTAGGAAAGTGTTTCTTTCCCTTCTTGACCAAAGGCCACATTTGATTTTGGAGTTATATGCTGAGGGCTCTGTTCCAAAACAGTGGGCCAAGAACATACATATTTTATTAGAAGTAAAACATAATTATACAATTCTAGCCCTAAAAAGTATCCTTATCACATTAAAAATTAGAATTTGGAGACAACTTGAACATCTTTGAGATTGTAAAGCTGTAGTCATCCTGAATCTCACTTCATGATATAATGCATTGTTCTGCTTTGGAAAGACAGGTTCCTTGTTCCAGCAATTTATCAATAGTCATTCTAGCTTCTTGGAATTGAGCTCTCTCTGTAGAAACTCAGACTGAATGATTTTATTTAACACATGAAACACAAGAACAAATACTCTGGATTTGTACAACATGCTAAACACAAGGTTGGGGCAAAATAGCTGTAAAATGTTTACAATTTACCATACAATACACCTCCCCCCCTCTGTGCTTGTGTTTGTGTGCATCTGTGTGTCTGTGTGCATGTGTGTGTGCACGCCTTCAAATATGCATGGACTCTTAGTAACTGCCTGAAAAACTTCTTGCAGTTTTCTTGGCAATATTTTTGGAAGTGGTCTGTTGTCTTCTTCCTAGGGCTGAGAGAAGCTATAGGTAGTCCTTGATTTACAACAGTTTATTTAGTTGTAAAAAGGGATAAAACTCACTTAACAAATGTCTCACTTAGCAACATAAATTTTGGGGTCAATTGTGATCATATATCAAGGGCTACCTGTAAAACAGTCACCTTGTGTTAGATAGGTTAAATAAATTTAGTCTAATAAATGGACCAAAGTCACGCACTTGGCTAAGGTAGGAGAGGAGCTCAAGTCTCCCAATTTTCTTCTGCCAGCATTAGCATGACTTAGACTTCTTCATGTATTCTCCCAGTTTAGAAAACATTCTGTTAAGGAATACCCATTTATTAGGTCTAACTTTCCACTATTTATGTATAACTAGCAATCTTTCACTCCATTTTCACTGTCAAACACAAATACCTTTTCAGATTAATATTCATCTAACATTGGCTGCAAATCATTTCAAGTGTCAGCCAACAACTTGGCATCATCTGCATATTATATATATATTTTATTATATATTATATATATAATAAAAGCCTCCCCCATTAGCGAAGAGATCCAGCAAAGAATCATTCCCAGAGAGAAATCATCCAGATGCCCCAAACTCTATGGTCTCCCCAAGATACACAAAGAAGGAACCCCACTCAGACCTATAGTCAGCTCCATAGGCTCACCTCTACAAAACCTAGCCAAATTTCTCGCCAAACAATTACAGCCCTATGCAGAATCCATCACCTCACACGTAAAAAACTCATTCCAGTTTATAGAGATCATAAAGAAACAAAACTTACAGCCCAGCGACCTACTAGTGAGCTTCGATGTCATATCCCTCTTCACCCAAGTGCCTATCAAAGAAGCCTTGACAGCTATTCAAAACAAATATAACCCCCCCAAACACATCTTAGATCTGACCAACCACTGCCTATCCAACACATACTTCACCTGTAATGGACAAAAATACAAACAAAGAGAAGGAGCACCCATGGGATCACCTCTCTCACCTGTCATTGCCAATCTCTACATGGAACACTTTGAAACCCAAGCTCTAGAAAAATCGGATCACAAACCCAAACTCTGGCTCAGATACGTAGACGACACCTTCATAATCTGGCCACATGGGAAAGAAAAACTGGACAACTTCCTCACACACCTCAACAGCCTACACCCCAAAATACAGTTCACCATGGAAACAGAAGCTAACAACCAACTTCCCTTCCTGGATGTCTTAGTCTACAAGAAATCCAATGGCTCCCTAGGACACACCATCTACCAGAAGAAAACACACACAAACCGCTATCTGCACGCTCTCTCACACCACCACCCAGCACAGATCAACTCTGTAGCCAAGACACTCATCTCCAGAACAAAACGCTTAGCTGACGAACAACACCTAAAACCCGAACTACACACTCTCACCAATGTACTAACATCCAATGGATTCCATAGAAATAAGATTACAAACCTAATCCAAAAAGAAACCCCCACTAAAATCCAAGACAAAGAACAAGAAAACGGCAAAGCCCTCCTCCCATACATAAAAGGCACCACAGACAGAATCAGTAAGATCCTCCATAAACACAACATCAAAACAGCATTCTGCACAAACAGAAAAATATCCACCATCCTTAGAAACCCCAAAGATAAAATTGAATTAGAAAATCAAGGAGTATACGAAATCCCATGCACCACTTGTCCCACCACATACATCGGACAAACCAACAGAAGAATAAGTGCACGCATTGAAGAACATAAGAACTCAGTCAAAAAAGAGGAACCAACATCTTCCCTGGTCCAACACCTTAAAGCCACAGGACATGAAATTGACTTTAAAAATACCAGAACCATTGCCAAAAGTGAACATTTTAACAACAGAATAATCAGAGAAGCCATCGAGATAGAAAAACGCCCACACAGCATGAACAAGCGAGATGATACCTCCCGCCTACCAGCCATTTGGAAACCCGCCCTTATTGACAAACGACTCCCTAACACAAAAAATGATACCAGACCCACACTCACAAAAACCACACAGGATGTCACCACCACACATCCACGCAAAAAACAAACCCAAAGCCACACCGATGACGAGGCACGACCACAAACCAGAAGCCAGACCACAGCTGCATCATTAGCCACTTTAAACCCCTCCAATCCATACATGAAGCAAACTGACACCCTCCATGAAGAGGAGGCACGACCACGAACGCGAAGCCAAAAAATAGCAAGGCAGCCCAAAATCTTAAACCCCTCTGCAACTCAGACTAACCTGAGCACAACCAAACAGAACACTCCCCCAGCCAATCAGAGCACAGCCAAGCCCCTAACCATTCAGAACACACCTCCACCCAATCAGAACACAGCCAAGCTCCCACCCAATCAGTTCATACGCCCACTGGCAGTTAAAAGGAAGAAACAGCTAAGACCACACATTGCTGCTCAAAGCACGAAGCTGAAAACACCACCTGAAGATGACGAATGGGACTTCGTCGAAACGTCGCCAAGACACTTCCAATTTTACTTGGGAGAAAACCCGAACAACCAAAGACCTACATATATATATATATATATATATATATATATATATATATATATATATATATATATATATATATATATATATATATAGAATGCTGTATGTTACACCCTGTTGCCCAAATATGGGAGAGAGAAATCTTTTGCCTTGTATCAGCTCAAACTAGAGCCATCCACAGACAGTAGTCACAACTGTGACATTATATACATTTCTAAAATTTGGATTGCTAGCAAAGAATTAAGGGAGAACTGGAATAGCTATTTCGAACTCTTTAGCTCTTTTCAACCAGACATACCCTTCTGAGATTCGAACCTGGCTGTCTGCATGTTAAGATTTCTCTCTCCCATATTTGGGCAACAGGGTGTAACATACAGCATTCTAGATAACTCCTCCCCTGTTTCTTCCCTCCCTAACACAGCTGGCAAAAGTGAGACAGAGTCTGTGGCCTAGAGGTTAATACAGCTGCCTAACATGCAGACAGCCCAGGTTCGAATCTCAGAAGGGTATGTCTGGTTGAAAAGAGCTAAAGAGTTCGAAATAGCTATTCCAGTTCTCCCTTAATTCTTTGCTAGCAATCCAAATTTTAGAAATACACACACACACACACACACACACACACACACACACACACATATATATATATATATTAAAATCCAGTATTAAAAACAAAGGCAAGCATGTTCAAATTAATCTAAATGGCTCAAAAAGTATCCCCTTTCAACAATAATATATATTAAGTTAAGCAATAATATTTAGGATTATAATCTTACAGGAATAGAATGAAAAAACATAAAATACTGAGGTTATATTTGAAAAACACACGTATTCATTTAATATTCTGGTATAAAATACTAAAATACGGTTTGTTAGTTTGTGGTTGAACACATTTTGTAATGATAGTTAATAATTTAATTGAAGCAGAAACTGATATATCATGGAATAGCAGAACGAAGAGGATCTCTTGCCAATAAAAGGAAAAGTGCATATTTTTTAAAATCTCACTTTCTCACCACAAAATTGCCTCCAAAGCACATACCGGTAGGGTATTTTCATGTGGAGATACCCACTGGTTTTAAAATTAATTTCTTAATTGGTTTCCAAAACTGATAATAGGTATCAGTTTATTATTCACAAGGAGATTCAAAGTAGAATAAAATCTAAACTGGTTATTGTACTTGGGCCAAACAGCTTAATATTGTTCTCATTTTTTTTTTTTTTTGTATTCAGTCCGCATTCATTTTTGACTACAACCCTCCTTGTTTTGTAACACATGTCTTAAGTACTCATTCAAATTACTTTTATGTTTATTATGAAGTAACCAATTTTCTATTTCATATAACAACATTTTGGGGAAAATTTTATAGCATTCTTAATTAAAATAATCTAGAGGAAAATATATTCATTCAGTTGACAACAGAAAAATTGACAACAAGATGAGGAAATACAGAAAAGTGGTGGGCCATTTGGACTCCCAGATGCTGAAGGAGAAATATGACTGGGAAATTTTATTTATTTGTTTGTTTGATTATTCATTTATTTCCACCTTTATTATTTTTACAAATAACTCAAGGCAGAGAATACATCCAGCACATAAAATATTGGCATGGAAATGTTATTTTTGTTTCAGATATATGGATTAAAACTAAGCGTGTCTATTCATGTCCACAGCACAGAAATGATTATAAATCTAACAACATGACTGCTTCAGTTGTTTGCACAAAAATATTAAGAGAAGGAAACTAAGGGATGAGAAGTTTGGATGTGGCCAAGTTTTGATAGCTTAAATTAGAGGTCCCCAACCTGTGGGCCACAGCCCATTACCGGGCCATGGTCACTTGGCCACTGAGCCGTGTAAAGGGATGGCCAGTTCACGCGGACATGTGCGTGCACTCACCCCCACACTCACGCTAGCACCACCCTGAACATCCCACAGGCACTAGCACCACTCTGCCCTAAGCATCCCACCAGCACTAGCATCGCCCTGAGCATCCTGCTGGCGCTAGCACCACCCTGCCCCTGAGTGTCCTACTGGCACTAGCGCTGCCCCAAGCATCCCTCCTGTGCTAGTGCCACCTGCCCCCAAGTGTCCCACTGGCAATAGCGCCACCCTGAGCATCCCGCCTGCGCTAGTGCTGCCCTGCCCCAGAGAGTCCCACTGGCACTACTGCCACCCATAGCGTCCTGCCAGCACTAGCGCCATCCCATTTGCAGCACTCGTGCCTGCATGTACACATGTGCTCGCGTGTGGCCATTTGTGTATGCGCATGCACGTGCATGGCCCATTTGTGTGCACATGCATGGGGCTCATTTTTGCATGTGCAGGCGCATGACCCATTTGTGTGCACATGCATGGGGCTCATTTTTGCATGTGCAAGCGCATGGCCCATTTGTGCACATGCATGTAGCTGTGCCTGCCTTCCTTACCACGCCGCCAAACCAAAAAGGTTGGGACCTCTGGCTTAAATAATGGATTTTGGGGGGGGAATGGTCACAGAAGACAAGGAAAGAGACTTGAATAAAAGAACTACTGCATTAACAGAAAAGGAGTCTTTTGTGAAAGAGTATAAGATTGACCCATCTATCAGTAGAATGAATTAAAGTAGATATAAGGAAAGAAGATTGATTTTTCAGTGTACAAATACAATGTATTTCCTACCTCTGAGCTAAATGATGAATTGGATTGTGTTATATCACTAAGTTAACACTGACTTTCTCACTTTCAGTCCAAACTGATTTCTTTCTCACTCTCAGCATTTTCATATAAAATTTGTCTGATGGGAATAATGCAAAATAGCACACTTTTTTTTAAAAAAAAATAACACATTAGTGTGCTTTATTGATTAGTTTTGCTTAATTATCCTGAAACATATATTCTAGGCTGACATTCAGTTACTACAAAGAAAATCCAATATCAAATAAATTTGGGGGAAAATATTGTACAAATAAGCTAAGACTTTAGGGCTTATGTAAGGTAAGGGTGGGCTAGGAATTCTGCTTCTCTATTTCTTTTAGAGAAGGTATGATAGTTTCAAAAATCTAAGTGAAAACTTTCAGGCCAAAATCAATGTGAATAACTATTAAAACTTTTAAACATTGCTTTGCTTTCAAAGTTTGATAGTTGGCAACGTTTGACAAAGTGTTGACTGTTTCTATGGCCATAAATAGGTATTCTCAAGGGCTGTATGTGCCCAGAGTTTATGGGGGGAAAGTTGAGAATACAGGCTGGAACATTATTACTCCTAAAACCTTCAAATAAATTGAAAGGTATCTGTGTTTCCTCTTCTATTATTGCTGGTAGATGGGAGGTTATTACGTTATCCCTCAAACTGGTACCTTTTCTTGTTCCTCTGTGGACATGGCTATTGAGGGAATAATATTCCAGATTTCTAGCAACATGTATCACCTGAACTATACCACCAATAGGGCAGCTACAGTAATAAAATGTTCTACTGCCATTCTGAAAATACTTAACACTAGTTAATTTTATCTTCATCAGGGAGGATAAGATCTCAGAATCTAGTGCCTGCAGGAATATCCTCCTAGAGATTAAGACTGAAAATTTATTTTAAAAATAACATTCTAACTGACTTAGCACTTAATCTAATGAGTACTAAATTCGTTGTGTTTAAGTAAAAGTAAATACTTCATTGAGCTAAGCTTGATTCCTGGTGATTCCTTGAATATTGCCATGTGGTGGCTTTCCTTAAAACTTTACAGAAGTGGATTGGTGTAGTGCAGGGGTAGGCAACCTTGGCTCTTTTATGACTCGTGGACTTCAACTCCCAGAATTCCTGAGCCAGAATTCTGGGAGTTGAAGTCCACAAGTCATAAAAGAGCCAAAGTTGCCTAAACCTGGTGTAGTGGTTAAGGTAAGAAAACCAGGAGACCCTGAATTCTAGACCTCCCTCAGGCATGAAAGTCAGTTGGGTGACTTTGGGCAGTCCTTGTCTTTCACTCCAACCCACCTCATAGGGTGGTTGTTGTCGGGAAAATAGAAAGCATGAGCATTAGATATGTTCACTATCTTGGGTTATATATATAAAAAGGCAGGATACAAATTGAATAATAATGTACAACTTTTAATGCTTTTTGTATTAGGTGTCATTTGTTATTCACTATGATAAGAAAGATATCTTACTTTGGCAAAAAGGTGAGATAAAAATGAATACATGAATTCACAAATAACAATATTGTTCGTGCAAGTTAGTGTAATTTAGTGCTGTGGGTTGAATTTATTTTATCCCTGGCTTCATACTGTAGGTTTTTGAATTGATTTTTGGACCTTGACTAAGGAATATAATGGAGTTCCTAAACTTTGATACCAGTATATTTAGTTCAATACACTTCCTTTTTATCCATCCGTCTCTGTGTTACCCAAAACTTTCTCAGTTCCAAAAATTGAGGACCATATAGTCCTCAGATGTTGTTGAACAATAATTCTCACTTTTAGTGTGATTGGCCATGCTGGCTGTGGACAATTCAGCAACAGTTGATGCAACACCAGTTCACTTTAATTCAGTTTTCACCATCCTGGGTGCTATCCGAAATATAAAGTTTTGGTCTCCAAATTCTCTTGCTAGCAGTATAAGTCTAGAGCAGGGGTGTCAAATTGCTGGCCCATGGGCTGGGCACATCACGTGGAAGCCATGCCACTCCATTGCCGGCAATGGCAAAACCGGCCCAATATGTTGTGCGATGTCACATGACGTCGCGAGTTTGACATGACTGATCTAGAGTAAATTCTGTGATTCGGGACAATATAATCTAATGTTTGAAGAAGTTGACATACTCAAAATAATGTATTTTACTTCAAATATTTTAGGATGCCTATGTGTGCCTGTTCCTGAAAATGTGAGTTTATGTGTGTGTGTGTGTGTGTGTGTGTCTATTCCTCATAAATAAAATACCATTGCTTGAAACAGATTAAAGTTATTTTCCCTCTAAATGACCACTAGAGGGAAACCTTGAATTACACAAGGCTTGTAAAACTGTTTACTTTTTTGTTAGCACTGCAACTTGATCTGTCCACTTAAGACTTCAGCTATTCACTTAATGTGAATCCACCCTAACTTTTGAAACTCTTTTGACTCTACCTTCTGTAAAATGCCATATGACTGTTTAATAGGACACTATCAGAGTTGTGTTGTCATGATAATTTAATGTAGTTTTGTATCCAATGTTGTAGAGCCCCAGTCTTTATTAGAAAATCTGGTTAAGTATAACTTCTTTTGAAGCCATCTACCTTTGAAAGGCTATTGCATTCAACTTGAGTTTAAAAATAAAGACCATCAGAAAGAAGGGACTAACTGTCTTTGAAGCTACTCTTGAACAGCCCACTAATGTAGGAAGATTACTCTGTCACAATCTTGACCCATCATGGTGAGATGTATTTTAATTAAATTATTTCTTTGCATGATATATATAAATTAGCATATATACACTTTATGCAGACTTGTGTCTACCATTTTAATAATGCATTTGCTTATTCTCAAATAGCCATTCTAATGTGATTCCAAGCAGAGTGGTTTCCTAAGAAATGATACACCAGTTAATAACCTGGTTGGAGACATAACAGTTGCAGCTGCTAACGTTGTTTTATTCTCTCTCTTGTTATCAACACCCCTTATCTTAACTGCTAACTCACCCAATTTGTTGTAATAATTACGGCATAGCAGGTAGGAATATTACCTGTGGTTGCAGGTAAGTCTGGTTGCTGTATCTGAATTTCAAGGACCATGCATTTGAAATCTCCACATGACAATCTAACATTAGCAGCCCCATGGGGAACAAAATGTACAGTCTGAGATATAACTAAAGGTTCAGATTCCAAATAAAGCAAGGGGAACTGGCTACCTTTAGCATTGAAAAAAAAAAGTCTGGGAATGATCTGGTGACATCCTTCAAGTGCCTGAGAAGATGCCTCTCTCAAGACAGAAATTATGGCCTGTCTTCTATCATTGGTGAGTTCAGGGCATGGAATTCGTAGGCTGCAAAAAGGCAGAGTTTGTTGGACTGTTTGGAAAAAAGTTCCACAATGGAAAAAGCAGTTACACTGTGGAACCAATTACCAAGGAAATGGTAAACTTTCCTTTGCTGGATGTGTTCAAGCAGAATCTGGATAAACATCTCTCAAGGATGCTTTAATCTGGATTCTGGCTTTGAGCCAAAGGGTCAATCTGATGCTCCTGTCCAATGATAAAATTCTATGGCAATCGCATTATCTCCCTTTAATAAATCAACTATTGTGGGTGCAGAAGCACTTGTGAGATATTCACTCAACTCATGCTCAACTGAGGCACTGATTACCTACAGTAATCATGTGCTTCCATCTTTTCCTCTCTGATCAGTGAAATGAGGCTCCCCTCCCTCCCTCCCACATACACAAACCAAATTCGCAGATAGCTGTTAAGGGGAAGCAGCAGTGGTGGGATTCAGATACCTGAACAACCAGTTTTCTTCATGGACACCACTTCCGGAAGTCCATTCTGAGATGGGGAGGCCTCCTAGGCACAGAACAGTCCACCGGAAGTGCATGGATGGTTCAGAATGGAGTTCCGGAAGTGGCGTCCATGCACTTCTGATGGGCTGTTCTGGGCCTGGGAGGCCTCCCTGGCTTAGAACGGACTTCCAGAAGTGGCATCCATGCACTTCCGACAGTCCATTCTGGGCTTTGCAAAAAAGGGCTAGGGCATCAGCCGGTTTGCTGAAGTCAACAAAAAATTAGCTACCGGTTCTATTGAACCAGTGCAAACCGGCTGAATCCCACCACTGGGAAGCAGCATAATAAAATTAGTAAAATCAATACAAATAGTTACATCAATAAAGCAATTAAACCAATAGAGTGATTTAAAAGAAGCAAACAACATGGTCTGGCATTGAAAAGAAATTCTAACCCAGGTCATCCAAAGTGTGGGTGCTATAACCAGAGAATCTGCATTTCTAATAATCCCAGCTAAATTTCCAATAGTAAGTATAGGAAAGGCTGAGCGAGCCAAATAATTTTATTACCTATAAGAGACATTTTATTTTTTTATTAATAACAAGTGCTGATATATATAGTGCTGGAAATATATCAGCACAACATAAACTTAGCTAAATCTAAATATGAATCGGCAACATCTACCAACAAAATCAGACACAAAGATCTACTGAATCAAAAAAAGTAATTAACATTAACCAGTAAAACTTTCCATAATATAACTTTGTAATTTATTTTACATATCCTGTCTGGTTTGGTCTCATCAAAGATATTCTTCTAGTGTTCTCAGGGAGTCAAATTTCAAGTTAAATATAATTTTATTTGCTTTTTTTCTGGTATGGTAGAGGAAAAACAAACTTTTTTTTGCTACAAGTTTCCATTCAATATTATGAAAGAGCATTTGCTTATCTTCAAAGGTATTAAAAATTTTGGTGAAATTCTCATGCAAGGAACTTATTTATTTATAAATCGATCAAGGGTATATATGTGAATCTTTTGTCTTTCTTTTACAACTTTTATCTTTATTTGCCCACAAAAAAGCATCACAAAAGAATTTCCTTTACTGGAATTTCTAAGATGTGAAGTATAAGCCACTGGAGCGGTTACAAATGACGCTGAGGTATTACAGGAAAACCATCAAAAAAATTTCTAACAAGAGAATAAGCCCAAAATTAGGATTAAGAGAAAACTGTATGAAATGTTCAGGCAGCCTGAGGCTAAGATAGAAGTATCTTCTTTCTGAAAGGAAGAGAATTTGTGGCATGTGTTCCATTCTGTCTGTGTTTTGACATGTTTCAACCTGCTTGTCCAATCACTGCAAGTACATAATCTTCAGGCTCCTGATCGTGTCTTTGCTAACTTTAAAAAGTTCACTGTGATTTATGCATTTCACCCATATTTTCATGAGAGCCTTTTTCCTCATTTTTTTAATGTGGATTCCCTGGGGGTATCTATTAAGACTACTTTGTAGAATAAGATATTGCACTTACTTTTTGTACCGTGGTACAGATTTATTTTGAATACCATTCCTTCCTTCAAAACTTCCTAACAGAGTTTTACAGAGATCATGTGAGGTGGAATTTACCAATTGTTGCATGAAGAAACCTTGAGGAAGGCTGAGAACTTTTGACTTGTCTCCTTGTGACAGGAAAATGCATTATGTTGATGATAAATCTGAAGGGTTTATGACTATGTATTCAGTTATGAGAAATTTATTATTTATTTGGTTTGGAGCAAACAATAAAGTGAGTTTCCTTCCTTTGAAATAAAATTATTTCTCTAACAGAAGGAGCGAGGTAAATAACTATCTCCTCCTACTCTGAAATCTCAAGTAGCCGAGATCATTAATGTCCTTTTCCACAATATTTCAGGAGTCCATTTTCTTATTATGAGATCCAACATGCCCAGTTAATTGAATTAACAACTTTTTGTTTTGAATTGTTATGTCTTAATTTATTATTAAACATCCTGTTTCTGAATAAACCAGTTACTCAGAAGTCATGAACTTTTCTACCAAAGGAAACAACATTCAAAAGGTGAAAAGGGTAGGGCCTCTGGATCTTGGTGGAAAAGCTGTTCCACAGGGCAGGGCTGCTATAGGTAAGGCATGTCACCAAGGTCCCACCCAAAGACATTGTTTAATAGAAGGATTTGAAGTGTATGGGCAGATACCTTCAGGAAGACAAAAAGCTATGTTGTGCTAGTGTTTAATTCATTCTCCAAGAATAGTTCCTTGTGTAGCCTAAAATGATACCATCTATACATAAGAAAAATAAATTTGAAGGAGTAGGAAAACTAACAGAAAGATGATTGGAAAGATGAAAGATAAAGGCTCTTGAATCATTTATAGATTCTCTTAGCATCCGCTGGTTCCATATATTTTTATGGGATTAGTTTCTTCTTTGTATTGGTAGAAGTACATAGTTAAAGGAAGGGAAACCTGTCCTTTCCACACTATACCTCCAGTAGTTTCCATAGACAGAGATTATTCTAAAGCTGGAACTAGGGTGCAGAATAATCGTTGAAAGCCATATAGTGAGGAAGATTCACAGACAGGCTTTTTTTCTCCTCACCAATTCTGCTTCTTTTCACATAAAAAACAGAACCTGTACCTCATCCCTATTTCAGGAATCCACTGCTCACATGTCTCACTAGCCTTCAGTCTTTTGCAATCAGACAGCAATGTTATTCATTAGTGTTTCCACTCTTTCTCTTGTTTTAGTTAAGAACTCAGAATTGTGAACCTGTTTTTTCTGCAAATAATGTACTTTGGACGTGTCATGTAAAAATTAGCTGATGCATATGTATGACCCATAAATGCCAAATATGCATATGACACACTGAGGTCTTTTATCTGGAAAAGAAAAGGAAAGCCAGGGCTGTTTGAGAGAAATGGAACCTTCATGCTAATACTCTTTCCAAGCAGTGGCTGTGAAATGTCAAATCTAAAAATAGTATTGTCTATCAACATGACTGATAAATACCGGAATATGCAACTCCAGCTAAATTGATGAATCGTTATATTCTTTTAATTGAAGAGCTAGCATATGGTAATCCTGTCTGACCCTAATTGCTGTCTTCCAGAAGTGTTGGATGACAACTTCCATCATTTTGAGCCATCAACCATCTGCCCTTCTAGCTGAGAATGCTGATGGCAGTAGCAAAACACTCCTGCAAAGCACCAGCTGGGGAAGACAGGTGTCAAACAAATCGGACAAACACTGCCATGATCTCAATAAAATGGTTGGGGGGGGAACCCTCAGTGAAATGCATACAGGGTTGTTACCAGAATGATTACCCCTTTGGCCATTTTTAAAGCATTATATAAATGCTAGTATGGTGTAAAACAAGGATTTGATTTGACAATTACATGCTGAAAATAATTCCTCTGTTACCTGATCATGCATAAATCTTTCTTTTAGATTTACAGGAGCTATGTATGATGCTAGCATATAATAAGCTATTTTAACAGTAAATATACTATCTGGCTATAGTAGTTTGCAGTACTTATCAGTTGGATAATTGACTGACTTGCATCTAATCCAGTCCTGGGAACCTAAAATACAGTAACAAGATTTATACAAATATGAAAATGCTAATTGGAATGTTATGTCCTGAACTTTGATGTATCTTTAGGATAGAGCAGGGCTTTTCAACCAGTGGTATGGGTACCATCTGTGGTACATTGGCACTTGGCAGGTGGTATGTGACCATCCTAGAAAAAGTAGTGGGGGAGGGGAATAAGCTGAACTGATGGCAGCACCGCACAAGCCTGAGCAAGAGATGGCTGGAGCTGCAGGGCTGTCAGGGCTCAGCTGAAGTGCCAGGATCAGCACCAGGCTCCGGCTGGAGCTCGGCACTGACCCTGGTGCTTCTGCTGAGCCCTGAAGAAGTACCAATTAGAAGGAAAGCAGCACTGATCCTGGTGCTTCTGCTGAGCCCAGAAGAAGTGCCAATCAGCTGGAATGTTGCAGCATCTCCAGGAACTTGTGATTTACAATCAGATGCTTGGCAACTGATTCATATTTATGATGGTCACAGTGTCCCAGGGTTATGTGAAATGACCAAAACCTACTGCAACCACCCAGCAGACGGGGGGAATAAAAACCAAACACCCCCCCCCGCTGCCAATCCTCAACAGAAATGCTCACAACAATGAAAACCTTGGACAGGAGGAAGAGCGCCACCGGGTGGACAGGCAGATGTCTTGCTCAGCTGTGGCTTGGGGAGCACTTTTTTCAGTGCCCTTGTAACTTCGAACAATCACTAAGCAAACTGTTGTAAGTCGAGGACTACCTGTACTTTATCACTTTTTTCCTTTTTGGGGGGGGGTTCATCAAGTTTTTGATACCTTGCTAGGTGACTGGTGGTACTTGGATATTGCCATATCCTAAAAGTGATACAATGGGTGAAAAGGTTGAAAAGCCCTGGGGTAGAGCATTATTGCTTAATTTTAAAAAAACAGATATAGATACAAATTTGGATATTTGAAATCTTGACCGTAAGTTGCTTACACCTATTCTAAATCATAGCTTTTATTTCTCATCCATACATTATGAATGAGATTTTAATTGTTTTCATGTTATTGGTTTTTTTTTTTAAAAAAAACTTCATTCTAACTTTGATATTATTAAAAGTGAGCTATAGGATATATTGCAGCTGAATTATTGTTCTATATGTTTCTGATTGGTGTTTGAGCATTAAATGAGTCATTTCTACTCATTTTATGATTGCTGGAGTGATTTACTATATCAGTATTTTGAAAGCCTAGAAAGTAGCAGAAGGGTCATTCACTTATCTTTGGATTGTACTGCAGATGTGAGAACTGATTTCTGCTTTATGTTGCGATATCAGTGCCCCAAACAACAGCAGTATAAGATCAGCAGCTGAAGAACTTTTTGGTGATCAAACAGATGGCAATGAACAGACTTAAATCAGAATTCTTTGTTTCAATGTATTTCCAAGTAAAAATTTCACTTGATTTTTCAAGTTCACACATTCTGGGTTTATGTAAGAGAGGTCATGTTTCTCTCAGACAAATGGGTTTGCATGTGCTGCATAATATCTATAATTGATTAATGTGCTCCCAGAATAATTAGTAGTATTTTGTGTGCATGCATATGTGCACACATGAATTTTTTATTTGTTTTTGTTCAGAGTGGTCTATTAACTATATCTCACCAAAGCATGCTGCACAAGTTTTAATGTTTGCAATTAATCTGTTTGATCTATCTATAGATTAAGTAGGTGAATTTGAAAATTAAGATTGTATATAAATTAATAATAGAAATTATTCTCTATGGAGTTTATGGAGGGAGATGCAAGAATGAGTAAACATGCATATGTATCCAAGAACATTTGTTATGACAAATTTATGTTGGCTTATAATGCAGTCAGTCTTAGGCACATGAGATGCAGTCAGACCTGCATATGAATCATGTAACTCAACTAAAATTCAGGAGTATAAGCTGATGTACAAAATTGTCATGTAGGTATGCGCTAATGTCTTGAAAGTTTGTTCAGAAGACAGTTAAAACCTGAATTGAGAAGTATGAAAAAGCTTGTATTTACATGAAAATTCAGTCTAGTTTTAAGTGTTTACATTCCCAACATGTTTCTAGTCCCAGTAGAATAAAAATTTCCAGTAATTCATGTACTTTTTTCACAATTTTCTATTGGTGGTACCATTAGAACTAGATGAAAGGCTTTTTGATTTATCAGTATGTACAACCTTTTAAAGAATAAAATTATTTTGTCCAGTCTTTATGTTGTGTAGTGATGTCTAGACATGTTTGGTGAAGTGGTTAAGCATCAGGCTGGAAATGGGGAGACCATGACTTCTTAAGGAAAGGGAAGTCATCGGTGACTTTGGGCCAGTCACTCTCTCTTAGCCCTAGGAACTAAACAATGGCAAACCACTTCCAAAATCTTGCCAAGAAAACTATGGAGACTAGTCCGTATAGTTGCCAGGATTTAAAATTAACTTGATGGCACACAAAACAAGTCATATCTGTCATTGTATTGTTTACATAAATTATTCTGCCATTTCTCAACAATTGGATTTGCAAGCTTTATGAGAAAATAAACCAAGTTGCTGGTAGTCTTCTAAAACTTTAAAATATATCAGTTTACTTATAACAAGTATAAACATAACCAGTGGATGGGGTGTTTCAGATTATAAAAGTGATTAGGCCCTTTTTCTCCATAATTCTTAATGGTGTTAATGTTGGTATGTTGAGGCTTACCTTAAATCAATCAATAGTGGATCAGAAAAAAAGTTTATTTAAATCAGAAGCAGTCTCATATTTGGTTTTGGTTAAATTATTAGTCAATCAGATTCTGAAAATGCCACTGGTTGACTGATTATATGCCATAAAGTTGGTGTTAATTGTGACTGGCTGCATAAGTAGATTTTCACCATGATGATCTGTCTCTAACATGGTTTTTCAGGTCTTCTAACAGTGGACACATTACTGTAACGGAGGAGTCCTTGATGTTACATGAGCTTGAGTTTCTTACAGACATTACATTATCCAACTAGACAACATCAGTGCTACAAGGAGAAGGATTTGCTCTCTGTTTATATGCAATGGCTCAGCCTGTCAGTGTTAGTGGAAGTGTTGTTTTCTTCTTGGAAGTTCCTTGAATAGGCTGCTGTTTACTGTTTGATTGTTTGTGTGAGTTGATAGTTCCTTGATTGGGGTATTGTTTACAGCTTGATCCTGTTTTTATCTCTGCTTATTTGGGCTTTGATTGTTGGCAAGGAAGTCTTCTGGGTTTTTGTTTCATTTTTAGCTTTTTGATTGTCTTTTTTGAATGGTGTGTAAATGTGGTTGATGTGCATGTTAATGTAACTGGACTCATCCACTTTCCTACTGGTCATTCATCTCCTCTCTTCCCTTCTACTTTTCTCAACTTTATAGATTTTCCTAGAGACCTAGATACTCACATAATACGTCTGCAGAAGGACAATTTGAGTCTGATCATTTGGGCTTTGAGTGAGAATTCTAGATTGATTTGTTCAATGATCCAGTTGTTTGTTTTATTGGCTGTCCATGGTGTTCTTAGGAGTCTTCTTCAACACCTAAGTTCAAAAGCATCAATACTCATCCTATCCTACTTCTTCAATTTTTGTAAGCATGGTTATATTACAGCATCTGAATATCTCTTCCAAGGCTTTCACAGCTCCTCTACCCAATGCTAGTCTGTGATATAGCTAGTCTGTGATGTATTTTTCAAACCCTGCCCAGTAATAAGAAGCAAGTTCTCCATTACAGAACTGGCAAGATCTGGCACCACAGAACATACCTCCAAAATAAATGTTGACCACAGTGCCAAAGCTACATCTATGTCTGTTTCCCTGGCCAATGGCAGCCAGAATCATGCAATCAATGCCTTGCTCTTTTTTATATATTCCACACAGGACATCTGCCTAAAAAACAAGCAGAATTTCATGGACTTTCCCTGTTGCCCCCATGCACACAAGTGCTGTAATGAAGCCCTGTCAAACAGTTCATGTGATATTAGGCATTTCTGGGAGAATGTGGATATGGCTCCTTAGTCTTATGGTGACTTTTCACCCATTTAGTTTGACAGTGCTGCCAGAATCATTAGTAAGATATATTGGTAAGGTATTAATGAATGACTGGATTTACCACATGTGATATACTATTCTGGTAAATATATGAGTTGTAACCAGTGATGGGCAACCTTTTCGGCGTGGTGTGTCAAATTCGGTAAAAAATCGAGCATAACTCGCGTGGTGTGTCACTTTGACAAAAAAACACAATTTTGCGCAATTTATAGTTTAAACTACAAAAATGTATAATTGCAATATATAATTGTATTTAATAAACCAAAAACAAATTATTTAACATACCTGCTTAGTAACTTCTTTGTTCATCAATCTGTCAATTTCGTATGTTGCCCTTGATATTATTGAACTTTGGGGTGCCGTGAACTGAGATAAGTGAGGGAGAGGGCAAATTCTTTAACTAACCTGCATACTAGTGACTTTTTTGTTGCTGAATTTCATTGGCTAAATCTTCAATTGAAGGTTGGTATTTTGTACACTTCAGGCCCAAGCAAGCGCTACTAACCTTATCTGTCAATCTGTTTCTTTTGTTGGTTTTGATATTATTTAATGCTGAGAATAAGGTCTCACAAAAGTACGTAGAAGAAAAAATTGTGAGTAAAGCTGTTGCTATATTTTTCAGGGTGCTAAAAGTGTCTGGTAGTCTGTTCCAGGCACTCCAAATTTCCTGTTCGTAGTGTCACTCATCTTGATTCTCCGAGCGGCCTCTTTCCAGATTCTCAAGCTTTGACCTCAAGTCGACAAACACCTGAGCCCAGATGCTGTCTTGAAATTCTGCAAGCTGCATCTCCAAATCATCTGTTTGCGTCCATTGGAAACCATTTAATTCCAAACTATTGTAGACTACTACATCAGGATACTTAATTATTCTCATGGTCTGTTCTAGGCTTCTAAATTGACTAAATCTATCAGTAAACTGGTCAAGTAATGAGTCTAAAACATGCTGGCACGTCATATGCAAGAGTTCCACTTCATTTCGTACAGCTGCACTGGCCTTCTCAAAATGCTTTTGTACTCGAGGAAAATACTTATACGTTTTAGTTTCTACATCTCGCTTGAAAATTTTTACTTTACTTTCAAAAGCTTTTATGTATCCAAACATAACATCAATACTTTTGCCAAAACCTTGTAACTTTAAGTTCAGTTCATTAACATGAACAGAGAGATCTGTAAAAAACATCAGGGTGTTGACCCACTTATCATCATTGAGCTGAGGAAAGTTTCCCAGATCCTTATCTTCAAGAAATACCTTAATTTCTTCAAAGCACTCCACAAAGCGCTCAAGAACCTTGCCTCGGCTCAGCCATCTTACATTATTGTACATCAGCAGTCCACTGTAGGTGGAATCAACCTACAGTAAAAGTGCTGAAAATTCTCGCTTGTGAAGGGGGCGAGCAGCTATTAAATTAACTATTTTTGTAACAACTGACATTAAGTCATTTAAGTCAGTGAATCCTGCCTTGGCACATAAAGCCTCCTGATGGATAATACAATGAAAAGGCACAATCGGATGTCCAATAGCTTCTGTAAACAATTTCACAAATCCAACTTTTTTCCCCACCATGTTTGGGGCACCATCTGTCGTCACTGACACAACTTTAGAGATATCAATGCTTAGGTCGCAGAATGTTTGCATAACAACCTTACATATTTCGCTTCCTGATGTACTTGTTGGAACTGATACTAACTTTATCAACTCTTCTCTCATTGTGTGACTATCAGAATATTGACCAATAATGGCCAACTGAGCATGTGACATGACATCAGTAGTTTCATCAAGACAGATGGAAAAATATTTACAATTCCTTATGTCTCTCTTTAATTGATGTTGTACGTTTGTGTTCAGTCTCATTATTCGGTCTTTTATGATATTTCTACTGAGTGGTAACTCAGATATTCTCTTAATAATTGCATCTTTATTCTGCATATCGTGAAATAGAAGTGGCGCACATCTTAGGAGAGTTTCTTTAATAAATTCTCCCTCATTAAGTGCTTTTGCATGCTGAGCTATGGAGTGAGCAATGCTCAAACTTGCAGATGTTAAATTTGTACAGCCTTTTATAAATTTAAGGATGGAGTTAGATTGGCTCTTATAAAGGTGTAGCTTCCTGGAAATGTATTCCTTCCTTTCATCCTCACTTTTTTCCAAGAGCTGGGAATGATTAGTTTCAAAATGTCTATTTATATTCCACGTTCTGCTTACTACCATTTCAGTACATAGAACGCAAAATGATCTGCCATTTTTTTCTATAATACCATACATCTCGCTCCATGTCTCTTGAAAGGGTCGGCCACTGCTACTACCACTCCCTTTACTTAACCTTTGTTTTTTATTTTTTGGGTGCTCCATCAGTGGGCCAGTGACAGCAGATAGAATTATAGATAGCTTGTTAGCCAATTAGGGGTTAACTAGCCTAACACAGCCTCCCCCTCACTTATCTCAGTTATTGTGGGCAATTACAAGTCCATGGCACCCCAATAGTTGCTGCTAATGGCGCTCACAGGTCCCCCTTACTGTGTGGCACTCACTAATTGTGGCCTGACTGGAGAAAGGCGCGCACTGTTCCTGCGCTCCTCTCCTGGGGGTCCTCCCTAACGTACTCTCAGCCGTGCTGATGAAGTGTGTGCGCACGGCACGCATGCCTTACCAGCAGCCCCTGCGCTGATAAAGGGGCTGTGCTTGTGCTTGCCTGTCAGTCTGCGGCAGCGCAGGCTGAAATTTGTGGCGGGGACACAGTGAATGAGTGAGTGTGGGTGGGGGAGATCACACGTCCCACCCCCCGTTCCTCCAGCACAGAGCGTATTTCTTTCATCCTTCCTGGATCCAAGGCCGTAGTGGTACGGTTGCTCTAGGGGGGCGGTAGTCATAATGGGAGAGTTTTAGTGGGTTCGAGTCCCACATAACCTGGTGACCCGCCAGGTATCCGTGGGGATTTCTCTTCCGTGGCGAAAACAAAAAAAAATTTCTTTCATCCTCGGCGTGCAGGAGCCGAGGATGAATTGCATAAAATCGCATGAAATCCTGCGCGTGTCACCCCAAATGGCTACGTGTGTCATAGGTTCGCCATCACTGGTTGTAACTGTTCCTTTTTTCCATAGCAAGAATTTGTAAAAGAGAAATCCTTCTATCATGCATTTTGTCTCAACTGTTTTCAAAATTTCAGATATGCTTTCCAGTTCCAAAAGGCTGGGAAAACTTTAGACAGACTCATGTTAAAAATGTAAGGAAAAGACAGAGGAAAAACATACTAAGTCTGCTGTCTGGTAGAATTAGGGAAGTAGGGATAAGGAAGATAAAGAGACTTTCATATTGTGTAAGGAAGTAAGAGGAAAAAAGAAGAAAAAGAGGATAAATTGGGAGGTTGGGACATCCAGTACGGTAGATCCCCTAGAGGACATCTTATTCAAAGCCTCCCCAACTTGGAAATATCACAGCATTTCCAAATGAACATGTAAAGGAAAAGAATTCATAATTAGAAATTAACATCTGTAACTTATTTTGCGAACTAAGCCAACTGAATGGATATGGAACTGCCATTAATAGTTATAAACTGTCTGATCTTCCAAAAGTAAGTGGAAGGTATTTTCTATTTATGGTCTTAAAAGGGGGATGGGGGTGAACTGCTTATAGCTTTGTGTACAATGATTTTTTTTATATATTTGAAAAATGAGTATTTGTACTGCATGCCATATTTGGCTTTTAAATACTATGTAACAGGAGAATAAGCAAAGTAGCCTACACAAATTGCATTCAAAGTTTATTTCCTCCAGGTTGTAATGTAAATATTTTATGTTTAAATTCCGGTTGATTATTGTGCAATATTAGAACTACTTGAAAATCAAGTTAAACTTTCACTTCCTTTTCAGTGGATTTAGCATGTATATCTTTGTTCTGAATAACCTGTTCATCACTTCAATGCTATCCCAAAAAGCTTAGCTTGTTTTTGCTGACATTGAAAGATGCAAATATGGTTTACATATTCAGTAGGTTTTATAGTTCCTTAAATGTGTACATAGATAGGCACTCATTAATGATAGTGAAGGTTGACATCTCCAATTGTCAATTATAGCCAAAAAGATTAAAAAGAGAAAAAAATCACTTCCTAAATCAGGTAGGGTTTTTTTAGCTTGACCATATAATTGTCTCAATTTTTATTATTTACTTATTATTAACTATACAGAATCTTCAGGTTGCATTATAAGAAATGTGAAGGTTCTAACATATGATTTGATCTTTTTTGTGATTTGAAATCATAGTACAGTCTATGTTACAGTACGTTAATTCTGGCATACAATATAACAGTTAAAGATATAAATGTGATGTTCTTCAAGTTTTCATTCCGGGCTTCTTATCATATTAGTTGTTCTTCTCTAGATAGGTCCTAATTTAAGCCTCCTTCCTAAAATGTGATGCCCTGGATAGTGTAGGCATGATCTCACCAATGCAGAACGGAGAAGAACAAATGACTTTACCTTCAACATATTGCTATACTTTCTTTCTTGTTTTCTTCTTGCCTGCCTGCCTGTATCATTCTGTAGGTTCAGATTCATCTTATATTGCATAAAGACATCTAAAACCTTTTCCTAATGTATTAGCTTCCTCCATCCTAATTTTTTTTCCTGCTTCAATTAAAGACTTTGCATTTGTCCAGTTGAAATTTGATGTTTCAAGATCCCTTTGAATCCTGACAAATTTTAGCTCTTAGTGTTTTATAAATTAATGGAAATAGCATGTATCTTTTGTGAATGAGTCAAATGAGATCCCATCTCCTTCTTGTTTTTCCCCACCAAAGACACTTGTAGAAGCAGATGAAAGGTTGGTGCTTCATCCAACAGTGTCGGAATTGCCAGATTCAGGTAGATCACGGGTGTCAAACTCGATCATGTCACGTGATGTATCATGACGTATCGTGACATTTTTTGCCTTTACAGAGCCAGGATGGGCGTGGCCTGTGCATGACGCATCTGGCTCAGGGGCTGCCAGTTTGACACCCCTGAGGTAGATCATAAAAATAGATTTCTGATCTTTTGTGTTGCCTTCCATGTCATTGGCTTTGTGGTCTATAAACAAAGTTGCTATGACTCACTTCTCAGCAAACCAAATCATTTCAGGAAGATATGCTAACTGTAAATATTTGAAAGAAATAAAACAGGGTTTTATCTATCAATTATCTATCAATGTCAACTTTTCTGACATCATTATTTTTTCTTGTTCGGTATTTGGCTCTATTATTCAATACTCTGCATTTTATGTAATATTTAATTGAATAATTTTGTATGCCACGATAATTTAGTCTTTTGGAAGATAAATAAATTATGCAGTGATTTGAACTTATTGTTACAAATAATAGCTTTTGTGTTATATCAGAATTGACAAGATGAAGGCTGTAATATTTTACCTGAGAGTAAATATTACTGAATTAAGTTGTATTTATTTCTAAGCAGACATTCATCAGTTATAATATTATGTGACTTTATGGTTCAATTGAGCTTGAGATAAACTGTGTGAACTATTGATAGGTGTGGAGGAATTTAGTGTAGGAGGATGAAGAATAACCGTAGCATATGGATGAAATAATTAGCAAGTTCCACTGGTGTATGCCATCCGAAAAAAAGCCAAAATTGGGGTCATTAATAAACTATAGGATGATATCAGCATTCTTGGAGAACTCTTAGTGGTGCTCAGAGTCACTGTAATAGAAGGTTTAATTGCATGGAGTGTAGGGGCGTTGCATAAGAGGCAGTTTCAAGCAGTGGCATCCCAACAAGCTGCTGTTTTTTTTATCAGATTCCTAAGAGAATTCTTAGTGCTTTGGTTTTCCTACATGTGCAAACACAGATTTCTGCTTCCTCTGTATATTTCTAAAACAAACTTATTTCTTGTTATTGTAGATGCACACATTCCTCTTACTCTGATTTGGAGGTAAATAAAATTGAATTATATGCATCAGCTCCGTTGCAAATATATTGCAATACCTTTTTATACAATATGTTTAACCTGGCTGCAATTGTATATATTGATTTGAGTTCATACAATGTGTTGAGCCACAAAAATCCTAAGATTAACAATGATCCTAACTAAGATTAATAATAAGTAGCTTTAGTATGTACACATTCACTAGATTTTCAACTGACCTGGTTAATTGTGTTTTATGAACACAGCCTGTGATACTGAAAATTAGCTGAATATTAAATGGCACTACTTCAGGTCACTTATAACTCAGGTTATAATTTGAGTACTGTATTTTGTAAATTTAAAAAATAGATAAAAGTATTTAATGTGTGGCCCTCCTACAATTTCCTTTGGTACTGACTGCACTGCTACAATTGCTGCTGCTACTAATACTAATTATATCTGGTTACAGTGAATTGTATCTCTACAGAACAGCATAGCAGTGCTTTTATGTGGCATCTTCTCCATCCAAATATTGGGAGAAGGAAGCCAAACAAGAAACTGCAAGCACTTTTCATAAATCTTTGCAGCTAAAATTGATCATATTCATCTCAGGTTTGACAATGCGAGACTGGTTATCTGCACCTCATTTCAATTAGGGTTTTCCGAGAATGTGATACTGAGAATTATTTGGTTGTTTGTATTATGTCCAAAACTGGATAGTTTTTTTTTTATAGAAATGACTAGCAGGACTTTCTGGACTATTTGATGCAAATGAGGTTTGAGTGCACTATTTTGCAGTAGTTTTGATTCTTTCAGTCAGGACATGTTGTAAAAGTATTGCGGGAATACTGCTGATTGACTCTAGGTCAATATGCTGGTGATAGCCAACTCTACTGCTCCTTGTTGCCCAACTGCAAGGAAGCAATCACTGTCCTCCTAATTATATGAGTCTTTGTCAATATCATGTCTGGTATGTCAAGAACTTTCCCCACAATATTTAATTGCATGAGTTGGAAAAGGTGTTTTGCTTTTGCCTAATTCCCTTTGATTTTGATGCTAAAATATCCCGTTAAATTGTATCCAGAGCCAGTTTGGTGTAGTGGTTAGGGCAACAGGTGAAAACTGTGGGAGACCGGGAGTTCTAGTCCTGCCTTAGGCACAAAATCAACTGGGTGACCTTGGGCCAGTTACTATCTCAGCTTTCGGAAGCAGGCAACAGCAAGCCACTTCTAGAATCTTGTCAAGAAAACTGTAAGGCAGTTGCAAGAAGTCAATACTGACTCAAAGGCATGCGTGTGCACATACTTTTATCTAATGACTTGAATGAAAATATAAGCCAAGCTGTGCTACAACAAGAGAAACATTCATCTTATCCAGCATCTTGCTTTCAAGAGTTGCTCAGAAGCTTTTAGAAAGCCAATACTGTTTTTGAGCATTCTGTGATAGAACTTCATTTAAAATGGAGATTCATGCAGCTACATGGTTAATATCCTCTGGCAATTTTATTAAAACACTGAAATCACCAGATAGGAAATTCTACAAACTGAACACTAGTTTGTTTTGAATGACCTAATCATTTTCATTGTGTAAACCTTCCATACTAATATCATGGGAGAAAGAGAGGAGGGTTTGTGTGTATGTGTGTGTGTGTGTGGGGGGGGCTTCAAGTCAGTGTCAGTTCTGGCAACTGCCTAGAGAGTAATCCCTACAGTTTTCTTGGCATTATTTATTTAGGGTTGAGAAGTCTATCTCTCAACCAGTCCATTTTCTCTATCCTCGGAATAATCCTATAATTATGTCTGACTTAATTTTATTGTAATTCTAAACTAAAGCTTATATACTCCACCTTCATTTGTTTTTCCCTGCTAGACATAAGAAAGGGATCAGTGTTTTTCAGTTCCATTTTAAGCTAATTGTACAGCAATCTGTTATGCTAACGCATAGATTTGTGCTTAATATTAATTATGGTTTATGAAAACAAGGTAGCGTAGAAATCACACTTTGAACTTAGAATGTTTCCCTAGCCTTTTGTTTCCTGTTGAAACTTGAATGATTCTGATTAAAACCTGTTGAGATCTGCATTTCAGCATTGTAGGTACAACTGGGAATGAAAGTGGCTAAAACAAATCCAAAAATGAAACGAGGGAAAAGTACAGAATTTGACAATTTGCCTAAAAATAAACTAAGATCTGCATTTAATTTTTGGAGCTCAGGATCTCTGATCCTCTTTTAAGCCATAGGTAAGACAAACTGCAGTTTGAGCATAAGCATAATACTCTAAGCAGTTGCAGCTGGGTGAAAAGACAGAGGATAACTTCCAAGCTAGCAATTCAGTCACATAACTCTAAATCCTGGGAGGTGGGCAGAAATTGCTATAATACCTGGATCATTTTGATTACTTTATTCTCAGTTTTGAAATATACTTTTCATTTTCCATTTTCATTCTGCCCTTCTCATTTTTTTTATATTGCGTGTTTGTTTTAAAATCCCTATCATAATAGAATTGAATCAGTCCACAAAAGAAAATATTAGGGGATTTAATCATTAGGGAAGACCAAGATATTCTGATTTTTTTTTAAAGGTCCCTAAAGTAAATCATGTTCAGCATATCACAGATGATATTGATACTGTAGTTCCTGATTGCCCCTCCCCCATTATCACCCACAATCTACTTCCCAGATAGCTTTGCAACTCCTTCAACACAAAACTCCCACCACTATACACTTGGAAGGAGAGTGAGAAAGATGCAATTCTAATCCAAGAATTCACAACAACCCAGAAATAATAGCAATCCAGTGCTACATGTATTAAGAGCTATTTATTCAAAATATGTAATACAAGGTTGAGTACTCTTCTTGCAGCGGGGGTGGTAGTTCATAGAGAAAGAGAAGGGGAAGGACATGCCTGACATCACCCCCCTCCCTTCTTCAGAACGAGAAACTCACAGATTGGAAAAGAGAGCCCAATCAGGCAATCATGCCAAGATTTTAGCCCTCCTCCTGGCACTTTTTGTATACATATTCAGGAGTCACTCAAGCAGCTGCAGCATATTAATTCCAGTAGTTTTGACAGGCGCTGCCACAGAACTGCGACTCGGTGCATTGTCCCTTCGTTCCGCGTTCACTTACCTAGCCAGCAAGAGTGAATGCTGTTTGGCAGCATGGACTTATCATGGAGAAGCAATGCCTAATAGATTCAGTGGAGCAGTTTGCTTGTTTTTCTTCTTCCCTTCGTCTTTTTTGCAATTCAATATTGAAAGCAGGCAGCACCATGTTACAGGCTGAACAGTCTGAATCAGAGTTGCAGCTTGGCATAGTTCTTCAAGACTGAATGAACAAAGGTTTTTTTTTTATTTCCAAAGCAGCCAAAACAAATATCACGTTGCATTTGTAGAGATTTCGTTAATATAAGTTGCTTTGGAAACATGGCTCAGCAAACAAGCCCAGACACCTTGATTGTACCTGAAGTTGACAATACACACTGTCAAAATCCATGGCTTAATGAGGAACTTGTGAAAACCCTGAGGGAAAACCTGTTGCAGCATGAAAAACTCAAGATATCCCAGAAATCTTCATCAATTTCGCCGAAGTTGTCACCCATCATTTCTCCCAGAAATTCGCCAAGACTGTTGCGCAGGATGCTTTTGAATAGCAACATACCAAAACAGCGCCGATTCACTGTGGCACATACCTGGTAAGACCTGAATTGTATCCACTCTCCCCTCACCCTTTCCGATTTTGGGGAGTAATGTTGCAGTTTTGTAATCCAAGATTCCTAACCCTTTCTCTCAAGCCCCAGATTTGATATCCTTAATAGTAACAATAGCAATTAGACATGAAATCTTGTTCCATTACAGTCAAACTACTTCTGATATTAAATTGACTGAAGTGAATGCTACTCCAGGAAACAGGAAGGAAAAGGAGTAGGACTGCCAAAACTGCATTTACTTTTTTGTCGCTTTCAAAGGACACTTTGTTCCTTTCGTCAGCTCTCTAGCAGATTTAATTTATGTGAAGAGTGTGGAAAAAAAAAGAATATTTATCTGACTTAGTCTTAAATGATGAAATGATAACATCCTTTTCTCTCCCCCCCCACCATGTTAGGTGGGCATAGAGAAACAGTGTCTCATGTTGCAATTGCAAACTCTTAAAGAGGATATTATTAGATCTGCTTCTCCATCAAATATAGATGGAGGAAGAGATGTAGAGCAAACATGAATTCCAGGCAGCTTGTTTTCAGATAACTGGTCTGAAAAGGTGGGGGGGGGAACCCTGCTTTTTCAGTAGAAAAATCTATTAACTGTGTTGTAATTATGGACTGGGCAGAATCAGTGTGATTTGTTTGTACAGTTGTATTTATCAGTTTTGTTGAACTGACTGCCATATTTATTTCTTTTCTAGTAAAATTTATTCTGAGGGGTCTTTGGTGCTGTCTGAGCTTGCTTGTTTTCTGGCAGATATTTCATTATCCAAACTAGGTAACATCATCAGTGCTAGTAAGAAGTGCAGTTTGCTGTCAGTTTGTATCCTAGTGGCTCGCCCTGTCAGTGTTGGTGGGGTGATCTTTGAGATTCCTCGGTTGGGCTGTTTGCCGTTGGCTTCTTTGGCAGTTTTTTGATTGGGGTGTTGTTTATTTGATTGTTGTTCTGGTGTTAATCTTGGAGTTAATCTGTGCTGATCTGATTGCTAAAAAATCTATTCTTTAGCTATAACTCTCAGAATCACTTATTGGCTTCTCTAATGAAGGTTTTGATAGCTTTTTATATTTTTGCTTGCTTTGAATTTTGTTTCCTGGAGTAAATAAAATAAATGTGAAGCTGAAAACAGTATTGCAATAGGGATAGAGTATTCTCTGTATGCTCTTCATAGAATATTACTTTTTCACATTAATATTCAAGTCACTACCTGAGGAAGAATGCTTAGTCCGCAGCAGGTATGACCAACAGATTGCTTGTGTCCCCATCTTATTTTCGCAGTCCTTTACAACTCTCAACTGTGCTACTAGAATGCATGACACATTTGCAGTCTTTTTTCAGTGCTACTCTTGTGAGAATCGTCTAAAAGAAAACAATGCCTAAAGAGTGTGTTGAGCCTTTGATAATTTCAATACTCCCAAAGTCCACAAAAACCAATAAAATAGCTATAAAATTTGATCCGGCCTTTCAAGTAATTGTCACATATCACCACCATCTGGTCCTAAAATAAGACAGAAATACAAAACTTTTCAGTCATGGCTGAAAAGGGTTAGCTACCAATAGATTATACAGTATAATGTCTGTTACTCAAACCATGTTTTTGCCCTAGTTTGTTAAATAAGCTACAAATGCTTGGTTTGCACAGAATGTTAAGCAACAACCATGGCTTACAAAGTACAATAGCAACACACCTGCAACACACCAACCTTAAATCATACAAAGTACACTATAGTTTAGCATGAATGTGGAGCTGGAGTCACAGATTGTCTCTCCTTGCTATGAGGAGTAACAAAAGCCAATGCCTCCTTAAAACATTCAGTACATGTTGAGACTAAACACATCTCTGTTGAAAAGTGTATCAATTTATGTAGCTAGAATTCCTTGTCTACTATTGAAATATAATTGGGCATGATTACAAAATATATAAATTATATTTCTTTGTTATCACACTTTTTCCAATCTTTTTCCAAATACCAATTGGGATACTTCTTATTTCATGTATTTCATACCCTGGCAATAATTCTATTTTTTTCTCTCTCTTTCTGATAAGGTAGTGGTTCTCAACCTTTTTAATGTCACGACCCCCAACCGGTCGTAAGTCGAGGACTACTCAACTGGTCGTAAGTCGAGGACTACTCAACTGGTGCAGCACCGTTTGCAGAATGGGACTTTTGGCGGGCTCAGCAGGGCAGAGACAGCCTGGACAATTCCTATTGGCTTTTGAAAGCCAATAGAATTAGACTCTAATCAAGAGAGTCTATTCTATTGGCTTTCAAAAGCCAATAGAATAAAAGGGAGTAGCACAGCTAAGGAAAAGGGGAAAGAAATGGCGGACTGCGTTGTTTGACGACCCCCGTGAAATGGTCGTTCGACCCCAAATGGGGTCCCAACCCACAGGTTGAGAACCACTGTGATAAGGCATGGAAACTGAGACTATTGGTATTTTAAAAATGGAATTCAGAATGAAGGGATTGGGTGTTTCCTTTGGGGCTAGAATTACCAGCAGAATCAATGATGGGAGCTGAAATATATTTCATTTGGAAAACATCAGAATAGGGAAAGTTACCCTGGATAGTTCTTCCATTTGATGAGAATTAACATTCATACATAAATGTTTTGGACTTAATTGTAGAATGAGCAAGGTTCCTAGATCTTAATAATCTTGTGGTACATACAGTATGTCAAAAGGAATTTTTGGTGGCAATACGTACTAACTTCAGAGCATGTGACTGGAACCTACTGTTAATAATAATTTCACTTCTACATAAGCCTGTTCAGTCTAGGCTTACAGTATATGAAGATTTCACACTGAAAAGCCACATTTCAGCTTTCTTCAAACTACTAGTATCCTTCAAAACCAGTGCTTTTTTTTTGTAAAAAAAATAAATAAAAAGGTGCCGGAACTCACACATATCATACAACCCGCCTTGCCTACCCTACAAGGTTCCAACCAAAAAAGGTGCCGGAAGTCCGTTCTGGGCGTTCTATGACAAAAAAAGCCCTGTTCAAAACTATTGTCGATAATGCAGCTGGAAAGAATGAAAATTAAATTCTCTACATCTGAAATGCTCTGGTTGGAAAAGAGCATTCAAACGTCCCATTGGTAATCTGAAGACTTGATTACTTCTATTCCCAACATACTATATTTTACAACTTCTCTTTCAAGTTCAACATTCCGTTCACACTGTTTATCTTGAAGTCTGAAATCTGTTTAAAATTCTGATTCAGTGTTAGGAGATATTTATAAGGAAAGATTAGCTTCTTATTTTGAGCTATTTATATAGGAAGCTCCAAATTTCTATTAAAAGAATAATGCCTAAACCACTGTTCTTTGCCCATGGCATTGTGCAAAGATCAGTTTTAAAGTTTTTCATTAGATATTTTTGATTGTTTTTTTTCTTTCTCAGGAGCAGACTTCTCTATTCTGGTTCTCTAGTACTGGAGCAATATCTCTGAGAATTCCCAGCTGTGCGTGCAGCAGTGGGAAAAATTTTGGTCCTAAAGCATTTGAAGGACACCCAGCTGGAGGCAGGCTGTTTAGACGTTCTTGACTATATTACTCATCTGTAAAAAGAGGAAAATAATCCAAAGACTGTTTTCTGGAAGAAATTACATTTGTAGAGTTGTTTCTTGCGGGCTTCCATTTTTTGTGGGTTTCTATTTCCTAAATACTCCAATTTTTGTATTCTGCATTGCTGTCCAATTATGAAAGTAAATTGATTTTCAAAAACAATTTGTGATGTCTTAGCGAGAAAGACAATATTCCAATATTGGCCAATATTCCCGTAGATAAGTTATGTTTTTCATTATAATGACATTATAAATGTGATTAGGTATATGATATTCAATAGCTTCTCAATGAAATATATCTATCACAAGACAGGGTTGTTAATCTATAGCAGACATGTCAAACTCGCGACATCACATTGCTGGCAATGGGGTGGGCGCAGTTTCCTTGTGACGCGTCCAGCCCGCGGGCCGGCAGTTTGACACCCCTGATCTATAGGAACTGACTACATTGGACAATATATCTATAGTATGCAAATTCAGTATGGCCTGGGACCTCACTTCAAGAATCTTTTCTTGGAAGAATATTTTTTGCTACATGAAATACTAGACTCTATTTTCAGCAGCTTCCCTCTCTTTCTTTCTTTTTCTTTCTCTCACTTGTCCTGCCATTGTTTAAAAGATGTTGGGGAAAGGGTGTTGCAAAATTTGTAATATATTGCAATTGATATTGTCAGTGTAGTTGATCTCTGTGAATTTGAAGAAAGAATGTATATCTCAAAATGAATGGTAACATTAATAAAACTTGATTAGTATTTTGTTCTTTTAAGATTGAAAAAAATACCCATATGGTCAAGAAATTATTATAAAACAAATAGCTGTTCTTCAAAGTCTTTTCAACACAACGCATTTTCTAAGGTGCTTTGATTACTGATGTTATAGGTGTTACTAATGAGTCACAAACTACGTGTGGAAATTTTTCATCACAGAGTTTGCATTTTGTTACAATGTTAGATATACAGAATATTTGGAAGGACTTTATCTTAAGGCACAATGTTGTAAGCTTTGTTGGACTATAGGTTAAAAAAAGCTTTTAATTATTTATTTGAAAGTGTCTGCCTCCCTTAGGTTTGTAATGAACCTTATTTTATATACTTGTAAATTTTGGGGACTTCCTTGTAAATATTTCCTCTATTTGAATTTTTTTTTTAAATCCAGACACAGATCTATTTTTGGAGCTCAATTTCGCCTTTGGAATGAATCAGAGGTAGTCAATTTGTGGTCCTTAGACTTTATCAATGTCTGTTAGAATCAGAACATTTTGAAATTTATGTTCCTTCCCCTTCAGTGAGAATAAGGTGTCAGAAAAAAAAGAGGGATAGTATAAATTTGGAGGTCACAGTAAAAGAAATATTACTAGCTCTACTCAGTTTGATCCCTGGTCTAGGTTCAGTCTCTTCCATCATGAGTATGCTACTTCCATTATTGTACAGTGGTACCTCATTATGCTTCGTTAATTGGTTCTGGGAGGTGTGGTAAGTACCAAAAATGAGTACAAAACCATTTTTTCCCATAAGGAATAATATAGTGAGTCACAAGGCAGCTGACACTGACAAGTTCTAGCTTGTGCATTGAGTACCAAACAAATAATGAGTACCAGGACAAAATTTTCATGTCAAAATGCAGTGAGTACCAAATTTGATGAGTTTCAAAGCAGTTTAGTACCAAGGTACCACTGTACAGGGAATGTATCATTTATAGAATAATATGAATCTCTTTGATCTATACTCTACTGTTCAGACAATCATCCAGTTGCCCAGGGCTGCTATGGTAGTGGACAAAGAGTATTCCTCCATACAATCAGCAAAAATCAACTGCACTTGCAGTTGAATCCCCCACCAAAGCTGAAGAGGGATAACTGTATTCCACTATATCTAATGTCAGCAGTAAGAAGCAAAGAAGACACACAGCACAGCTCTGCATCAAGTACCATGCTATTTGCTGGTTCCTGCCCAATTTGCATTTACAACAGCCTTCATTAATGAAGCACCTTCCAGATATGTTGGAAATATAATTATAGTATAATCTAGCATAGACATAGTTTTAAAATTATAAAAATAAATAAATTTTATTTAAATGGTCCAGCCTGCTTTACAATCTGCGATAGTCATTTCATTGTGCTTGATGGTAGACCTTGCCATGCATCTATAATTACACAGAATAGATTTATATAGGATAGGTGAGCAACCGGTGGGAATTTGTATGTTGCTGAACTATAGTTCCCAGAAATTTCTGTCAGTGGCAGTGATGACATTTGTATGTGTGTGCCTTCAGTTCTGGCAGGTGCCTGGACTAGTCCCTGCAATTTTCTTGGCAAGGTTTTTTTGGGAGTGGTTTGCCCTTACCTCCTTCCTAGTACTGAGAGAGAGGCCGAAGGTCAGCCAGCTGGTTTCATGCCTAAGGCAAGACTAGAACCGATGGTCTCCCACGTTCTACCCTGATGAGAGCCCACTTTCTACTACTGAGAGCCAGTTTGGTGCTGTGGTTAAGGCATCAGGCTAAAAACTGGGAGGTGATTGAGTTCTAATCTTGCTTTAGGCACAAAACTGGCTGTGTAACCTTGGGCCAATCATTCTCTTTCAGCCCTTGGAAAGAGGCAATGGAAAACCACTCCCCAAAAACCTTGCCAGGAAAACTGCAGGGAGTTGTCCAGGCAGTTTCTAGAATCAGACACACAAACTGGCTTTCATTGCAGCATTAGTTAAAGTCAATCTTGTATTAAGTGTATATGTACTTTCCTCCCTTGATAATCTGTCTGTAAATTAATCATCTTTGGTGAAGGCTAGTGTGATACAGATAATGTGATAATGATTCTTCCACGTGCATTTTTGATAGTGGATAGTAATTTCAATACCAGAAGAGGGCAAGTGATGTCAAACCATCTCTCAAACGAAAGCACTATTCTCTAATTTAGAAGAATCTCTTCCTTTCATAGCCAGCCATTGTAAAGCCATAAAATGTAATTATGCTAGACTGTGCTTTGTACAGACATTCAGCAGACTGGATCTGATTATTTTAAATGGATCCACTAATAGGAATTATCTAGGAAAATTCAGTTTGGGGCAAATGAATTTATGAATTCTATGGATTAGACTACTAATGCCAATAATAATTTCCAATTTATGCAATTCTAGTTTTAGAACTGAAAGTAGATTAGATAGTGATTATCTTATGCTACCTCTAATGCTCTTTCCAGAGGGGGGGAATTTATTGCTGTGAGTGTCTTTCAAGTTGCAGCATAAGCAGACATTTCATTTAAGATGGTCAGGGCAGTTATTGCTAATACAGTGTTTTTCATCTTGGGCAACTTTAAGATGTATGGACTTCAATTCCCAGAATTCCCTATCCAGTAAAAACCACCCCCATCTTAAAGTTGCCAAGGTTGAGAAACTGTGATAATATAACAAGGTCATTGCATCCCAAGCTTTTTTACATATGCAGTCAAGATAGAGTTTTATTGAAAACCAGTCAATGGTGAAAACTCATTGACATATGATGAGGGGCCTGCTTTGAGGATTCAAATAGTCTCCAAGGTCACCAGAGAAGAAGAAATATTCTGTATTCAAATAAGTTTTGTGAAGACTGTATTAAAAGCAAGGAAATATTATGATACATAATATATATTTAGGTTAAATGAAAGGCATTGGAAGTAACAAAATTTTGACTGGCGGATAAGGCAGATGATATATCTGGAAAAGTTAGGAGGAAATCAAAATGAATGCTTTAGCAGGGCTCTCTCTGTCTCTCTCTCTCTCTCTCTCTCTCTCTGTCTCTCATCTCTCTCTCTCTCTCATCTCTATCTTATCTATTATTTCATTATTCCATTATTTTAATAAGTTGGTGTGTTAATAATTTAGCTTGTTGGAATTTAATGAATTAGCAATTTTTTAAATATTTTATTATTTACATTCATATTATATTTTGGATGACTTTAAACTCTTGATTTTCTATTACTTTATTCTCTGCTTTCTCTTCATAAATCTTTTACCTTTAATCAATTGTATTTTTGTAGTATGCTGGTTTTTTACCCTACTGTGCAAAATTCTGCTAACTGTCCTATTCCTGAAATGTCACAGATGGATCATCCCTGATCCACCAGATTTCACTTTTTATCATGCACTGGCCAGCATTCTAGCACCACCCAATGTGCTTTGAAAACCAACATAATGTATGCTGAATAAATATTTCAAGCTACAACATGTTAGGAGGAAATCAAAATGTGTCCTGACTATTTGACTATCTATTTAGATAGTGAGTCAAACTTTTTCTGGATGTCAGTCAGTTGGGGAAGGTTACATATGTTCATTTTAGTAAAACTGTCTGGATTAAGTGATTTGTTCTTTAATAGTATATGGAAATGACCTTGAGGGACAAGGGGAAGAGATGCTGCCTACAAAACAATCAGACGGGAGAGGGAGGAGCCCTTGGGAGCTTAACATCAGAGGAGAAAACTTAGGAGGGACTCGACCTAGTTGGTCAGGCTATTAAAAATGACAGTGAAAGGTTTATACCTTCAGACTTGCAAGATTTTTTTAATGTCGCTTACAGGTAGAATTAGCTCATCTCATTGTATTTCCTTTCAGGTTTACCAGGAAGGGTTGATAGTTCTGCTTGAAATCGTATTCACTGATAAAGCAAGAAAGACATAGTTGAGGAATTTTATTAAAATAGAAACATCTAGATGTATATACTAATCCCTATCAAATAATTTCCAGTTGCTAAATATTTCAGATTTATTGCTAAGATATGTTTACTGATACTACTGAATCTCACAAATTTGGATTTATTTTTGTTGTTGACTACAGTAAGGCAAATGAGAGGTCCTTACTAACAAAACTATTCTTAAAACATGACACCAAGGACCGTATCTAAAACTCAGAATGAAAAAGTTATACACAATAATACACAATAATACAAAATAATATACAAGTTATACACAATAATGCTATCTGCAGAACACATAGATAGGTTCACTCTGTATTGTGATTGTGCTCACTGAAAGCTGAATTATAGATTGGAATACTCATAATAATTTGAATATATAACTGATTGATCAATTGATTGATTGGTTGTACAGCATTTATAAGCCACCCCACAAAATATTATTTTGAAATGTTTTATGTTAAATCCAGCACTTACTTTTGTTTCATTTTCCCTTTATTTCTTTAAATCTATGTCATAACTTTAAACAAAGTCAAAATAATCAATAGATTATTTATATGACAAATTTGCAAGAGAGTTAACATATGGCAAACTAAGTATTTTTCAAATTTTCTCTCTATGGGGAAGCCCACTAGATCTTCTAGATCAGTAGTTCTCAACCTTTTTAATGCCGCGACCCCCAACTGGTCGTAAGTCGAGGATTACTCAACCGGTCGTAAGTCGAGGACTACTCAACTGGTGCAGCACCATTTGCAGAATGGGACTTTTGGCGGGCTCAGCAGGGCAGAGACAGCCTGGACAATTCCTATTGGCTTTTGAAAGCCAATAGAATTAGACTCTATTCAAGAGAGTCTATTCTATTGGCTTTCAAAAGCCAATAGAATAAAAGGGAGTAGCACAGCTAAGGAAAAGGGGGAAAAAATGGCGGACCGTGTTGTTTGGCGACCCCCATGAAATGGTCGTTCGATCCCAAATGGGGTCCCGACCCACAGGTTGAGAACCACTGTTCTAGATTATCAGTATTGCAAAAATAACTGTATCATCATCTCAGTGTTCTCTCTATTAAATGTTTTGTGTAAGCACATAATATCTGCTTACATTGGAAGTTGCATCAACAGAATCCCACTCACTTGCCCAGAGTTTCCTACTCTCTTTAACCTTGTGAACTCTAAAGCTTCCTCCTTCCATTATGTATTCAAGATGGATGGTGATTAATATTTATATGTTACATATGTAAGAGTGTAGGTCTATACATATGTTGTATATAGTATGTTTAAATGTGTGTTATGTATGTATACACTTTGAGAGCAAACAACTAAATTTCATTTTTAATGTGTGCCATTGTGCCCAAAGTAAAATGACAATAAAGGTCTGTCTGTCTGTCTGTCTGTCTGTCTGTCTGTCTGTCTGTCTGTCTGTCTGTCTGTCTGTCTGTCTGTCTGTCTGTCTATCTATCTATCTATCTATCTATCTATCTATCTATCTATCTATCTATCTATCTATCTATCTATCTATCTATCTACAAAAGGAGCCCTGGTAGTGGTTAGAATGCAATATTGCAAACTAATTCTGCCCACAACCTAGAGTTTAATCCTGGTGGGGTACAAAGTTGACTTAGCCTCAGCCTCCCACCCTTCTGAGGTTGGTAAATGAAAACCTAGATTATTGGGAGCAACACATTGTAAACTATCCAGAGAGTGCTGTAAAGCACTATGGGGAGGTATATGAGTCTAAGTGCTATTGCTATTCCCCTTGCAATCCCACATCTGCACTAGAAGCCATTTCAACCTCTCTGAACTGGTTTGGGCTGCACACAAAGAGAGAGATCTAAGTGGCAACGCTACACTAGAATGATGGCTTTGGATATGCATGGTGGCATAATCCTTAAACTTTATCTTTACATACGCATCCTGACATCAGATCCATGTATGTAAATGAAAGGGTGCATTTCACTGTGCTATAGCACGCATTTCATCACTTCTTGCCCCCACCCTCAGTCAATGGCTGTGTCTCCAGCATTGCTTGTTGTGATGGTAGCTGTATATAACTCATTGATGGATTATCCATATTGTAAGTTATGCTATTTTATTACCCTACTGAAATAAACTACATACTTCAGTAAAGATGTTTCAAATCTTGTAATACTGACCAACTACAAAAGTAGTTTCTTAGACAATTGATACACTTAGCCTATTGCACAATGCAGTTGGGTTCTAACAGTTGCAACTTAAATCAGGAGCACATGATTCAGAAGATAACACAGAGTTTAAGACTAGTAGCTGCTAATAGCCTGATCCTTCATGCATATGTGTATTGTTCTTTTAAAACCATCTAAATGGCTGGGCATCATCCCATCTAATGGAAGCAAATTTCTAATCTTCCTACAATTACTTTCAATAAAAAGCCTAAAATTTACACATTATGACAGAGGGAGAAAAACCTTCCCACCTACACTTTCCATACATTATGTGGTTTTATATTTCTTTTACTTGACTCCCTTTTCTACAACATATATAAATACAATGAGTAAAGAAGGGGAAATTTGAGTACAAATGTTTTAGCCATTTGTTTCAGAGGCAAGAAAAATATTTAGTTTCCATTTCACTGATTAAAATTAATGCATAATTTTGATCTCTGTAGCCCAGAGTTGAATCTTATCTACTGCCCAACTTCTGGATAGCTATGTAACATTTCCAGTCATCCAGCCAAGAATTGAAGTTTTGTGAGTACATAGCAGTAGTTGCTCTCTTATTCATCTCCCATGTGCAAACTGGCTCTAGAATTCTCTCTGTTGGGCAAGGCTATGAATCCTCCTGCTGCCATGGCCTCTTACCAAGGGTAATAGACTAGTAAAGGTTTTCCCTATCCAGTTGTGTCTGACTCTGGAGGGCAGTGCTCATCTCCTTTTCTTAGCCAAGGGAGCCAGCGTAGTCTGAAGATATTTCTGTAGTTATGTGGCCAGCTTAACTATACCTATTTATCTACTCGCATTTGCATGCTTTCAAACTGCTAGTTGGGCAGGAGTGGGGCAAGTAACAGGAGCTCACCCTGTCACACTCAAGGGCTGTCAGCTTTCCAGCTGACAAGCTCAGCAGACTCTGATTCTAGGAAGTCTACCTGTGGATCTGATCTAATGCCTTGGTTGACAATGTAGTCCAAAAATGATACGACAAAAATGATTTGAGCAACAGTTGCAGACATTTACATACATCTTAAAGAGACAGGTGACACAGAAGACCTGTTACTAAACAGAAATAGCATCTTTTTATATGAGCCAATGAGAGAGAAGCATGCATCATCTACTACTACAGGTCCATCCTCCTCCGAATCTTCCCAGTTCTTGTCTGGCATGGTCATAATTTTCTCTAAATCTAGGACTAAATTTGATTGTCTTCTTCCACTGAACTTACCACTATTGCTAATTCCAAATCATTTTAACTTTTAATATCTCTTTATTTACAGTATAGGTTGCTAGCAGAGCTTTCATGACAGTTTGTTTATTTCTCGGGCATCAAATGGAAAGAAAGCTAAGAAGAAAAGAAGAACATATTACTGAGGGACCTAAAACAATTAGAATCCAGGCATAAATGCAACCTAATTTTAGAACAAAAGATAAAAGCAATATGGAGTTAATTAGATTTAATGGAAGTACATAAATGAGACTTGCAAGAGTAAGTGATAATGAGCTCCTCTGTTCTCAATTAGTACCTCAAGAAATGGTAATGCTGCCAGTAATCAGCCATGGCCAGCAGCTCCTGGAAGTAAATCATGGGGTAAATAAAATGGTACACAAGAAGGCAAAAGAGTGTTGCCTCACTTGTTGTATAAGCCCTTGTTGCCAGAAACAGTAGAAAACCTATAATGCATTCATTGGAAATAGAATCAACAATATAAAAATGGCTGGAACTTTTCTTGGCTTAAAACAACTTTCTGTACAGCATAGGATTGATGCTCTTCCAGAGAGTCCTGTTTGTAAAGCCAGATCTGGCATCTGCCTAGGTAATATGTTGCTCAAGTATAACATAGGCAGATGCCTCTGTAGAAGCCAGGTATTCAATCTCCAGCCTAAGCCAAACTGGCTCTGTGACTAGAGGGACATAATCACAGCAGCCTAAGAAGTCAATAGGAGCTGGGCATGCTCAAGCCCTTGTTCACATCATCAGCCACTAATTCATGCCCACAACAAAAACTGTGTTAGGAAAAGAAGGAAAACACTCTTTTAAAACTGAAGCAACTAAAGGCAACTTTAAGATGCCTCAACTATAGGCCGATGTCAGGATAAAACCAACATCATGAGGATTTGTCATACCAAATCAGAAACCAGAGTGTGTTTGCATATTTGTTAGAGGAACTGGAGGAGCAATCCTAGGACTATTTTTCTTCAGATTTGTTTCTTGAGTGTTCCAATGATCAGATATTACCCCTCTTCTTTCTATCTCAAATTTATGGCCTGCATTTTCTGACAGTATTTCTGTAATAGCTAACAAAATCAGTATTGCATAAAAGCAACAAAATAGTATCAGTACAAATCTATGATCATAGGCCTTAATAACCTCCTAGAAAAAAAATAGTGAGTTTTCTTCTAAGAACGTCCATGCTTTTATTTGATGCACAACTTTAAGCTTTTTCCCCTCTCCTGTTCTGGAAAGTATGAGAAGGGGGAATTTTGTTTACTTGGCACTTCACAAATATTCTTATAAACACAATTAAAATTGAAGTGAAAGAGGTGGGGGGAAATGCATAACAAGAAAAAGAATAGGAAAAGAATATGTTCAGGAGAAATATATTTATGTTCTCTTGAAACGTAAAAGTCATTGACATTCCCTGAAAATACACAATCAAGCCTGAAAAATAACAACATTGATGGCCGGTATGTCTGACAACAGCAGGCATCCTAGAGCTGGGAGCAGCCACTAAGAAGGGGAAATTTCAAATTACTTAACAGTTGATGTTTTTAAAATCATAATGTGCTGCAATCATTCATTCATTCTGTATACATGTCATTTCTGAAACCTCTTTTATCAGGAGCTTCCTTTCTCTTCCTTTACATAGTTTGAGATTAAATAGATAGATTTATTCTTGTGAGGTGATGAATGGTTCTGTAAGTGCTCATTTAATTTTGGTCACTCATTTTACTTACTCCTTGTGTGACGTATTTTGGAAAAAAAAAACCCATGGCTTCCTCATTAAAAATCATTTAACACAAAACATCAAAAAGCTGATTGGGCAGTAGAGGCGAGCACCTTCTCACATATTTCTTAGCCACCTTCTAATTAACATTTTTAATCTGACTGAGTGCAATAAATCACAATACTCTATTCCTACATAGTTATACAACATTCTCTTCTTTCAAAGAAATTTTAAGAGCATGTTCTTTTCCATTCACTTGAATAAAAAGTCAGGGGGGAAAATTGCAAGATTTTCCTACGTGGTACTGAGTTTGTTCTCCTTTGCCATTGCCTGCTTTTATAATTAAAATGGAGATGGCAGAGCAAAAAGAGAAAAATTGCCAGCATTCAAATGAAATTAGACACGATCAAAATAAAGAAATATGGCTGCAGCTTCCGTGAAAAGTAGAAAAGACAGAGGAAGTTTCTACTAGAGTTTATAAAGTGATAACTTTCCTTTCTTGTAAGATGGAGGAGATCAATCTTTTGGGGGGGGGCATGCATCATACATATCATGGGACACAAAGATCAAAGTAAGTGGGACAATGATGAAGAATGGGCAGAATCAGGATTGCCTGCATTCCCAGTTTCAGAAAATACATTTCTTCTGTTTAAAACTTTAGTGAAGATTATTTTGAGTCTTAGGTTACTTTTCATGTGTTTTCTGGGCAATGGCTCTGTTTTGCTGTTTTTGCTGGAAAGTGGGATGTGGGGTGTGTGTATATCTGTGTGTGAGAATGATGTTTATTTGAAAGTTAATACTTAGTGTATACAAATTGAAGATCAGTTGTTTGTATAATTGAAATTTCTCCATTTTGTACACAGTTAACTTTAATCAGAAATGATCAGTTCATTAGCTACTTATTTTCTTCTGGCTCTGCCCTTTTGTGAAGAGAGATTTCTGGCAGATATGTATACTGTAATGTATGACTTACATGATCATTAGGGATGAAAGTGGTTTGTGTGTGCGTGTGCATGTGCATGTGCATCTGTGGGGAATCTCCAGGGCTCTTATCAGCCAGAGCTGATAAATGGAAGGATTTTTGGTTCTCACTATTTATTCTGTGTTTATGGCAAAAAGTCATATTAAATTCCCATTTATCTTCCTTTCAAGGACATATAGAATTCCCCAAACATTGTGATTCTTTAGCAGAAGTGTTATAGCTGTATGTCCTCTGCCTTCTTAAAAGTGCCCAAAAGCATACTATCAGATTTTGATTTTAAAAATTGTCACCAGTTTTTCATCATTAAAATAAGTGTAAGGTGGGGATAAAACCAAGCAACCTGAAATACTAGGAGTAGAACAGTAAACACATACAGTATATCAGCCCAGATTCAGTCAATGGCTGGATAAACATAAATCTGCAAGTGACACCAGAAGTTTATAGTAAAGTCCAAATGAGCAAGGAGAGAGTGAAAAAAGATGGTGCTACAACCAAGAAGGCACTACAGTGAATCACTGTACCACAATCCCATATTTACAGATTATTTTAAGGTGAATATTGCAGTATTCTATTTATCCAAAGGCATATAGTTAATCTAAGTAAAATTTTTGAAAGTACCACAATGGATTTCTATTCTAATTACCATAAGTGGGAACCAATAACCCTCCAAATATTACTGAACTATGGTTTCCAACATCTGTCATACTGGCTAGTGCAACTGGTATATTGTAATTCAATAATATATGGAGGGCCACACTCATGCATATAGAAAGGAAATCTACATTTTTGTACTTTGGGGGGAAAGATACAAAACAAAATTGCAAATAATAATTTGGAAGAATGTGCTCAGGAAAGAGGTATTCAGCTTCAGTATGTTATTACTTTTTACATTCTAGTACTAGTCCACATTCCCACCCATTGTAAATATTCTTGTCTTTACTCAAGGTGATAAGTACCTACTAACAGAGAAAATGCTGCTAGGTGGGTGTTCCTTTCATACGAAGGAATGTAGCTGTCTTGATAACTTTTATAGCTGTTAATGTATATGCTTTTGATGATTGCACAACATGGTTTGTGCATGTACTTTATTTTCAATTGTAAATAAGGTTACAGAAACTGCTGTTCATCACCAGATTAAAAAATATATAGTTGGATATTGCTTCTCAATACATCTGATTTCTGTTCCAGAAATATTTCAGAATTAATCTCTGCTTTGAATCTTATATATTAGAATAAATATATAGCTTATATAATAACATAGCAGCATTCAGACTATATATTTAAATCTATAGTTATTGTTGAACAACATAAGGTCAGAAATATTCTTGTACAGATTCAGCTGTGCACAAGAGAACTAAACAACAGATTGCTTAATGGGGCATACGCAAAGGGAACATATGGTATCATTGGGTTTCAGTTGAAGCCCCAAACAGATCAAGGCTCTGTGGCATTTTAAAAATTCTTTTGTGCCAAAAATGTTTTTCTAGCATTTCTTATTCTCTGTGATAAAAAATAATTTGATTTTGTATTTGCTTTTTCAAAAGAGAATATTTTGGTGAAATTCTCAAGGGTGAGTATAGGGAGATACCAAGGACAATCAACACTTGCTTTGAAGTTGAAGCAAAGCAAATGAACATGACTTGTCCACATCAAGCAACAGCATTAGGAGAGTTTGATTAAAGAATTATAGGAGACACAAAGAGGAAGGGATTTACAGCTCATCTAGTCCAACCTCCTGGCACAGGAATACACTAAACAATCTCTGCCACTTCTATGAAATTCTCCAACACTGCTAGGCAGACTGTTCCACAACTAAATATTACTATCAGAAGAATTGTCTGAATATTCAATCTGAATTTTCTTTCTTTAATTTAAATCTGTTGGTCCTTAGCAAGCTCTCCTTTTCAAAAAAAATGCCCCACCCTCTGTTGGGGCATTTGAAGACCACGATCTTAGCTCATCTTAATTTTCACTTTTGCCAGCTAAACTAGATGATCCTTATGAAGCTTCATTTATAAATTCTACTAGCCATTCATTTCTAAATCCTGCTAGCTATTCTGCGAACCCATTCCAACTTATAGTAGCCTCTTGCGTCCTATGCTGCAAGTATGATCTAACTAGTGCAAGATACAATGGAATTATGTTCTCCCATGATCTGGACAAAATGCTTCTGCAGGTTAACATTGTATTGGCCTTTCTAGCTTCTGCATCACATTGCTTGTTCATGCTCAGCCAATGCGCTAGTAGGAAATTTGCCCACAGGCACTGCTGCTAAGCTAAGTCTCCTTAGTCTTGTAGCTATGGATTTGCCATTTCCTACCCAGTTGTAGGAAATGTTCTAAACATTATCCTGTATGATTTGACCAATTAGCAGTCCGGTGGAGGTTATTTTAAATTTTGATTTTTTTTCCTCCTGAAGCTTTAGCCAATTACCTACTTGCAGTCATCTGTGAATCTGATCAGCATTCTTTCAATCCATCACCTAGTGAAGCCGCATTTCTAGAAGGTTAGCCAAAATCAATAAGCTGGTAGATGGAACATTGCACATGCATTGACATTACATGCATGGTCAAAATGGACAGAGTTTGCATTGTGGCATTCAGTCCATCAACCTGATGATTTTAACACTGACCCTATCTTGATACTAGTGCTTTAGAACATTTATAAACCCTCCAGGTTAATGCACAACCTTTTAGGAGAACTCTTTGGGTGTGCTTGTACAACCAGTGAAGAGCCTATTAGACCACAGTACTTTATATTTGCAATTATTCATCTTGCCCACAAGGATATAATTGCCAAATTTTTTCTTCAGTTTTTAAATAAACTGAATAAATATTCCCTGAGTATACCCCATTTTATTATAAAAATAGATTATTTTTTGACAAACTGAATTCCACAAATGGTGCCGTAATATTGTTTTCTAAGTGCTTACAGATATGCTGTTTGGTAGTTACCAAACTCCTATGCTATGTTACCCAGTATAGATGTTTAACTTATTTATAGTTTCATGTGTCTTCTTCTTTCCTATGTTTGAACCTTAGGACTATGTTTAATTGTTTCCTGGCATCTTAAAAGCTCTCTGAGAGATTTCAAAGATTATAGTCAGTAGTTCTGAGATCATTTCTCCAACATCTTGAATAATTTGAGATGTAATTATATGAATTTATTAAAAATAGAAAAGAAGATTATTATTATACCTTTATCAGTCCTAATCTGCATCTCTCCCTTTTCTTAGTCATGTTACGAAAGGCTCTCTTTTTCCTCCAAAAGATGATAATGTTTATTTTTATTTATTTTTCTATTTCTTATAATTACCTCTTCACTTCCTCCATGCAACAGCTTCCTTCACACTTCTTTTTATTTTGAAATGCTCTAAAAATGCTTCTCACTGTATTTTGCTAGCTGAGCTTTATCCTTCCTCTTTCCATTCCTACAGATTTGAGTTACCAGCATAACTCCTTCTTAGTTATCCGCTTCTGTTCACATTTCTGATACAACTTCTTTTTGCTTCTTTGTTTATTAATCACTATTTGGCTATATAACTATTTGGCTTTTCTTTTTTTCTTTCTCACATGAATTGCTGGTGGTTGCACTCTTAGGATTTTTACAACACCATTGACTTCAATCTTTCTTAGAATTTCAGGTTATGATGTCCACTGTTCATCTGAGTTCAATAAAATCTGCTTTCCTGAAGTCCAAAATATATGACATTTCAGGGTTTTTTTCTCCTCATTTGTTTGAATTTCAGTATCATATGGAATGATTTTTCCAAAAGTGCTGCAAATAGTCTGTTCACCAGTTCCTCTCTTTCAAGGCCAAGGCAACTGAATAAGTATATAATACACATGAACGCACACACACACACACACACACACACACACACACCAGAGTATGTGTGTATGTATTAAGTCTTCCAAGAGATACTGTGTTCATATAAAACAACCTTGAAATTCAACAGTTCAAACTTGAAATGCAACAGTTCAACCCCTAAGCCTAAAACAAAATGTCTTTCCTATTTTGTACATACCATAACCTGCAGCCCAGCTGCTTGGACAATCAGAGGAGTCTTCCCTCTCAGCCTAGAAGACTAGTCTTTGGTTGTCCAAACTCTCTTTAAATTTGAGCCAGATCTGAGCCTTTTCTTTCTGAAATGCAGATAGAAAGATATGGGAGAGAAAAAGAGAATTGTTGACTGAGATCCCTTTTCAAATGTAGATTATTAATGCCTTATAAAAACGATAAAAGATTAATTTATACTTAGCAAATACATGAGTATTTAGATTTGATTTTCTCTTTACCTTCTCTTCTTCTAGAAATAAATCTTTCAGGTTTATTTATTTTAAAATTCCTCTAGATGAAGATCAAATTGTGTTAAGTATTTCTCTAGAAGTAGAGAAAAAAATTATATGATAATTCAGAAGCAACAGCTCTACATTTCTTAATTTTGTCTCAGTGGCTTGAGTGCTTGAAATCTTGAATTATCAGATTTGAACTATAAAATGATAAATAGAATTCCAGATTTATATATTTCTTTAATCATTAATATAATATGTAGTATTTTGCTCAATTTTGTTTAGTAGGTTCTTTTTTCATAGAAGGGAGTTTGTGTTTCTTTGTTCTAAAATATATTACAAAGAATATACAATTAGTGTTCTTGCTGTTCTGATATATATTCACAATGTGTGAATTTGATAATTTCACACCCAATTATGAATTGAACCATTCTAGATTAGTGTTCCATCACTATGTTCTGTTCCAATAGGTTTACCCTGATAATAACATTAATTTGTGTTGAACAAATTCTCATTTTCACAGCTGAGCAAACAATTGTTTTTTTTTTCCCCATTCAAATTCTTGCATATGTTGGGGATAATAGACTTCATCATGGGTAGGAGGTTACATTGCAGTATCCTGTTACTGGTACTAGACTTACACCAGGCATTACTCATTCAATTATACAATGCAAACATGATGTAAACATCACATTAGTCACTGGAGGAGGGTTGTAATTTAATTAGGAGTTTGTTCAGAAAACTATATGCTAAAGGTTCGGCTTCTCCTATTTTTCTTTTTCTTCCTTATACTTATTTTCACAACCTTCTTCTTCTTTTTTTTTTTAATTATAATTTTTTACAATTTTACAATAAAATCCCTCACCCACTCCCTCCCAGGCCCCCCCCCAAAACCCTCCCCCCTTCTTCCCAGAGCTGAATACAGGGTTAACTAGAATTTTTTTTTAAAAAAAAAACCATTTAAACTTGAATACAATTCAAACGAATATAACTACATTCAAAAAACAAATTTTTGAATACTTTAACTCCAATATTTATAAAAAAAAGAAGAAAAAAAAGAAAAAAAGACAAAACAACTCTACATTTTTAATCATTATCTTAAACTTTAAATATAGATTATTCAAAAGCTAAATAATATTTTCTAATATCATACTTGTACTGTATAAAGTTTATCCATCTTTTCCACACCAATAAATATTTCTCTTGCATTTGATCTTTCAGATAAGCCGAAATTTTTGCCATTTCAGATAAATAAGAAACAACAACCTTCTTCTTTTGCTCATCTTTCACTGCAATTTTTCCTAATCATTTTTATATCATTATCATTTTGAGTGTTTATATGCCTTTTAAATCCTGCTGCATGTTTTATGCTACTTACAAAAATAAAATTCTCAGTGCTGTGTGGAAAAAAAGATTTTTGCTGAATAAGAGGCCTTTTGCTTTTTTCATTATGAAGACAAATATTTTTCTTCATTCTCCTGGAAGTGAAAGGAAATAACATAAACACCAATGCAATAAATCAACTTAAAAGAAGAACTGAGAATCACAATAACATATTAAAAAAACAACTAGCAACATAGCACCAATAAAATGTCTTATAGTACGCAACTAGATGATGCAAAGAATAAAAATGTATTTGTCTAGCACTGAAAAAATAAGACTGCAGGTTTGCCATATATGGAAATATAAAAGATATTCTATCACTGGAATGCCACTTATTTATTTATTTATTTATTTATGAGACTTATATACCGCTTTAAGTGCAAGCACTCTCTAAGCGGTGTACACCAGTAAGCAATGTATATATATATTACATTGCCCCCAACAATCTGGGTCCTCATTTTACCTACCCCGGAAGGATGGAAGGCTGAGTCAACCTTGAGCCGGTGAGATTTGAACCGCTGACCTGCTGAACACAGTCAGCTAAAGTGGCCTGCAGTACTGCACTCTAACTGCTGTGCCACCTCGGCTCTTCAGGAAAAGCTCATTTGATAGATCTCAAAAAATCAGAAAAGCTGAGAAAGGACTCTTCAGACCAGAAGAGCAGCCATCTAGATATTCAACTCCAGCAGCCTCAATCTGCGGGAACAACCGTCTTTCCCATTTTTAAATCTGACACTATCTCTTATAGACTTCCACTGGGATTCTATGATGACCATATGCCATTACTTGCAGATTTCCACTGGGAAAATTAATAGTTAACAGAGTACACAAACGAGCCTTAAATATGGGTTAAATATGGTGGCACTTAAAAGACCAGTGTAGTCACAACTCTGAAAGATTACATTCAAATTCACAGAAAGTAATATTTCCATTGTATTCTGCATTGATCAGGTTATGCTTGGAATACTTTGCATTTTAATTGTCAAGGGCTGCTCCAGGTCCACTGCAATTATTCTTTATAAAATGGTCATTTCTCAAGCTCCTCATTTCTCCATCCTTCCAACAACAATCCTCACATTAATAGAATTGTGGAGAAGCTTCAGCAGTCTTCAAGAAGAGCTACCAGAGTGGTAAAAGGAAGATCAATCAAGCAACCTAAGCAGTTTAGAAATATGCAAGTTTCTGGATCTATTCTCTGCTAAAATCTGCTAAAAGGTTTTTATTAATTTTATTGTAATTTTTGTGATGATTGTTAAGAATTGGGTGGCATATACATTTAAATAATAATATGACATCCTAGGTTGTTGGGAAGAAGTTGATGCATGTGAAGATCAACATCAGGTAAAGAACTGTCAGCTGTGACTTCACATTGTTGCAAACAGATAATAACAACAAAAACCAATGGATTAAAAGTAAGAGTATTCAGACTGAATATTATGTGGAAGTAATTAATCACAACAGTTGTTAAAGTTGTGGAATAGTCACCTAGAGTAATGTTGGGCTCCTCCTTGCTGTTCACCTGGAGCAGGGGTGGATTTCCTCTCACTGGAAGTTTTCAAAAGGAAGCTAGATGACCACTTTTAGAGATGATTTAGCATATTCCTGCTTTAAGCAGAAAATTGGGCCATATCACATATAAGAACACATCTGACTCCTCTATTTTAAGATACTGTACATGAGACCAGTTTCTAATATAGAGAATCATCCTAAGAGATCCAATACATTTGCAAACATGAGCTGTGAAAATGTTTTCTAAATCTTAACATGCCCTCCAAGTTCTATAATTACATGGCCAATTATAGGATTATGTTTGCCTTCCAGAATTGTTTCTTTATTTAGTTCTAATTGTTGTATATTGCGCAAAGTTTCCCTTCTCTTTCCTTTAAAGCAGTGTTTCTCAACCTTGACAATTTTAAGGCATGTGGACTTCAACTCCCAGAATTCCATAGCCAGCAATGAAGTCCACATGCCTTAAAATTGTCAAGGTTGAGAAACACTGCTTTAAAGTTTCCAAGAACCTCAACAGAAATGTTCGAACAAAAGAGAAGTCTCTTGCTAACTACTTTAAGCTCAGAAATTAAAGCATATCTCAAAAGGAGACAGTGGACATCTTTTGTTTGGTTGCCCAAGAACCTAGACACATCTCTCTTTCATCTCTCACTCTCTCTCTTTCCTCTTTCTCCCACTCTCTTTCTCTCTTTCCTTTCCATCTCTCTCTCTTTCCTCTTCCTCTCTCTTCCTCTCTTTCCTCTCCCTCTCTCTCTCTCTCTCTCTCTCCTTTCTCTCTCTTTCCTCTCTCCTCTCTCTCTTTCTCTTTCTTTTCTCTTTCCTTTCTCTCTTTCTCTCTCTTTCCTCTCTTTCTCTCTCTTTCCTCTCCCCCTCTCTCCTCTCTCTCACTCTCTTTCTCTCTTTCCTCTCCCTCTCTCTTTCTGTCTCTCTTTCCTCTCTCTCTTTCTCTCTTTCCTCTCTCTTTCTTTCCTCTCTCTCTTCACGCTCTCTTTCTTGTCTCTCTCTCTCTTTCTCTCTTTCCTCTCTCTCACTCTTTCTGTCCTCTCCCTCTCCCTCTCTCTCTCTCTCTCTCTAGGTGAGGAGAGAGAGAGAGAATGAAAGGCAGACGACGCCGAAGGGGAAGGGAAGGGGAGCAGGAGGCAGCAGAAGGTGCTGAAAGGCACCTGGGCACCATTGACTGGCCCCGGGAGACGCGTGGCCAGCTCGGCTGCTCAGGGAACGGCCCGGGGATGGCCCAGGAAGTGATGCCCCCAGTGGCTGCCGCCCCAGCTATGTTTGCCACCTGACCCGGGAAGAGGCGTGGCTGGCTCGGCTGCCCAGGGAGCAGCCTGGGGATGGGCCAGGGAGCGATGTCCTTGCCGCCGCGGCCCAGCCAAGACAGCCACCCGGGGGGGCAGCAGGAGGAAGAAGGGGAGGAAGGGGAGGAGGGTGAGAAAGCTGCCACCGCCCCAGCCATGACTTCGCACTGCCCAGGCTCGCCCTCCGCCCATAAGACGTAGCTGCGGCAGGCCACTGGGGGGCTGGTGCCGCATAGCCCGCTGGCCCCAGCTGCAATTCTGCAGCTGCTCTGCCGGACCAGCCCCTGCCAGTCCCTCTGACTGGTACAGGTAAGCTGGGGTGGCACACCACCTGCCCCGCAGCTGCTTCATGGCGGCAGTCTGTGGACTTGGAGCCCCCTCCCTCCCCCCTGCCACTGACCCTCCGTCTCTGGGTCTTCTGCTGCTTGGCCAAGGGTCGTGCAGGCTGAGGATTGTAGGGGCTGCTCTCCCTTGGGGCTGCAGCTTGCAGGAGAGCTGGCCCGCTCAGCGGAGGCTCTGGCAGACTGCTCCCAGCGGGGATCCCAGGGCTTCCCCACACGGCTCTCCGGCCACATGCGTCTCAGATGGGGCCAGCCCCAGAAAGGGCTTCTTGGCTGCCTTTCTCCCAGGGGGTGGGGCACCCGGCTCAGGGCCAATCAAGAGCCCTGCGAGGGGGCAAGTCCTCATGAGAGAGAGAGAGAGAGGGAGAAGGGAAGCACAAGTGCCCCCCCCTCTCTCTCCAAATGGTGGAGGAGGCTCCAGAGCCGCAGGAGATGGCTCAAAGAGCCGCATGCGGCTACAGAGCTGCGGGTTGCTGACCCGTGGGATAGACCAATGGCCAAAACCATAAACAGGATACTTGCATTAAGCCCCTTTTATTCCAAGGATAATTTTCTCTCAGAACTAATTTAACTATTGAATTCAGCCCAAGCCAGTTTACCCCATGTACTAAAAATCAAGGTTGTGTTCTTTTCTGTCCATATGCAAAAGTCAATTGGAAGATCCTCAAATCCTTCTCAATGCTTACAATGGAATTGTTTCTTCCATTGTCCCCTCCCCCCCCAATTCAATTGTGTCCAATTCACAGAGATTGCTTGGACAAAATCTTGCAGTTTTCTTGGCAAGTTTTTTTTTTCAGAAGTGGTTTGCCATTCCCTCATTTTCCACTGTCATTTAATAAAAACAAACTCATTTAAGAAGTGAGATAGGTTCTGTGACACAACTCAGTCCCTCAAATCTCTATAGTACCTGCCACTACATTTGTACTATCTAATATTTGGGTCGACTGAATTTGCATTGAGATCTGTAATCCAGATTTATTCTAAGTCAAATATGTATTAAAGTGAGGAGGATGGAAAGTCATAATTTGATAAATTTTCTTAATTAAAAATATTGAAAGCTCAGGTTATCATTCATACTTTGAGCTGCAAAGAATTTTAACTGCTACAAATCATTAGTATAGAAATTCAGTGTAACAGTTCTTTCAAATAAATATATTTAATATTTAGTAATTAATTATATATTGGGCAATGTTTGAAAAGGTTTAGACAATCATTGCCTTTGTATAGCTAGTCAAGTGCAGTTAGTTTCCTATCTTGGCGTTATCATTTAACATCAGCTAAAATATTAAGTATTAGCCAGTCTTGCTCATACTTAATATTTTCATTTCAGACAGTTCTCACCACATTTAATCTTATCAAAGAAAAGATTTTGTCTGGAAACATAATGGTAGAACTTAGCAGCTTTGTTCCATCAGAATTACAATATACATTTAAACAATTGTATAGGTGGTGAAGTGGGTAATTACACTTCTCAAAACTTATATCTAGTATAATTTAAAACATTATAGGAATATGTCCTAATTTCTTTAGAATTATTATTCAAGTGTTAAATAGGCTTTTTGAAAAGAAACTAGTTGGAATCATAGTGCTGATATACAGCATATAAACAAATGTGAAAGAAAAAAAAATATAGAACTACATCCTGGCAAGGGAGATAGATTAGAACACATAATTAAATGTGTAAATCAACAATCAGAGAAAATGTCATATTACTTTTTTGCTATTAATTGAAAAAGAAAAGGTTGAAAAAAGCTAAATTAAACTGAACTCTATCAGACCTGCTCAAATTATTATGATCATCGTCATCATCATCATCATCATTATTTAATGGAAGTAGCAAAGCTTCAGAAGTGCCTGCTTTTCCTTCTCATATTCCACTTTGACGCTATTAAAATATGTTGTTAGGTCAGGGGTAAATGAAATGACTCATGGTGGTTGCTAAGTATTTCATAGGTACCAGAATAGTTAATTAGATATATTTGTATGAGCTAATTTGAGTGCTGGAAATTGCTGTAAACTTCTTTTTCCTATATATGCAACTGCGATCATTCTGCAAAATGCATGCATATAGAGAATTTCAGTAACATTTTATGTAGTTTCATTTATGATATATCTATTCATAGCTGTTGAATTTAATAGAACTTCTGAATAGGAGAGGCCTGGAGAGTGTTAAAATATTACTTGTACAAAATATTCATGCAACATAATATATTATAAAATATGTTGCAAAAAACTAAATGTTTTACTTATATCCTGAACTTGTGTACTTTCTCAGGAATTGCTCACTCTCTTCTTTATGATTCAATGTACCTAGCTGTGCATTATTTTTTAGCTACTAGACAGAACCCCTACTGAAATTTTCTACTTTTTTCCCTACCTTTAAATAATATGAGATCAGTGTAGCAATGATTCTGTATTATAGAACATTCAAAACAATTGTATTTTACAGTTATTACATGGATATAATGAAAGATCCAATCTCTGTTCTCTCTCTCTCTCTCCCTCCCTCCCTCCCTCCCTCCCTCCCTCCCTCCCTCCCTCTCTCTCTCTCTCTCTCTCTCTCTCTCTCTCTCTCTTTTATAATAGCAGACAACATTAGGCATAGTTGAGCAGCTGCTACTAAAGCTCTTGGGAAACATCTTAGTCCTCTGGTTGCTATGAAGAACCATAATGTTTTTTTGGCTAGTAAAATGGAAAAATGCTGGCAGGCTGTCAACTGAATTGCTAGAATGAACTGATCTGCCAGTGAAAGAGGACAGCTAATGTTCATTGGAGTACATTCACAGAGGCAGAAAAAGTGCCTCTGGAAGTTTGGTAGAGATTACCATTCAGTGAATTGAATCTGCCATTCTTTGTGGACAATTAACTATTTTTTATGGGGTTTTTTTTGCTACCATAAACTTCTACTATAAACTTGGGAGTAAAAGCTCTTGAACATAAAATGTTTTTTTACTGGAATGCATAGGATTGCAATGTCAAATATAATGTAAATAAACATGGCCTGCCAAGTTGACCACGTTAAAAACAAATTAAAAATGCAAGGCTCTTCAGAGAAGAATTAGGTTAATATAAATATTTCAATAGTTGCAAGTTTTTTTAAAGTTGTTTGTCAACTCAAATAGCTAATATTGTTTATTTGGCAAATAGTTTCCGTGGGCAATATGGCAGGCATTGTGTTTTGTAATTTGGACACTGCCAGATTTTGCAGTTCAACAAGGCTGAAAAAGCTCCTTATATCAACTTTGCTATGATGGCTATTTGGAGGTAAATACATTAACTTAATTTAATTTAGTTCTGATGAACTGATACCCACCTAAAACTTTAAATTATCTCATGTTTTATAAATATAAAGCCTGTTTAGTTCTGTTGTATTTTCCAGTACATGATGGATTTGTGTATCTTGCTTAGGATAGAAATGGAAACAGGACATTGGCTGTTGGAATTAGCATTCATAAAAATAGGAGGCTTAAAAAATACAATGATACATTTTGAACCTTGAATGTGAATTTAACATTGCTTACAACCAAGGAAAGATATAAAGTAACATCCAGTTTATCTGTCTTGAAAGTCCTCTCCTCATGTTCACTGACAAATGTAATTGATACAGACATGGCTACAAAAAAGGATTCAGCTGTGCCAAATCTGTTTTTTTTCTGGGTTTTAATTATTTTGTCTAGAACAGTGTAAAAAAATGCATAAACAAAAATACTCATGATTATAAAACAGCAGTCCCCAACCTTTCCAGCTCTGTGGACCGGGGGCGGCTGTGGTGAGAAAGGGGTGGTTTCTCATGTGGAGGCACCGCTTGCACAAATGCAGCTTCATGCACACGTGCTTGCCTGCCACTTGTTCGTTGCAGTTCTCAAAAGGCTGCAGGGTTGTAAAAAGTTGACTGATCTAAAAGAGTTTAAATTATTTATTTTTTTATAGAAAGACAAGGAAGAGGTTGGTTAAACTGTGGGCTTATCTATACTGTATAGTTGGACTCTTGCCAAAATATATTAACAACAATTTGGCTACAACAAAAAAGGATAATGTAGCCCTTTATTAGTTCCCCAGTCATCATCAAGGGACCTCAAGATATGTCTTTCTGCTCCATTTCCAAAGTACACTTTACACTGCTTCAGTTAAGTCACTTTACCAAATGCTATTAATAGCAGAAAGATTATAATATCTGGTTTACAAATGGAAAAGAGTGGGATCAAGAACCCATCATTTTTTTTATTTCATGAGCTTTTAGAATAGAACAGAACAGAACAGAATAGAGCTGGAAGGAACCTTGGAGGTCTTCTGGTCCAGCCCCCCAGTCAAGCAGGAGAACCTAGACCGTTTCAGACAGGTGAATATCTAGGCTCTTCTTAAAAATCTCCAGTGATGGAGTGCCCACAATTTCTGGGGGCAAGCTGTCCACTGGTTGATTGTCCTCACTGTCAGAAAGTTTCTCCTTAGTTCCAGGTTGCTTCTCTCTTTGATCAGTTTCCAGCCGTTGTTTCTTGTCCTTCCCTCTGGTGCTTTGGTGAACAATCTGGCCCTCTCTGCTCTGTGGCAGCCCCTCAGATACTGAACTCTGCTATCATGTCTCCCCTATTTCTTCTTTTTTTTAGACTAGCCAAACCCAAGTCACGTAGCCATTCTTCGTATGTTTTAGTCTCCAGGCCTTTGATCATCTTAGTTGCTCCTCTCTGAATTTTTTCCAAACTCTCAACATCTTTTTTGTTATATGGTGACCAAAATTGGCTCTCCTATTCCAGGTGTGGTCTTACTAGGGTTTTATTTTTTCTATTCTCTCTGTCTATTTTATTTTTATGGGAAACATCTTAAATACAGATTTACCTTCTTTTGGAGTAAATGTGGACTCATTATTTTGGAATTTTCCTCTGTTTTAAGGATTATCCAATCCATATCCCTTGCAAAAATTGGAAGATCTAAGTAGGCCAAATTGTCATTTGGTTGACCTGTTTCCCATTATGATGAGATGCATAACATTTTCTCCATCTATGCCTGTAGCACATTGCCATCTCTGGTCTTAGATGGTGTGACACTGCCCTGGACAGACTCAGTGCATAATCTGGGGGTTCTTCTGGGTTTGTGACTCCTGCTTGAGCACGTAGCAGTTGTGGCCAGAAGGGTTTTTGCAGAGCTGTGGGTTGTGCACCAGTTACGATCTTTCCTGGACCAAAACTTCCTGCTCTGAATCACTCACACACTAATCACCTCCTATCTTGACTATTACTGTTGAAACACACTCTACATGGGGCTGCCCTTGAAAAGTATCAGGAACCTTCAATTAGTTCAAAATGCATGCTTTTGTGTAGACCTATATGTGCACATGCAGAATAGCCAAATTTCCACGGCCAATTCACAGCAGCCAAATTGCCACAGCCAGTTTACTGTGGCCAGCTTGCTATGGCCAGCTCACTGGAGGACAACTCACTGCAGGATAATTCAATTTAATTTTATAAAATATTTAAAATAATTTAAAACATATTAGTGTAATTCTTGACTTGCAGCAAGTTATCCTGTGGTGAGTTAGCCATGGTGAGTTGTCACACAGTGTGTTCACTGTGGCGAGTTTGCTGTGGCAAGTTGGCCATGGCAAGTTGACCATGATGAGTTGGCCACAGTGAACTGGCCTTGGTGAGTTATCCTAAACTCGTGCACATGTACCATCTGTCCTGCAGCAGCTGCACTGGTTGCCAATTTCTTCCAGGTCCAAATCAAGGTGCTAGTTCCAAGCTATATAGGGCTGGTCACTTTCAAAGCCCTATATAGCTTGGAACTAGGCTATTTGAAGGACTGTCTTTTCCTGGTCACATCTACTTGACTCACCATAGTGTGAAGGCAGGGGATGCTGTAAGTCCCTTCTCTTAAGGTCAGCCATCCAGTGGGTCCAGAAGAAGGGCCTTCTCTGATGTGGCTCTCTCCCTATAGAACATCATCTCTGCGGAGATAAGATTGGCCCCCACTTTGACATCTTTCCCAAGGCCCTGAAAACCCAGTTTTGCCAATGGACCTGGAGATCTCAGAGTGGGATGGAGCCCATCAAGTGGCTTATTTGATTGTTGTCTCCAGGAGGATGGGTGGGGGGCTTTTTATTGTTTTTATATATTTTTTAATCTTTGTAAGTCACCCAGTATCACTGAGAGTGAGTTGGGTGACCTTTGAACTATGGTGCTGGAGAAGACTCCTACGAGTCCCTTGGACTGCAAGGCATTCAAACTGGTCAGTCCTAGAAGAGATCAATCCCAACTGCTCTTTAGAAGGCCAGATCCTGAAGTTGAAACTCAAATACTTTGGCCACCTAATGAGAAGGAAGGACTCACTGGAGAAGGGCCTAATGCTGGGAAAGATTGAGGGCAATAGAAGAAGGGGACGACAGAGAATGAGATGGCTGGATGGAGTCACTGAAGCAGTAGGTGTGAACTTAAATGACTGCAGAAGATGTAGAGGACAGAAAGACCTGGAGGAACGTTGTCCATGGGGTTGCGATGGGTCGGACAAGACTTCGCAATTAACAACAACAACAACAAATACATTTTCTTAAATAAATAAATAAATTTTGAATCTCTGGTTTTTCTCAATTTTTCTTTATTTTCACAAAGTTTGTTGGTTCTCCTATCCCTTTCTCTTTAGAAGTCTTTATTTCTTTTGATAAAGATTTTGTTATTCTTTATTTCTAGCTACACATGCCTCCATTATTCTGAGCTCCCATCTGTGATTGCCTGCATTTCTTACTTAATCCCAAAAAGGTTTCTGAAAATAATTCCCATGTCCTACTTTCCCTTGGGACTGAACTGAAGTTTGAGAAGCCAGGAAGACTGAAAAATTTTGAAGAGATGACCTACCTCCCAGTCCCCTTATAACTACAACAGGGTAAAAATTGTAAATCCCATCCATAAAAGTACTGCCAAAATTAATATACAGTATAGTACAGTTGAAAAAATAGGTGACTTCTTAATCATCAGACCTCAGTGCGACTAGCTGAGGTACAAGTAAGGTACTAAAAGGTAGAAGTAAGGTTTGGCACACCATTTTTAAATTTATGCACATTATCTAGAACAAATATAATATTCCCATTTTAGGGTGATGCATACAGTATTCCATTTTTAAAATCAATAAGTTAACTGCAGTCCTGAGCTAAACTAGTATTCTCTCTATAAAAAGCAGTATATTTACATACAGGATATTAAATCCTTCAGTTTGATCTTTATTTATATGAAATAGGTAGAAAATGATAGGGTCCTCTTTGATCTAACAGCGGAGGCACAATGAGTACAATGTCTGAACCTGAAAAGGCACCCTTGAAAGGAATATCTATAGAGGAGAAACGGGTGGTCCATTGAGAACTAGGAATGAATATGTTGGTGTCAGCTTATGCTGTAATCACAGAATATAAACACATTGTTGCATCTAACAAAGGACTTTTGGCACCTTTATACAGCAGAAATGCACATTGGCAGTTTAGAGCTTGTTGTCAGCTTGGCTTAATATCTGCCAGTTCCCTGAGAGTGAATTGAAGTTATATGAGCCAGATGCATGGGGAATAAAAAGACTTTTGTGTATATAATTGAACCTGTCATCCTTTGTTTTCAAGGGACAGTAAACAGGGGAAGGCAATATGGTAAACAGAAGGGGGAAAAACAACAACAATTTTTGGCTATTGACAATAGCAGCCATGATAGCAACAGAAGGTATGAAAAGAAGAATGGATTTTCAAATGCCGGGTGTGTGTCAATGCCTTCCCAGTCAGAATGGACCTTTAATTCTTATCCCACTCATCATCTTCTGAGCCTTTGTCATCTACAGTTCTGAAAGGACTCTAATAAAAGGAGGGGGGAAATTACATGGGGCTACTTATTTAAGACTCTCCCCCTTTTAAACTCCTCTCAATCTTTTGTTCTTCCTTTCATGACCTTGATTACCTGCTGGCATTTGCTAAAAATCTTGGAAAATAGATTTTCTTACATGTATCTGCAAAAAATATTTTTAAAAAAACCTCACCTGAAAAGAAAACAGCAGTAGACTCATTTCATAATAGTATTTAGATCACAAAAATGCCTACTAAAAATTATACATATACCTGTTTAAGAATGAAAGCAGAATACCTTTTTAGATTGGAACATTAGTATGCTAATATGAACTGTAGAATGAACTAGCTTTACTGAACTTTGTAGCCCAGCTTTTTGCTTCTGGAACCAGATAGAGGATTTTTTTGTATGTTCATTTTCTTATGTCTTTGAATTTTCAGCACAGTATATTAATTTGTTTGGAGACAAAGAGTTTGCAGAAGTTCTTTTTATTTAGTTATTGAACTGATGTAATATAGTATTAGATTTATGCCAGGAAGTTTTAGACTTCCCAATTGAGTGCTGGGTAACTTAAGCCTGTCACTTACATTCAATATAATCTATTTTATTTTCATTTATTTATACCGCACCTTTATTATTTTTACCAATAACTCAAGGTGGCAAACATATCCAACACATCTTCCTCCTCCTCTTTTCCCCACAACAACAATTTTATGAGGTGAGTTTGGCTGAGAGAAATTGACTGTTCCAAATTCACACAGCTGGCTTTCATTGCTAAGCCCATGAATTTTGTAGGATCGTTCTTATGAGAACTGTATAAGGGAGTCCCTTATATGCTGCTCAAATTCCCAGATAAATAAATGGGCTATAATAAATAAAATATTGGATTTGTTTTGCATTCTACAACCAACTCTTTATTATTAAGTTTGGCAATAGATCACTGCTTTGCTTTACCTATTACTGGTGTGTAATGGTGGTAGGGATGTTGGCAGTAGAATAACTTTAATCCGTTGCAGACTTTATCCAGACTGAATGTTCTGTGCTTGTTCTTTGCAATAGATATTAAGTTGCTCCAATTGGGATTCTCCTGCCAATGAAAATAATAGATTTTTCCAATTAAAGTTGAATCTGAATTACAGTTATAATGGATGTATCTGTCGATGAAGGATCAACGGATGAATTTTTAAGCATAGTGAAAACTTTACTGTGTTGCCTGGTATATAAAATAAAACATTACTTTGAAATTTAACTACCACAGTTTTTACTGCAATTATATATACATTTATTGGGAGTAAACTCCATTGAATTCAGTGGAATGTACGCCTAACTAGATTAGTGCTTATCCAATATGTCAGACTGTACATTTGAAAAAATTAAACAAACATCTTCATCATTATCACAGTTTCATCTAGGGGGCAAACCGGCAGATTAAAGATATTTATTTATTGTCCTTTCTTACATACTTTGTTTTCTTTTTCTTTTTCAGGTAAGTACCATTCTGAACAAAAGATTTGGGGGTAAGTGTATTGAACTGAGTATATATTTCTGGTGGGCAACCATTCTGCAAACTGAATATTCTAATTAATTCTGCCTGTGAAAATTACTGGTAATGATTAGTCTAAAAGTGACTTTAAAATGAGACATGTTCAATAACACGGGTAAATATAACCAAGGAAATGTATGAAGATTTAGCTTAGAATATGTTTTATAGTTATCATATAAAATAAATGTTTTTCATTTTGACACTGTCTTCTGCTTTGAGAATGCTTGAATGATAGAATTTGGTTTTTCTTTTTCCTTCGGTCCCTTTATGTGCTCTTATTGAAAGAGTTTGAAATTTCTTTGTATAATTAGGATTTTTTAGAGAACCATCTGCATGATTGCTATTTATCTGAGTGATATAACATTGTGCTGTATGAATAGCCAGGCTTCAGAAAGGACTGAAATTTGCAACTGTGGATAAGCTGATCTCTAATTATACATATCCGATTAAGCTATAGTTAGTAACTTCATTCTGTTTGAAAAATTCTTAGTTTTGAAATTCATAGTCTTTTCTAATGCAAGCTCTTCCCCACAAAAGATTTAGTGCTTATTAACTCTGATAATAAGTACATCCTTACCCATATTGATAATATTTCAGAATTTTGCTATGATTCCTGCAGGATGTCACCTTATTTATCACTTATAATATTGCATTACCTATAATTAAAAATAATTTCTATGTTGGTTGTGGTGTATATGGCCTTTTGTAATTGACAGATGGAAATTTTGTCAATGTACATATTTTCTAAGTATTATTATTATTAAATCTGTTTTAAGATCACATGTTGTCTTCATAGATATACCAAAACATAAAAATAAGCTCCTAGTTTAGTTCTTTTCCATAATAATCTTACACTGGATAATCTAGCTAATTGGGTTCTAGAATTCTAGATAATTCTAGAAATTGGGTTCATACTTAATGCATATATGTTGTTTAGTTATAGCTTACCACAATGAATGTATGCAGCTACTATAGTTTGAAACACATGGTTAATGACTTAGAACAGGCTATTATGGTTTATTCAACTAATAATTAAGATAAGTGAATCATTGAAATTTGCTTTTTATATTCTTGTATCTGTATTCTTGTATATTCATCTTTTCTTTGTATTACAGCAGTGGAAGGAGAGCCTAGCCATTTTATTTTAGTAAAGGTGACATGAGGGTTCCAGAATCATTCATAATTTTCCATTTTTATTCCCATAATTTCATGGTAGATAAGGAAGCATAAGATGCAATCCTATTCTCCCTATTAAATTCTCCCCAAATACACTAGTGTGATTTCTTCTCTGGACACTAGATGTCAACTTCTCCACAATATAACTTCCGACCCATTGGAAAGAATGTGTCTTTAGGCAAAAGCTGCAGTAATTATATAGAATAGAACTACTTGTGAGAGGTTTGTAAAGGATAAACTCTGCCTCAGCATCTATCAAGCTGCAGACTGTCCTTCCAGAAGACCTTGACAAATCATCACTCAGCTTAAGCATCTCATAAATTTGTTGGAACATTGCAATACTTAGAGTTCTTTAGAACTGATGAATTCTACTCAGATTGATGAAGATTCTCAGTCATCCATGTAGAGTTTTCTGGAAGTTGAATCATGGAAACTGGACTTTTTTTTTCTTTTTGGTTTGAAATGTTTCACTGTTTATCTTCTGGACTGAAAAAGCTACTTGGATAAGCAGCGACTATTTCATACCAAAGAGAAAAAGAAGTCCAGTTGCCTTCAACTTCCAGACAGAATGAATGGATATATTGTAAAAAATTAAAGTAATTTGGTCATTTAGAAAGGTACAATTCTTTGTCCCCTTCTGATATAATTAATTTATCTCTGTCATCATTGTCAACTATTCAGTCAGGTCCAGCAATCAGCCGCTCTATAGATCAGCATTCTCTATGCCTGTCTTGTATCAACTCCTTCAGATCTGCCATGGTCATCCCGATGTTATCCTTTATAGCATCCAGCCAATGGATACTAGCGTGGCCCCTTCTCCTTTTCTCGCTGGTCATTTCCAGCATGATTGACTTTTTGAATGGGTCAGCTCACACAATATGGCCAAAGTATGATAACCTTTGTTTGGTGAACCTGGCTTCGAGTGATATGTTTGTTGAAGCTCTGTCTAGGACTTCTTTGTGATTTATGCAGTCCATGGGCTTTCTCCTAGTTGGCCACGTTTCCTAGCCATAAGTAGCAGTTGGAAAAATTACTGTGTTAACTAATCTACATTTGGTTGGGAGGCTAATATCATTACTCTTCCAGAAATTATTCATGCTGGACAGTATAGTTCTTCCATGTGCTATATGCCTTCTGATTCAGGGCTGCTCAAGGCCTTACTTTTCTCATCACTGAACTGCATCTTGTTAACTAGGGCCCAATGCTCAAGTCTGTTCTAGGCTGCATTAACAGAGGGATAAAATCAAGATCACATGAAGTGTTAATACCACTTTACAATGCCTTGGTAAGGCCACACATGGAATACTGCATCCAGGTTTGGTCACCATGATGTAAAAAAGATGATGAGACGCTAGAAAGAGTATAGAGAAGAGCAACAAAGATGATCAGGGGACTGGAGGCTAAAACATATAAGGAACGGTTGCTGGAATTGGATATGTCTAGTTTAATGAAGAGAAGGATGAGGAGTGACATGATAGCAGTGTTCCAATATCCCAGGGGCTGCCACAAAGAAGAGGGAGTCAAGCTATTCTCCAAAGCACCTGAAGACAGGACAAGAAGCAATGGATGGAAACTAACCAAAGAGAGAAGCAACCTAGAAGTAAGGAGAAACTTCCTGACAGTTAGAACAATGGGGAAAAAGTCCCGATATGTCACATGACGTCATGTGACGTCGTGAGTTTGACATGCCTGCATTACAGCATCTGTCTTATGGAACAGCATTCACACAGAGAGAGACTCAGACACAATCACGGACACACCACAAATGCTCTCCAGACCCTGGCAGCCATGCTCCTTTTTAGCTTTCTGAAAAATCTTGAAGACATGACTTTTTCCTTAGAGGCACTGGGGTCAGGTTATTAGTAGATCCAACATATATGGTTTAATTGGATTTTATCCTCAGCTTTCTTATAATGCTATCTTATTATTGCTTGTTTAATGTTTTGCATTGACACCTGTGGTGAGACTGACCTAGCTAGCTACATAAATTTTATAAACAAATACCCCTTTCCCAATAAATATTACTAATCTGAACATAAAGAGAATTGTTTCTTTGCTATTCTTCTCCAATCCTGGAGAGATCTGACAAACATAAGAAATTTTGGGAGAAGAAATAGATATATGACTTATTAATCCATGTATTAAGAGTTTATTAAACAAAGGTGTCCCAAATTTCTCTTTATTCCTGTGTTCCCATGATACCTGATTCCAGGAATTTGCTTTTTATAAATCTTTTGAAAATAACAACCATGAATTATTTGTAGATTATGTCCATAATTTGATAATAAGATTAATGTTAATTGCAACACGTCCCCAATAGCAAATAAGGTAATGTATTTATAATGAAAGCATGGTTTTCTAATCTCAGTCATACCGTGAATTCCAGATATCCTTTATTCTATACAATGGAATTTATATCAGATTGAAAATCAGCTCTATTTAATTGAAGCATTTTGTTTTTACTACCCAATCAGAGAGGTTTCCAGAGTAGACCAGTAAAAAGAAACTTGCCCCCAGGTTTATAATTTAAAAATAGTGGCATAAAAGGAAAAAGAGTGGGGAGGGAAAAGGAAAACAAAAACAATTAGATGCAATTATGAAATTACTATAATATAATAAATGATTGTATTTTTATCATAAAGCATTGGCCTAAAATCCAGGAGACTGAGTTCTAGTCCTGCCTTAGGCATGAAAGCCAGGCCAATTCACTTTACAGTGTTGTCGTTCTGGGAAAAATAATAGGAGGAAGGGGTAGTAGGTACGCTCACCCCCTTGAGTTATTTATAAAAAAATAATAAAGGTAGCCTAAGTGAGTTCTAAAATGGCTATTGTACATCAGTTAAAGCTGCCTTCCCAAAACTTTACCTGGTGCCAGAATTAACTCATTCGGAGTTTGCACAATACATTGAACCAGGTTCAATCAGCCAGGTTTACATAACATGTTAAGCAGTGGTGGGGTTCAAATATGCGAACAACCGGTTCGCTGTGTGGATGCTGCTTCTGGAAGTCCATTCTGGGCCTGGGCAACAAAAAATTAGCTACCGGTTCTGCCGAAGTGGCGCAAACTGGCTGAATCCCATTACTGACGTTAAGCCACATTCAATCAATGCTATGTTGTTCCAAATAAGTATTTTTGAAAGGTAACAATGCCAAGAGTATCATAATTAAGTGATAACATGTGAAACCTTGATTCTTTATCTACAAAAATTTAACAATTCAACTGGTTTAGGAGCCATGTTTTATTATTTGTGCTTTCTGGTTATTATTGACTTCTGGGAAGTGCCTGGACAAATCCCTGCAGTTTATTTGCCAACATCTTCAGAAGTGGCTTGCCTTTGCTTACTTCCTAAGGCTGAGAGAGAGTGACTGACCCAAGATCACCCAGCTAGCTTTGTGCCTAAGGCAACACTAAAACTCACGCTCTCCCAGTTTTTAGCTTGGTGCCTTTAACTGCTACATTAAACTGTTCTCACTTTATACATATAATTTAGAAAACTCAGCAAAGACAACTTAGTTTTAGAGAATTTATTCTATCTCTTTTTTCAAACCAGAACCTTAAATAGCCCTGTATTTCATTTTTAATGATATACTTTCCATTGCACTTTATTTTTGATTCTTTTGCTGTTACAGTTCCAGATAAGAAGCAACAAAGGATCAAAAGTACAGGAAAGCTAGTAATAAATATTTTAAACATTGACTTGCAGCAGAAAAAGCGTGGTCTTTTTATAAGCCCAACCTGAAGTTCTGCCCAAGATATAGATTTTTGCACAGTGTTGATCTGTGCTTAAGAGCTCAGATTTACTTAATATGTGGTTTCAGACATTGTATTCCTGAAGCCATTATTAGCCTATGTCAGGCTGCCTTTCTGGGGGAGAGGAGAGCTAGGAAAGGATAAAGGTATGAATGCCTAATTGCTTAACTTTCAGCCTGTTTGTAATCTGTTCTAGCATAATATAACAGAGAGGTTTCTCTGACATTTCTAATGCAAGTATTATTTATATCAGCAGTTAGAATTTTTTGCTGGGGGAATAAGGCAGCAGTGGCTCTTAGAAAAGAATTATTAAAAGACTGAAAGCATACATATTTTTCAGCTAAAGAAAGCAATCTGGTACCTATCAAATGATTGGATTTATAAAATCTATAAATCCAGCTATCATGATCAGAGTGAAACTTTTAGTCTAAAGTATCTCTAGGATTAAGAGGAGTTTATTAGTAGAGTTCAACCGAATGAAGAATCTCCATTAAAGCGTGTATTGAGGGTCTGTTCTGAGTTGTGAAGTCATTTGTTAAGTAATTTCTTATTGCTAGGGTGGTATAATAAAAGCTATTGATTGTCTGAGACTCAGCAGCTAAAGAAGCTGAGCTTGTTTGCTGGAAAACTGACAGCCTGGGTTTGAGACCAAAGTGCCACATAACAGGGTGAGTTCCTATTCCTGCTCTAGCTCCTGCCCACTTAGCAGTTTGAAAGCAAGCAAATGTGAGCAGATAAATAGGTATTACCTTAGTAGGAAGGTAACCGAGTTCCGTGCAGATGAAATAGAAAGTCTGTCAGGATTTCAAAAATCCATTATTATACCATATGTGAATTAAGTTGTAGTATGTCTTTGGTGTCTAGTACCTGACCGGGTCAGGAGCTTGCAAAGCAAACATTTATAAACGGTATCCAAAGAATCTATTTAATATCTAAAATTGTCTGAATGATAATAGAAGATGTAGACGTCAGAAAACTATGTGTGCCATGTAGAAGGAGGTAGTATTGGGGCCTATTAAACTTAAAAAATAAAGCTCATAACATTTGTATTTTTGTTGCTATTTATGAACGTCTATTGTTAAGGCAAACAAGAGGAACTTGAATTTTCAATAGAATAATAGGATTCAATAGAGCTTTTAATGGAAAGCAGGTGAAAGATCCTGTATTTGGAATATAGCTGAAGGACATAGAAGGTTCAAAGGGAATAGTAACAATAAAAAGAGAGGAAGAGTTGCACTATATGCTAAAAATATCCTCCAGCTCAGAAACCCCAACTTGGAAAGACCATAGAGACTATGAGGTCTATATTACCAGCCCTCTCCTCCTCCCAGTAGGTAGTTTTGCTACTTTTCAAAAGCTATTTGCAAATCTTTCCATAGAGGCAAGAAGTTTAATGTAAAGGAAATATATAGTTTTCCCAACATCTGCTCAGAAACAAATGGTTATTTTTCTCCTGCTGATAAATTTCTTCTTTGTGGTAGAAGATCCAATGAGATGAACTATATTTCATTTAATCCTAGCAAGTAGAAAAACATTAATAGACAAGGTAGAAGTAATGGGATTTGGGAAAGTTGGAATTCTTGAGATTAAGGCAAGCTAAAGGTAAATGAAGTCAAATGCATGCTTTCCAACTAGAGAAGGCTTCCTAATTCTTATTTTGGCTCAATCTGTTTCACCAGGTAATTGTGAAAAATATAATGAAGGGACAGGATGATAGGTAGCTTAAGACAAACACATTCATGATCAGAGAATACTAATTATTTTCAGATTAAATGTTGAAGTCCTGATGAGTCCTATTGAATGCACTTGCTAATGGTTTGCCTGACCCCTTATGTATTATCTTTGAGAAATCCTGGAGAACTCATGAAATGCCAGGGGACTGGAGGGGTAAAAATAGTTCTTTCTTTAAGAAGAGGAAAAATGAAATACTAGATATGCCATTTTGAACTACAGAAATCCAAATGAACAGATAGTTTTCTACATCTTTTTGCTACCATCTATTAGTTGTCTGGATTTTTGCAGTTCAGATCCAGTAATGCTAACTAACTTGCACTAATTCTGTTTAAAGGAGCAGATGGTGTGGGTAAAATGTATTGCTTTGTAATGAAAAAGATAGAGGTTTCCAGCATTTTATATCAGACATTTCTTACTGAAACAAATTGCAAGTACCACTTCTGCCTTGCTCTGCTGTGCAGTTAGCATTCCGCTGTAGTTAAATTATATGGTTTATTTACATAGGTCATTTAAGTTGGATTTAATTCTATTGAATCTAGTAGACTTAATTGAGCTGAACTGGCTTTAATTTTTAAAAATGTTTAAATGACTGTGTGGCAATAGACACCAATATCTGTTAAAGCAGTGGTTCTCAACCTGTAGGTCGGGACCCCATGTGGGGTTGAACGACCATTTCACGGGGGGTCGCCAAACAACGCAGTCTGCCATTCCCCCCCCCTTTTCCTTAGCTGTGCTACTCCCTTTTATTCTATTGGCTTTTGAAAGCCAATAGAATAGACTCTCTTGAATAGAGTCTAATTCTATTGGCTTTCAATAAGCCAATAGGAATTCTATTGGCTTTCCAGGAATTGTCCAGGCTGTCTCTGCCCTGCTGAGTCTGCCAAAAGTCCCATTCTGCAAACGGTGCTGTACCAGTTGAGTAGTCCTCGACTTACGACCGGTTAAGTAGTCCTCGACTTACGACCGGTTGGGGGTCGCGGCATTAAAAAGGTTGAGAACCACTGTGTTAAAGAAAAAGAAGGAAGATTTCAACATTGCAGAGGTATTTGCAAGCCAGAACTTTTGCAAGAGAAGATATTTAAGCAGTATTAGTATGGCATGGATTCTTGGACCATTGTGAATTTGCAAAGCAAATTACAAAATAGGAATTATTTAACCAATAATTTAATCAGTACTTCATTGTCATCTTTTCTATTTAGCAATCAACTTGTCTAAATATATTTACTCTATAGTTCATTCAGTTTTCAGTCATCTGGGATGCCCAAAGCTGCAGACTAAAGTATAAACCAGAAAAAAACACTTTAGTATCATGTCAAGATAATTGGGTAGATATGTCCATATAAGGGTCAAACATGTCTTAAAGGCAATTTTATTTTTTTAAATCTTCAAAACATATTTTCAAACCATTTTTATTGTAGGTTGTTCATAGCATGTAAAATCAATGAATCTTGTAAGGATATTCTAAGATGTGTGCTGTAACTTCACAATTTAGTGGCTTATTATTTAAGAAATTTGGTTAATATATAACTAATATCCTGCCATTTCTCCATTGCTTCAATTTTATTTGGTGCCTGAAAGCTCTGATTTAACTTCTGCTTTCGTAGTAATTTCACTTCTGCTTTAAATTAGGGCTGTAAAGAGTTGTAGAAATTGTGGCATAAGGGCTGTGTCTGTACATTTATCTTTGAAATGTAAAAACCATATTGCACATATAGTAGCAAAGCTGTTTAAAAGTTAAAGTTCCATTTAATTGATGCATCCTATCTTTGGAAAAGGCCTGATCAATGTATTTGAGAACACTATAGATAGATACTATGGGGTGGTTAATTTTGTTTTATAGAATAACGGTAGTATGATTTTTTTTTTCAGATTGTCTTTGCATGTGAGTACTGATGCATCCTGCTGACTGACCATAAACTCAATTTAAGACATACAGTAGCTAACAAGAAAATTAAAAAAATAACCCATAGAATATGGCCAGTGTGGAAATTATCTATGATAACTGAATGGTATCGAGTTGCATACCTTCACAATAGATGCAACATTTTGTATCTCAGATCATACAAGCATTATGTCATATAAACCATACAAATGTTACAGCTCTTGCAGAATGCATCCTACATTCCATAATACCTAATGATATTAAATTGTTTGTGGACTGACACCAGACTGTGGATTAGGTGACAGTTTCTCAGTTATGGCTATTATTCTTGGAACACTCTCCCTCTCCCCTGCTTGCAGGTAAAAATACTAATCTATTGGCATTTTCTAAACTAGTTGAAATGGTATTTTCCAGTTTTAATGTTATTTGGTCTTAGGTATAATAAACTGTGGGTTGCCTATGAAGCATTTTAAGTTTATTGGGGATTTTAATAAATATGTTTTCCCCTTTTTATATTTATGGTTTTATTGTATCTTGCCCAGATTCCTTGTTGATTTGGGTGAGCTATTAAATATTGTAAATAAATAAATGAAATATGTAAGGGAGGAAGAGAAAGTTGTGAGGGTATGGAAGGAAGGAAGGAAGGAAGGAAGGAAGGAAGGAAGGAAGGAAGGAAGGAAGGAAGGAAGGAAGGAAGGAAGATGTTAGATGTAAAGATTCTGTATGTGAAAGTCATAGTGAAAATTAAATTACTGCTAAAGTTTTTGAAAAGTAAGCTTGGTACTTGGTGATCCAAGGAATTATCAAATATGTTGACATTAAACCAAAAATAGATCCACTAGTTCAGATGGAATGAATAGTTATTGGCTATTCTTATTCTCCTAAAAATCATGGATGGTAACATTCTGCATGAAATTTCTGCTCCAGCTTTCTTCCCAACATATCTGCTTCTGAAGCTTAATAAGGATGTAGCATAGAAAACCGTCTATTAACATACATTACAATGATTTAAGAATAGTGGCTGGCAATAGAACTGCTGAGTAATAAAGGCATCAGGATATTTTCCCCAAAAAGCTGGGTCATTAACAAGTCAATTAATTAAGTACTCCAGCAGATTTTTATTGAGTGCTATGAAATGGTGGAATAAAGACCACATAATTGGGAACACAAACTGTTAAGGTTATTACTTAAAGTCACTAGGAGTTCACAGAAATATTTAGCATCTCATTTATTCTTTCATTCATTAATTTTATATATCCACCCATTTTGAAGGCCTTACAAAAAACTAACAGGATCAGTTCAAGTCAGATCTCTGGGGGAATAATATTCCAAAGGACAGTCATCATGACAGACAAGACTGTCTTCCTGGGCCTCACCAAATTGGACTCCCTAATAAGCAGAATCCAGAGTATGTTTCTATTGCCAGATCTAAAGGAATGGGTAGAAATAATTAGGGATAGATCCTTCCTTCCTTCCTTCCTTCCTTCCTTCCTTCCTTCCTTCCTTCCTTCCTTCCTTCCTTCCTTCCTTCCTTCCTTCCTTCCTTCCTCTTTATAGATTACAGCCAGCACATACATTTGTACCTGGAAGCATTCTGGCAGCTTTGGAGCAGAGGTATAACATGTGCTGATCAAGAAGTGCACAAAATTAGTCCTGCTGCTACATTTTATAACAGCTGTAGTTTCAAGGACAGTCCCATGTAAAATGCATTGCAGTAGCCCATTTGAGAGGAGACTAAAGGATGAGTGGGATGAACAGGGCCTCATGGTCCAGGAAAGGGCACAAATCGTACACAACATGAAACTGGGCAAAGGCCCTCCTTACCATAACTACCACCTGTTTTTCAAACAATAGCTATGACTCCAGGAGAACTCCTAAATTGTGGATAGGTTCTGTTTGGGATAGAGCAGCCCCATTGAGAACTAAAGATGGAAAATTCCTAAACCAGAGGACTCTTATACCCAAAGTCAGTCTTGTTGGGAGTCAGCTGAAACCTGTTATTCCTCATCCAAGTTTCCATAGTCTCCAGATGCTATGATAGCAGAGCATCACACAGAAAGCCAATGGTGGAGATGTAAAGCTGGTATCATCATCTTACTGATAATACCTTATACCATGCTATCAACTGACCTAATCCAGCAACTTCATGTAGATGTTAAATGAGAGTAGAGAGAGAATCAAGCCCTGCATATATCTGAAGATCAGGAGCCAAGAAACTTCACAAAGCAAGAGCCAAGGCCTTTGCCCCAATCAACTGGAACACAGAAAAGTAGCAAAATAGCACTACGCTAGGAAAAAAAGAGAACCAGAACAGCATTGCCTTCTTTGAATCACCAGAACCAACCTAGAAGGATCCCATGATTAATGAGATTGAAAGCCACCATGAAGTCAAGAAGAGAAAGATGGCTGCATCCCCTTACCCCTTATCAGAGGTCATTGACAAATGGGATCAATGCCGTTTTGGTCCCATGCCCACGCCTGAAATCTGATTGAAAAGAGTCCAAATAATCAATTTCTCCAACAATTCTCTGGAACTGCAACACAACCACCTTCTCCACAACCTTCCTCATCAGGGAAGATTAGTAATGCAATAGAAGTTGCCAAGTACAGAAAGGTCCAATTCTTCTTTAGGCGATGATAGGACATCCCTCTCCCTCCCTCCCCCTCCCCCCTCTCTCTTACCACTACCAGGTTTCCATATGTCTGGGATACTTGAACAATTAGGAGGAACATGGATCTTACTCATTGACTAAATAGTTATAAGAACTGGGACCAACAGGATCAAATTATTACTGGGTGGTTTAAATCAGGGGTCTTCAATCTTAGCAACTTTAAGACTTGTGGACTTCAACTGCCAGAATTCTTCAGCCAGCAAAGCTGGCTGAAGAATTCTGGAAATTGAAGTCTACAAGTCTTAAAGTTGCCTAGGTTGAAGACCCCTGATTTAAACCATATCTAAATAGGTATGCAGGTCATCTGACCAAAGCCATCCTCATTATGGTAAGAAGAACTCTATTTCATTTTAAGTTATAGCCATTATTTCTAAATGGCGTATATATGAAAACCATGGAAGAAATTATCAATTGGCTCAGTGGTGGGATTCAGCCAGTTTGTACCAGTTCGGCAGAAGCAGTAGCTAATTTTTTGTTGCCCGGGCCCAGAATGGACTTCCGGAAGCAGCATCCATACAGAGAACCGGTTGTTCACATATCTGAATCCCACCACTCAGTTGGCTATATGTTCCCCCCCTGGGCTGGTCCAGAAATGCTATAGAAATCCTAAAGTAAAAATAGTGTTCAGCACAAAACAAGGTCTCCTAGGAAGAACTACGGTTCATCAGTATACAGAGTGGCAATCCCATATCATTGGTTCCAGTAGTTACTCTCAAAGTGCATTTGCATGAAACACTAGAACAGCTAGTAGAAGCCATACTCACTACTTGAAGCTGTATGTGACAATAACTATTCATGCCTTGATCCTCACTTGGTTGAGGATAGCTACATATTTTCTCTTTTGGGGCGGATACTTAATGTTGTTCTCTTGTGGACTAAACATCCATGTACAACACTCATAGACTGATACAGAGCAAGAAATCTTGATTTTACCATCCAATTTTACATGGAGGCTGTATGGATTGATGTGTAGCAGATATACTATTATTTGCTCATATAGTATAAGTTTAATGTGTTGTATGTAAGATTACATAGCTAGAGCTCATCACGGAATTCCATGGCAAATATTTTGAACTTCATTTAACTACAGCATTGTTTTATTATTGACTTCAGAAGATAAGCATTTTATTTATTTATTTTATGTATTTTAGAGAATTTATATAGCTGCCTACTCACTCACAGAGACTTTAGGTGGATAACAGACAATAAAAACACAATGTAGAAAAATAATAATAATAAATAATAAAATAATAACCTCCCAGCTACCTCCCCTCAGCAACAATACACACTCAAATCAGCCATTTAATGGGCCCCATCCCACTCTGGGTTCCCCAGACCTGCTGGCAAAACCATGTGTTCAAGGCCTTACAAAAGAGCATCAGAGTGGGGACCAGTCTAATTTCTTGAGGAATAATGTTCCAGAGGAAAGGAGCCACTACAAGGACCTTCTTTTGGGTCCCGCCAGATGTATCTCTTTAGGGGAAAGGACCCGCAACATTCCTTGCCTCCCCATTCTAGTCGGTTGGGTGGATGTAACCAACAAGAGATAGTTCTTTAGATAAACTGCTCCCAAGCCCTGAAGGGCTTTAAAGGTGACAACCAACTCCTTGAATTGTACCCAGAAGCAAACCAATGCAGCTCCTGCAGGAGAAATATCACATGCGCAAACTGAAATTTGCACAAAACCATGTGGGCTATTGCATTTTGAACCAACTGGAGCTTCTAGATGATTTTCAAAGGCACATTATAATAGTCAAGATGGGAGGTAACTAGGGCATGCGTGACTATGAGTAGGAATCGTTGGTCCAGGAATAGGCGTAACTGGTGCACAACCCACAGTTGTGCAAAGACCCTCCTAGCCACGACTGCCATCTGCTCTTTGAGCAGGAGTCGCAAGCCCAGGAGAACCCCCAGATTACGCACTGGGTCTATTTGGGGCAGTGCCACCCAATCCAAGACCAAAGGTAGCAATTCTCCATGGACCAAAGAACCCCAAACCCAGAGCCACTTGGTCTTGTAAGGGTTCAGTTTCAACCCGTTACTCCCCATCCAGCCCCTAACAGCCTCCAGCACTGCAAGAGGGAGGTCACAGCATCACTTAACTCACTTAACAACTGAGTATCATCAGCATGTTGATGATATCTCAGTCCATGGTGATGGATGATCTCACCAACGGCTTCATGTAGATGTTAAATAGAAATGGAAAGAGTATGGAGCCATGCAGGACCGTTCAAAGGAGTGGACGAGGGCTGGACCTCTTGCTTCCTGTTAACACTGACTTAGAGCAGCCGCAGAGGAAGGAACTATACCAGGATAGCATAAAGCCTCCTACTCCCAACCCCTGAAGCTGCTCTAGAAGGATACGATGGTTGATTGTATCAAAATCGTGAATGTATTCCCATCTTTTTAAATCAGACAATGCCAATCTCTATGCAGGGCTTTTCCAAATTCTTCTTTTTTCATTTCAGCATTAAAAAAATCCCCTCGTGCTATTCAATTCATCAAGCAATTAATAATGCACAAATGCCACTTGGTTTTTGTCAGATTATGGATTAAAAAGTGTTTGATTTATTAATGCACTTAGTTTATTATTCAGTAAACTTTTTTTTGTGCAATGAATATAAAAAGTTGCAATGCTTGGCAGGCCTAATTCAGAGATCCTAATGCTGTTTCTTCCTGCACTGTTTTCTCCTATTTTCCCAACCCCAGGTCTACTACCAACTGTTCAGTGGGGAGATGTTTTCATTCAATGCCTGCAACTAATATATTCTTATTCATTTGATTTTTAAAATTCTTTAGACTCTCTTTCTTTAAGAGATTCCTAGAATGCTAACAACAAATAGATAAAATAAAAAAGATTATAACAAAAGTGATTTTAAAAAGTTTAGAAAATTCCTACATAATATAATGTTTACAGGAGATACTGATAAAGACAAGACTGGATGGGGCTATACTTGGTTGATAAACCACCCAAATATTCTGCTCTATGCCAATTTTTTAAAAATCTTGGAAAACACAGCAACATAGCCTTTCATATTGTTTCCTAGAAAAACATGGATGTGTTTATAAAGCCTACAGAAGCTTGAGGGAGTCATTTTCTTTACTTGATATTCATTTATTAATTATGAATGCTTTTTTTGCCACTTCAATCACATAACTAGATAGCTGGAGTAGAGTGGTGTCTTGGGCCCAACATAGCCTGTAGCTAATACATAATCACACAGGCAGAATGAGACAGATACTCAGCAGCTTAGAACAATGTGGATTTTTTTTCTGTATGGATTCTTTAGCTCTCCTGTACAAAGTATGGGTAACTAGATGAGAAATGAAGCCACTTTACTGGATAGGAACAATATTAAAACAGTTATTCCCCAAGGTTTTGATTCAAGGAGTTTTATGGAACAAGGGGCTTTACGGAGCAATTTATGGGAAATAATCAAAAGAAAAACCAGTAATTTGTACCTGATCTTACTTTGAAAAGGGCTGTAAACAGAATTCAATAAATTAGATGTGGAGATAAATGCAAGCTATTCCATTTTTATGAGGTTCCCAGGAATAAAATGGCTCACCTTGATACAGATCAATAAAATCACAAAGTTTACTAGTTTCTAAAATAAATAGACTGAGAACATGTAGCACATTTCACAGCTCATGCAAATATCTTTGAGGAAGTGCTTCCTTCTTCATATGAGATATCTTGCTCGTACTCAAGCAGTCATGAAAACTCACCCCATGGAAAGCCATGCTTCATTTTTTCCACAATGTTATGAACAATTAAGCCACAATAGTTTGATTCATGAAGGAATCATAAAGTCATAAACCATAGCTTGGCTCATTCATTGTGCTAACTCAAAACATACAAAATACATTTGGGTCAAATATGAGCACAGTCATACTTCCTCAAATGTCCACAAACACAGCAACATTTTCAGGGAATGCCACTTAATGTGGCATTTTTTCCTGATCTTTTAAACAAATCTTTTATATGAAAGTTCATTAAATTAGATGTCTATGGAGATTCTCAGTCATCCATACCATGGTTGTCCCAAAGGTGCTTGCAGATCTGTACATTGGGGAAACAAGACAACCACTTCATAAATGCATGACACAACATAGGACAACAAATCCATCAGGACAAGATTCAGCAGTCCATCTGCATTTAAAAGACAAAGGCCACTCTTTTGAAGGCAGCAAAGTCCACATTTTGGATAGAGAGGACCGCTGGTTTGAAAGAGGGCTCAAAGACGCCATCTATGTCAAAACTGAACAGTCCTCTCTCAACTGTGGTGGGGGGGGGTACAACATCATCTATTTCCAATCTACAACACAGTCCTTTCAACAGTTCCAAGAAGGTTCCACATCCATTTGCACTACTCAGATGACCTTGAGGACACAGATAAACCTCCAAGGGGCCTCAACAACTGTCTAAAAGAATGCAAATGATCAGCTGTCTGCAAGGAATATAAATCCTTCCATTCCCCGCTATCTAGTTCAGTGTTGGCAAACCTATGGCACGCGTGCCAGAGGTGGCATTCAGAGCCCTCTCTGTGGGCCTGTGCGCCATGCCCTGGAGATGGCAACTGTCCCTCTTCAACCAGCTGCCCGCTAACTCGCCGAGGTCCCACCTGGCTGGATGCATCCCAGCACCCATGCGCTCGCTGGCCTCTGTGTGCAGGGGCCAATGGTGTCAGGCAGCAGCCGCCCGGCCCCTGCCTCACCTTGCCCTGTGACAATGGCACCCCTGTCCTGCCTCATCTCACCCCGCAGGATGAGCCTCCTGCCCACTGCCCCACCTGCCAGAGACCCCCTGGATCTCCCCCAACCCTGCCCGGCCCCCACAGGTATCCCTCCCCATGAGCAACATTGAGGTGATCACGCCCACCTTGGCCACACCCACCCAATCTGTCATGACCACCACAGCCATGTCCACCCAATGGACCACGCCCACCTGGCACCCAATGATAAATAAGTGGGTTTTGGGTTGCAGTTTGGGCACTCGGTCTCTAAAAGTTTCGCCATCACTGATCTAGTTAGAGCTGAAGAAGCTTCTTGGATGAGAAGCAAAATGTCTTCAAAGAAAAACAAAAAAGTCAAGTTGGCTCTTGAAGAAGCACCTTTGAGACAATCATTAAATTAGCTTGCTGTTTCATTGCAAAATAGCAACATATTATCATGCTTTATATCAGTGGTTCTCAACCTGTGGGTCGGGACCCCATTTGGGTTGAACGACCATTTCACGGGGGTCGCCAAACAAGGCTGTCCGCCATTTTTCCCCTTTGGCCACGCCCCTGGCACCCGGTGATGTATAAGTAGTTGGGGGTCACCACAACATGGGGAACTGTATTATGGGATCGCAGCATTAGAAAGGTTGAGAACCACTGCTTTATATAGTCACATGCTCATTCAGGTCAGAGTGATGTATATTAAATGGAAAGCAATAAGTGCTTTGTAGATTAGGGAATATTTGACTCATATTCATTTAATAAATCTCATTAAGGATCTAACAATAAACTTATTATTCGTTTGCAATTCTAAGTGTGTTGAAAGGATATTAGTCAATTTTCCCACATGAGCAGCACTGGTGTTTCTTCCTCCTTCCTGTTTTAGATTTTGCAGGAATCTACTGTAAAACCCTTAGGCCAGCGGTTCTCAACCTGTGGGTCATGACCCCATTTGGGGTCGAACGACCATTTCATGGGGGTCGCCAAACAATGCAGTCCACCATTTTCCCCCCTTTTCCTTAGCTGTGCTACTCCCTTTTATTCTATTGGCTTTTGAAAGCTAATAGAATAGACTCTCTTGAAGAGAGTCTAATTCTATTAGCTTTCAAAAGCCAATAGGAATTGTCCAGTCTGTCTCTGCCCTGCTGAGCCCGCCAAAAGTCCCATTCTGCAAACGGTGCTGCAAGTTGTCTGCAGCGAAGGCGAGCTGTCTGGAAGTTTCCCTGCTGAGCAACTACTAAAAATGTAAGTAAAAGAGGGCCAGGGGTGGGAGGTGGGAGGCCGGCGGGCGCAGGGAGGGTTGCTGGTGCGCGTGGGGCCCAGCGGGTGCCTTACCTCCCTTGGGCTGGGCCAGCTGGTGGCCCAGCTGGTGGTCAGCCTGCTCCGTCTCTGCCGGCACAGGGGGCAGCACCACGCATGCACGGCACTCCCGGGCAGGGAAAGTCCTCGACTTATGACCTGTTGGGTAGTCCTCAACTTATGAACGGTTGGGGGTCACGGCATTAAAAAGGTTGAGAACCACTGCCTTAGGCCAAGGATGCTGTCATTTCCATTCTACCTTTACCATTCATCTCTGCCTGCATCTCCTGTTAATATAGTGCAGTGGTTCTCAACCTTTTTAATGCTGGAACCCCCCAACCGGTCGTAAGTTGAGGACTACCCAACCGGTCATAAGTCGAGGACTTTCCCTGCCCGGGAGCATCGAGCATGCATGGTGCCGCCCCCTACGCCGGCCAAGGCGTAGCTGGCAAGCGGCAGAGATGGCGCAGGACAACCACCGGCTGGGCCACCAGCTGGCCCAGCCCAAGGGAGGTAAGGCACCCGCTGGACCCCACGCGCGCCAGCAACCCTCCCTGTGCCCGCCAGCAGGGAGGGGTGGAAACTTCCAGACAGCTCGCCTTCGCTGCAGACAACTTGCAGCACCGTTTGCAGAATGGGACTTTTGGTGGGCTCAGCAGGGCAGAGACAGCCTGGACAATTCCTATTGGCTTTTGAAAGCCAATAGAATTAGACTCTATTCAAGAGAGTCTATTCTATTAGCTTTCAAAAGCCAATAGAATAAAAGGGAGTAGCACAGCTAAGGAAAAGGGGAAAAAAATGGTGGACTGCGTTGTTTGGCGACCCCCGTGAAATGGTCGTTCAACCCCAAATGGGGTCCCGATAGGTTGAGAACCACTGATATAGTGCATGTAATAATTGCATATTTATATATTATACTTTATTGTAATAAATGTGCACATTACATAGTTATACAAAGCTGTCAAAAGGGTACGTGTGTGTCTGTGTGTGGTTGTGGAATTGGAACAGATTGACATGATGAAGACAAGATATTCTCTGCTTATCTCTACAAAGGGATGGTGGATTAGCCTATCTTTCTAGCTGTTGTCTAAATCTATTTAATTTGCTCCATAAAAAGAAAATATCAGGGACTAGGATGTCCTAGAAAATAGAATACAATCTTAAATTATCTCTGATGTCTGCCTCATTTATTTCTATTTGTGTGAAGCACGACCACTGAGCAGCATCTTTGTATTCATCAATACATGTTACCTAGTATATAAGAAAGAAGAAGAAGAAAAGGTAGTTTAGTTTCCAGTGGTACATTTGGCTGCATTCCTAGAAAGTTAGGGAAGACTATCAACTGTGTTGATAGCTTGTTTGTTTGATAAATTGGTTTGGTTTCTCACAGGCTAAATCATAAAAAATGGTAACTTGAAAACAGTGGAAAACTTTGACTGCTAAAAATAAAAGGATGTAAGAATTCCTGCACTGGGCAGAGGGATGGGCTAAAACAGGGGTATCAAACTGCCGGCCCGTGGGCTGGATGCATTATAGCGAAACCACGCCCACCCCATTGCCAGTAATGGCAAAAAAGTTGCGATATGTCACGACATGTCATATGATGTTGCGAGTTTGACATCCCTGGCCTAAAAGATCTCTAAGGTCCCTTCCAAGTCTATGATCCCCCAAATCTCAAATTTTGCTTCTATGAAAATATGTGCTTATAATTTTATTTATAAATGCTTCTGAATCAGTGTTTGCTTCCAAAAAATATGAAACAGCTCACTGAAACTTTTGCTTAAGTTGCAAGGTGGGCATAGCTGTCTAAAGATGGTCTGCATATGAGCTGTGGGGACAGTTGTCTAGTTTCATCTTTTCTTTTCTTTTGCATTCCTTGCCTTTGTCATGTCTTTTTATTCATTCCCATTATTTGCCAGTGTGAGTCTAGAACTCCAAAACATTCAAATAAGGGAATATGTTGACTATAGTGATTGGTATTGTGGCTGACATCATACCATAACCCATGGCATTTCCTTGTTGCTGATTTTAGAAAACTCTGCAGATATTCCCCTGCAATGCAAAAAGTAACCTAATTCAATGAGGTAATAAAATTTTCAAACTAATCTATATTAGAGAATTCTACAGTTCTTAGTTATAGAAACTTTCTAAATATGCTTGTTTTTCTTTTGATATCATTATGCTGTATACCATATTCTCTAAATAGCTTGGTATGTCAGTATAGTAGTCCTATTTGGGTACTGTGAATCTAGATAATACTCTACTGATGTTCCACAGTTGTAATAGTGAGGTTGGTTTCCCTGCAGGCATTCAACATGAATGAGCATAATTACACATGCGGAAAACTGTACACATGATCTGGGTGGGAGTTTTAGCATCCAAATGCCCCCATAATAATTTCAGCAGCAATTATTTTCAAGGAGCCCTAAACTCTAACTTATTCTGCAGATTTCAAACATTGTATGGAAAGCTATCTTGAGATTAGAAATGTACATGTAAATGGAATAAAAAATAATTGAAAATGTCGATGGGAACAGTAGTGGATGAATATGGTCAGTAGGAAAGAAATTATTGTTATAGTTTACATATACTGTACTTTATAAGAAGTATATCATATTAATGCAACCTTCACCTCTATACTAAACCAATAAGATTTTCATAGCCTCGAAATTATAAGGATTCCTATGCTAGCCTGGTTAGAGGTACTGTTGCAGAGCTTCAACATTAGAAATGCAAAGGCTGTTTCATGCAATTCTGAATCCATTACAGCTGAGCCAGAAAGAAAATAGTTTAAGCAGCTGAAACCACTTATACAGGTCCAGAATTACAGAAGCAGTACAAAGTTATTTTATTTTAGTCATGCTTATGGGAAATGCTTTTGCCCCATGCAGCTCAAATTCTTGGAGTACTCATTAAATACCTACTGATGTTTCAGGATTGTAACAATGACGATGGCTTGAGCCAAACTCATTACATTCTCCATACTTTAACTGTGTTTTTCAAACATGGCAACTTTAAGATACAGTATGTGGACTTTAACTCCTGGAATTCCTCAGCCAGCATGCCGAGGGCCACAAAATCTATAGATCTGCAAAAACATTCAAAAACTGCCTCTTACACCAAATAAATATTCTGATGAACATTTGTGGCCATAATAACAGTTACATATGTTTTGGGATGTTAATTTAAATTACAGTAGCTAGCCCAGTAGAAATTTATGCAGTCTATAAATGTAAGTTACATATTAGTCTGTCATAATTGCAAAAGGTTTGGACATAAGATCTAACACCTTTGGCAAAGGGGTATTTACAAAATAATTTGATTGCCCAATGCTTATGATAAAGTTAAAATATTTAAACCTGGTTGCAAAACACTTTAAAAGGGAAAGAAAATCTGTCACCTGGTTTTGACCATTTTTTTTCCTCTAGCAATTTTAGATTATGGAGTTTTTTCAGAAAACGGCTTTTGTTTTATGTTCAACCAAAATTGTTTTGCAAGCCATGATAGGTGAATGACCCTTTTCAGTTTTTTTATGTCAAATTTTTTTTTTTGCAAATTGTGTGTTAGTTAACTCTTTAAATCATGTCCATACATTTGATAGTTCATCATTTTCAACTTCCTTCTCCATATGTTCACATAACTGCATATAAAGATATAATTACAGATTCTGTAACTGAAAAAACTGAAGTGGGTTTTAATTATAATTAAGAGTGCAACCGCTTTACAACCAAGCAGGAACATGTTTGACATTTTTCCCATCAAGAAAATGAAGCATTCCAACCCAAAGAAATTATAGAAAAATCCAAATTGGAACCATTAGTGTTTGCCTTTATAGTATTATTTGACCCAAATAGTTCTTTCGTAATTATCAGGTGCAAGAAGCAAGAATGACAAGAGAAGTTTCACAGAGTAGTTCCTTTATTGTCGCTCACCTACAGGCAGGAATCTTGCCGGATTGAAACACAAATCTGCATATCTATTCGAAATATCCTGTGAATGGTTAGGAAGGATCTATCCTGTCTCTCTTCTTGCATTCCACCCCAATCTGCCTCTTAGGTCCTTCAAGGAAAAAAAGAACACCTTCTTTCCTGCGACCCTGTACCACATTCTATCACAATAATACTGTTATCAGAAGTGAAAAAAGTTGCTATCTCAGTCTTCATTCCTTTTACAATCTATAAAAATAAATGATAGTATTTTTAACAGATTTCTGTTCAGTAAGAAAATTGTTTTGTTTCTACTGTACTCCTTCCAATGTTACTGTATTGTGTTTATTTAATAGGTCAACCAATTCCCAAATGATTGGCTTACGACTATTGTATATCCTTGTAGATAAGCTGAGAATTTTAGACACCAAAATACAACAACAACAACACCCTCCCCAAAAATGGTTTGGCTTATCTGTGGAAGGAACATTTTTCATGGAATTTGGTTAAAAATTCAAGGGTTGGTTTATCCATGCATGGGTTTATAGTGTGTGTGTATGTTAAAAGCACATAAAAGGTATAGCTGACTAGAACAGCAAACCATTCAAAACTAAGACCAAAACAAATGATGAAATGAAAATAAAATCAGGAAAAGGATAAAAGGGAGTTCTACAATTACCATGTCCTCATGGTCTGAGAAAACAGCCAGATCTTCAATAGTTTTCTGAGTAATAAGGGCATTGCTAACTCCAAAAGGCACCACATTAAAAAAAAAGAAACAACTCTTATTTTACTTCATGCAACGATTCCATTCAAAATAACACCTAGATTTTTAGAGTCAGCAACAAATTCTATCAGTCAATTCAGGAACTTCAGTTTTAAAAAAAACTTGATAAAATAAGCATTCTAATGTGGATTTTTTTTTTCCTTCTAAAAATTCAACTTGTTTATCATGTCTTATAAAGAAATATGATTTTATCCAGACTATTCTGTATTAAAAGGTGATAAAACTTGATAGTTGCAATGTGTCTATTTTTCCCTTTATGTAAGTTCTGAAGTTTTAAGACCAGAATCAATATTGTTCATAGAGGCATTGTCTAAACATGGAGTAGGTGCATTTCAATCTCAAAGCTGGGAGCAGAACAGCCAAAAGTCTACTGGCTTAAATGAACTGGAGAAAAAGGCTTAACATTGAAACTCTGATAGCTACAGCTTGATTTCTGTGTTCTGCAATAGATAAATCATGTCCATATATACATATGATTCTTTTCTTGTCTGCAATAAAGCAACTTATCTAAGAGTATTGAATCCTTGGAGTTCCAGTTATTATCTAGATCTTGATTGCCAGGTTGAATTTCTGGAAGAACTTAATTGTATAACCATGCCTAATCTGATGTCTAATGTTTTACGATGCAGCAATTAAAACATTATTGACAACATTTACAAAGCGTTTGTTAGTATTTAAAGAAGATGAAAAAGTACTGCCCAATTTCATGCTTTTTATTCAGAATTAACTCCCACTCTATTCAGTAGAGCTTACACCCAGAAAAGCAGATGTAGGATTAAGCTAACATTTTAAACATTTTTTCAAGAAGTAACTCCCTCATTGAGTTTAACAGGATTTATTTCAGGATATATAACACAAGGAAAGAAATGGTAGAATTTCAGAACTAATCAAAGAATTCAGTAAAACATATCCATTATCTTTCAAATGGGAAATATTTTTTAGTGTAGTTGGAACAAATTGGAATTCAATAAGATGAGTCTAACTATATAGATATGAAAAAGTTTCAGCAGTATGAAAGGTTTCAAATATATTACTCTTATTAGTTATTTACTTGATTAAACAGTATGGGAACAAGAGATTATTGCCTAATTGGCCAAGTAAGAATTTCAGACAATTACAAACTATTCTGAACACAATAGTCCAAGTAAAAATATAATTTATGATTCTCTTATAAGTATTGATTATCTTTACACATAGTTTCAGGGGCAGCAGAACAAAAACAAACAAACAAACAAAAAACCTAAGATGACAGCTGCAACTGTATGATCAAAGCCTCTTTTTACATGTGTTGCATCCCTGCATATTTTACTTCATTTTTAAATTTCAAAAATAAAAAAACAATAGCATGCAAGGTGCTTGCAGTAAATATTGCTTTATGCAGGCTTAATATGTAACTAGGAACTGTTTTTATTATGACTGTTAAGGACTGCCTGCAGCCAGATTATAAACCATTGTTTGAAATGGAAATGCTTGGCACATATCCTTCAAGTGTTAAAACTAAAAGTTTTATCCACCGTACATGGCCAGACAAAACAAAAAATCAATGGATTGCTATTTCCTATCTTCCCTGCCTATATTTCAGTCAGTTTCATAGGATCGGGATAGGCATTATTTCTGTTTGCTTGGAAAAAGAAAAACAAAAACAGGACATGATGATGCAGTTGTTATAAGAATCACAGGTTGCAGATGGGGAAGAACTAACTTCTTATCATATCCCTTTCATATTAGAAAAAGCCCTCAACAAACAAACAGAAATTTAAACAACTAGTACCGGTAAACTGCAGCAAGTTCACAACTATTGCTCTCATCAGATTCTATGGGCCTGGTTTTATAACACAAATAACTTCCCTTCTTCCAGTAAATATGGCATCATATGCTAGTAGCTTATCAAGAGGACTATCTTGAAATGTTCATTATTGTAGTCCACCAGCCAATGGAAAGGAAATTGAAAGGCTGTTAATTCTGGGAGGAGTGACGGTTACAGAGATCAGATTCCTAGAGAGATTAATGCTGGAGAGATTCTGATTTTCAGTACAACTCTGTGTAGAGTATTCTTTTCAGGTTCAGGAGAAGTAAAAGTGGTGAACTCCATGGTGAGCAGTTACTTTTGCATCTTCCCTCTATGCTTAACTTGTTTGGTGCTAAATCCTTGGGGTTACATATTTAATGAAAGTTCTTTCTTGAAGTTCCCACTACATGTTAACTCTTCTACTGACCCAGTTACATGTGATACAAGACAAATCCTATATGTTTATACATCCTGGTTATTAAATGTACCATGCAGAACACATGGAACTAACCAGCTGAATCTGCAACAGCTTAAGGGACACAGCACACCAATCAATGTTAAAACAAGCAAAATTGGCATATTGTATAAATGAAGCTGAAAGATCTTTACTTGATTAGTAATGTGTATAACTTGTAGACAACTTTGCTCTGACAGCTGAAAAGGAGAATTAATTTGATTTGAATGAAATGAGTTTGCATGAAATATTTGTTTTAGGTATGTATATCTGAGAAAGCCATGGTTTCATCTTAATATAGTTGTAAATCTTGATTATAGTCCAGTTTCAGACAACATTCTTAGCCTTACCATCCTATGAATTGACTCCTATACTACCTATTGTTAGGTCCAATCTAATTCAAGATTCTAAGTGAACAATTAAAAATAGTTGAATTCAATAAGTAGAACAGTATGCAATTTCACTTGGAGATTTCTCGAGTCAGGCACAGCTGTCAATAAGGCTCAGAGGTATACAAGGTTTAGGCCTGTCTAACTTCTAATATAAGCGATTATGCTGCAGGTTGCCAGCTTTCATTTGAGTTTTGCTCAGTATTAGAACTGTTCACATATAATACCTTCTTCTTGTGACAATCATTGCCAAGATGCCTCTCCACAAAACCTGCCACACTGCCTTCTGACTACTCTTTGGCTTTCACTGCCACAGCTGTGATGTTCTCTTAGACTGGACAGATCAATACTAGTGGCTGCAGGTGCAGAATCTGGAACCTTGGAATATGATTTCATCTTGTTAAAGCCTGTTGCAGACATTTAGCCAAGTCCAACCTTTAAAACTGGAGCCAGCATTCATTTATATTGCATAATACTGCATTATACCACAGGCTTTTGATTTTGTTCTGTTTTTTCCTTATCGGCCTATACTGACCCTTACTAAATTCTGAAACTTTAGCAACTCAGGACCCCGAAGGTTATGTTAGTTTCAAATTTTAATTTGACAAAATATATTCTGAATCCCTGAGAATCTCCATCAGCTAAGGAAGTCTTCCTCATTAACTAGTTATTGTGCCAACTAATGTGAAGGTGTTATTGAGAATACAGAGTCTATTTCTAATAATAATTTGAAAAATTAGGATGTGATTTGAATTCTTTCAGATTAATTTCTAATATTACAGAAAATTGGAGTTGTTAAATAATCAATCAAAAGGATAAGCTGAAGCATGAATTAAGAACGTTATATATTATATTCTATATGGTATCAACATTTCATTCCATGTCAGATTTAGGAAAAATTCTTTGGATAAAATCTAAATAAAGCAAACAGTAAAATTCTGTCAAAATCCCAGAGCTGTTTGCTTTTTTTACTTTGGATCACAAAGAACCCACTGATCATTGCAAATAACTTAATACTGGAGTAGGTTCACAGTACAAAATTACTTATACAACAGTGATCTGTATGAGAGAACTGTCAGAAAGAAAGATCCCAAACAATCTTCCAAATGAAGAATGAAAAAGTAAATTATTGAATACCCAGTCTTGAATATTATAGAAAATCTGAAGGGAGATCTCAAGCAACACCTAAAAGTGTTTCTGAGCTAAAAAAATCTTCTCTAGGGATGAGTGGGAAAATTCTCCAAAATCAATTATCCTTAGCTTTCTATGAGAAATATTCAGAAGTTCTTATTTCTACCAAAGAAGGTACTAATAAAGTACTGACTGAAAGGATCTTTTGCACTTGCCATAAACGACATTTCTTATTTTGAACTTGTAAACTATACATAAAAGTAAATGTTCAAATCTGCAAAAATAACGTTTTTAACTTCATCCCTGCAGGGAGGCTGTCAGCTATACAGCTCATTTGGAGTTACATTGAAACAGCATAGTCCAGGGATGCGTAAACTTTTGCATTTAGTTGAAAATACAGATAGCATTAACAATTAATAAACACATATATGGGAAGTCAATCTCTGAAGAGAAATGAAACTGGCTCACAATGAAACAGACAAAAGAACACCTTAAAAAATGCCAGCATAATTTCAGGCTATGATGCTTTAATGAAAAATCTTTCTAGATATGTTCATTACAGAAGCTGCCACTTTCCTGATTCTGCCCTTTTTTTCATTCTTTCTTTGTGCTTCTGAGCCTTAAAAGTTGACAATTGATGCACCAAAATCTTTTGTGTGTCAGAGAAAGGAGTTGCTTTTATGCTTCTGAGATGAGGGCATGAAAGAGAGATGATGTGAGAGAGGTTGAACTGGCTCACTCTGTGCTGGAGATCTTGGCTCTTTCATACCTGCTGCCCAAGAATATTCCTTACAACATGCAAAGCTCCTAAAAGTTCCACAGTGGAAAAAGGAAGAAATACTGCAAATGTTACCGTTTGCTCTTTTTTCATAATAGAAGATTGAGATGGTGGTAATTCAAAATGGAAAATGGCATTATAGGGTATGGAAATAGCATTTTGTCTCTCTAAGCTTTGTTTTGGATGCATTATGTAAATGAAAAGCTTTGTACTGGTTTCAGAACCCAGGCAGCAGATTCTTCTAGTTACAGTTTGCCAGAACTAGAGAGAGTTTGCCAGAGAGAGAAAGAGTTTGCAGCATATTCAGTATACTGTTTTCTATGCATAAAATATATTTTCTTTAGGAAAAAATAGCAGAGGAGAACATGTTTAAAAATATCCACTACTATCAAAATTGCCATTTTCTATACTTGCTGGGGACCACATTTGGGGTCATAAGAGGGGGGGCACATTGTGTGGAACACTCCCACAAAGTGCGTCTAGCCATATGACACATTTGACAGGCCTGGGATTTTCTACTTTTTTGTTTTGGGGTTTCTTAAAAAAATTTTCTTTACATTTTTAAAAAGCTTTGTTTCTCAAAGCATAGGAGGGTAACCCTACCAGTTTTCAGCAGCTGTGGCTGAAGGAGGACTCCAGGGCTTCAGATGCCTCCCCCCCCCACTTTTATGAATGTTAGGAGTGTTGGGAAGAATAAGGGCTGAAAAGAGGTGGCCCCATATGTGGGATTTGGCACTGCTCCGAGGCATATATAATGCAACACATTATCTTGGTTGCCAGGAATCTTTCAGACAAAATATTTTAATTCTACACTCCTGCCTTAAGGTAAACAGGGTCTTGGAAAATCCAGTAATAGGTCACTTGTGCCAATTCTACCCTTTTGGTTGGAAATAATGAACAAAACAAATTGCAATTTGACAATGATATTAGAGTTCTCAAACCGGAAAAGTTAAGTGGATTAAAAGACATTCTTAGTGTGTGCTTTCCTAATAAATCAGCTGAAATAGCTAAATCAAGCCAAATTTTCTAGCAAAAGTTGAGATATATATAGTTTTTTTTGCGGGGGGAGTTCACTTAACATCATTAGCTATGATTCTGCTTACTAATAATAATATTTATTTGTTAAATTGATATATTTTCCTCCAAGGAATACAAGGGAACTATTCTCCACTCACATAGAATTCACACAGTGATCTTGGGTGGTGTGTTAAAAAGAGAACATATGACTTTTACGCCATGAATTATGCTCTTAGTAGATTTAGACCTGGGTCTTCAGTTATTAACACTCTGGCCATTATGTTTTCTATCTGCATTTCTTACTTTGTGTTCTAAATTCTTGGGTGACAGAAGCTGAGGGGGGAAGAACAGTTCATTCAGTTTCTGCCACAAAGCAGGACCTAACCCTGAGTTAACCTGTTTCCTTCTGTCCCATCATTTTTTAAATAATGCTTAACTCTCTGTCTCTGCTTATCTTGGTCATACTTGTGGTGCTTGAGGATTTCTTTTCATCCTCAAATTTCTTGGGTTGTATGAGGCAAATATGCCTTTACCTGGACCACCACAGTATCTAAATGGCAGATTCAGAGGAGAGGGAGATGACCCCTTTCTTCTACGATAGAGACAAATCCTTGAGAGGTGTCACAGTGCAGGTCCTTTCTTTCTGTGGCCTTTCTCAGTGTACAGTACACCCCTTTCTACACTTTCTCCTAACTCTTTGATCCTACAGGAGAGAGGAAAAAGAAGATAACATATATGTGAATTCAGTCAATGCAACTGCACTTTGGCCTTCACTCCAGGCAGAATATTGTGTGCTACCTATTCTCCTGTGACAGCAGGCCTGTCTAAAAACGAACAAGCTCATCACTCCATTTTTCCTGTCAATGATAGACATTTTTTAACAACCATGTTTGGCTTTGTAATTTGTAATTTATAGTATTTAGTAAGGGCACATTAAAATATGACCTGGTTCTGATTTATGGCATGCTATCAATATAGAAATTTTAAAAAATAGTTTAGAGTGAATTTATATAATGGTTGTTCAACTTGGTGCTCAAGACTAATGTTTGAGTTACCCAATTCTATGGGACTATCTATTCAGTTGTCCACAGCAGGGGCCAAGAACATGTTTTCCAGTTATAAGCAAATGTAACCATTCCAATCATTCTTAACCCCTGGCCATTCCGTCTGGGGTTACTGGAAGCTGAAGCCCAGAAACAGCTGCTGATTTCTCATTCTTGATTATAGAAAAAAAGTGAATCTTTGTTGCATTTGAGAATTGGAGCCAAAGAGGCAGGAAACCAGAGGCTTGGGAATGAATGAGCCATTTTGTAAACAAAAGCAGGTGTGAGAAAAGTTCTGCAAGTAATCTATCGGAAAAGAGCAGGAGAAAATAGTTCAGCATTTAAATCTTATCTGGCTAGTTTAACTGGGATTTTTTTTTTTTTTTTACTCTGTGTATTCCAGTGAAATGGACAGGTTGCTTGCTAGTGTGTCTCCTGCCATCTGGTAGTTTGATTAGTACTTCTCCTGGGTTTTACAGAAGATAGGGGTGTCCTACTTTGGGAAGGGTTGTCTCCTGTAGCCTTGAAAGAATCACTGCTGCTCCCCCTTCTTGAAAAGTCCTTTCTTGATCTGACTGTATTGGAGAATTATAGTGCTGTGTCTAGCTTTCCCTAGGAAGAGGGTTAAGGTTAAGTTCTTGGTGGGGATTAAAACTTTAGATCATGCTGATGTTTCAATCCTCATTTTATCAGTTGGGCATAAGACAAAACTGTATTGGTCATGATGGTTGTTGATTTTTTTGTCTGTTTCTAATTGTGGGGTATTTGACTTTTCTGGTCATACTAACTTTTAGTCTCCCTTCCATACCATTGACAATTGTATTCTTCTGGACCATTTTTAGGGGTGAAGACAGTGGTGGCAAACCTATGGCATGTGTGCCAGAGGTGGCACGCGGAGCCCTCTCTGTGGACACGCGCCATCACCCCAGCACACGTGGTCTCTAAAAGTTCGCCATCACTAGCCTAAGGCCAGCCAGCCTGGAGCCGCCATTGAGGAGCCCACCATCCCACCTGCCAGAGACCCCCTGGATCTCCCCCAACCCTGCTCTGTCCGGCTCCCACAGGTGTCCTCCCCATAAACAACGAGGTGGCCACGCCCCCCCGGCCCTGCCCACCCAGTCTGCCATGACTACTGCAGCCACACCCATTCGATGGCCACACCCACCCAGTCTGCCACGCCCACTGTAGCTGCGCCTGCCAAGTGGGCCACACCCACCCGGCACTCAGCGATACATAAGTGAGTTTTGGGTTGCAGTTTGGGCACTCGGTCTCTAAAAGGTTCGCTATCCCTGGGTTAGGAATTGTGAGAAGTATCCTCTAGTGGTTCCATTTCTTCCTTAATGGATGGTTCAAGTCAATGTTGCAAATGGGGACATTCCAGTAAAATGCAATAAGGCTCAGTTTTCTCCTACTCCTTAATATCTACAGGAAGCTACTGAGAGATGCTATCATTTGTTCAGAATGTGGTATCATCAGGGCTTTTTTTCTCATAGAATGCCCAGAATGGAGTTCCGGCACCTTTTTTGGATGGAACCTTGTAGGGTAGGCAAGGCGGATTGTATGATGTGTGTGAGTTCCGGCACTTTTTTTTTTTTTTTTTTTTAGAAAAAAAGCACTGGGTATCATCAATATGTTGTCAAGTATCATCAGTATGTTGTCTCTCTGGGCTGCTCCAGCAATGAAGTCCAAGACTTATCCTGATGCCTAGAGGCTGTTAGGGTTGAGATGGGAAGAAACACGCAGCAACTGAATCCAAACAGAATGGAGCAGCTATTAATTCAATGAAGTTCTTTGCTGCTTCTGGTATTGTTTCTTGAGAACGTTAGCATTATTCCAGAGGGACTCGGTCTGTAACTTGGGCTCACTGCTGCTGCTGGATGGGCAGATGAAGCTGTGGTCTAAAGGAATATTCCCCAAATTTAGCTAGAGTTCTGATTGCTTTGGAAGCAGGGAAACATTGTGATAGTGATTCATACCATACTTACATCACCCATCCCAGATCTTCAACGTCGACTAGACTAGGAAACAAGAATTATGAATGCTAATTTTACTTTTATTATAAGATTACAGAAGCAGAATCTTGCAAGTCTGAATGCAATTCCTCCTTCCGTCTCTTTATCTACATAAGAACTAGAGAGGATTATGTCTGAGACATAGTTCTGCCCTAGACTCAGCTTTCTATTATCTGATACCTCTTGGTTGCATTTCTCCTGTATCTTACAGTTATGCTTACTGTCCATTACTTTCCACCATGCTAGATTTCTGCAATTCACTCTTTATGGGATCATCTTTAAAGACCACCTGAAATCTATAAATCATTTAAAATGCAGTTTTCCTCCTTCCATTAGAATCAGCCCACCCAGTAACAACATCCTGAGAACATTTGCTTGGAGTTCCTCATTGTCATGAAATTAGGGATTGAGGCCAGTTTGATTTGATCTTCTGCAGCAAGCAAAAAACTTCCTTCTTTGCTTTCTTAAGTTAATAGAGAGAAAGCCACAGGAATGTACATCAAAAATTGTTGTACAGAAGATTGCAGAATTCTAGAAATTAAATAAATATCCTGAATTATCCCTTGAAAAGTTTACTCCTCTAAATATTTCTATATATAATTAAGTAAACTGTGTCTCTTACTCAGTTATCTTTACACATATGGTCATAAGCACAAGCAGGAGTTTTATCCTGCTTGGGTTTATTATTTGTCATTCAAATGTGTGACTTGCCAATGAGCTCAGGGGTTTAGTTCACATGGAGATAATAAATCTGTATTAAAACTGTGCAACTGAGATGGTAGATGTATTTATTTATTTATCAGAAACATTTGTATTCTGTTGCTCCACAATCAAGAGTTCCCTGACTTATAATAAAAAGTGTAAGAGCTTGTTTACTTTAGAATTAATATTATAGTGAAAATTATTGTATTAAAATATATTATTGATGTACATCAAAGTGTATTTGCTTGTTGATTTGTATATCATCATAGTGCTAATTGCTTTCAGATTCATTACTTCTGATCAGTAGTCAGATTAGTCTTCTCAAATTGCTGATGGCCTCAAGAAATGTTGGGTTACAAGTCCCAACTTAGAATTCTGAGAATTATTGTCCAATATAGCTGGAGTGCACCTGATTAGGAAAGACTGGAAGTAACTCACACATAATAATTCTGAGTTAGATTGATAATCTGATCTAATATAAATTAGGTTTTTGTATGGGACTGTCTTGAATTCTTTATAAATTGGCCTGAGATTTTTCTCTTTATCGTGATTTGGCCTTGGCAACTCAACCCCATCTGGAGTAGGAGTAGGCAAGTATTCTAGTAGGCAAGTACTGTCAGTACTGTCATCTCATCAGGCCAATTTACTTGAAGTGAAAACAACTAAGAGTACCACCTTAAACACTAACAAATTCACTAAATCATAAATTTTATGGGCGTAAATGTATCTGATAAAATGGAATGTTGTCCCTGAAGGAAGTTGGCACATAAAAGTGTAGCTGTTAAGGTGCCATGCTCCTTTTGTTATTTCGGCTGCGTAAATGAATACCACTTGAGAAACTTTAAAGGGCACATTTTAAGCTTGCAAACTGATAATGAATAACTTCTCTAAATGGGCTTTTCCCCATTACTGTACTGGAATGCCTTCAGCTTGTAGAAAGCTACTACTGGCATGAAATTTGCTGTATCCCTTCTCTTTTTCTTTCCTGCCTCTATTTAATTTGTTCCTGTCCCCAGGCTTCCCTCTGCAAAGCCTTAACCAATTGGATACATCATGAGGCTGTCCTTGAAATATGTTGGATTAAGTACGAAAATGCTGCTTTAACACCACTACAACTAGCCCATCTCACTAGTGGTCTGGAATGAGATGAAGGTAATGCCATGAGAACACTGGAAAAAATGTATCTGAAGAACCATCTCACCCCAATCGGTCTAACCTACCCCACTTGTTCCAGCAGGAAGGGTTTACTTTGGATCCCATGGGAGAAAGAATTTTAGCTGGTGGAGTCCAGAAGTGGCCTCTGCCATCTGGAATATTGCCCCATCCGAGGTGAGGTCCACCCCACATTCCTGGCCTTCTAGAAAAGCCTAAACATTTGGCCAGGAGATCTGATAGGAGCCTGCTATGTTGGGGGTGGCTGATGGAGCAGAGAAGATAACTACCCCATCATCTTGATTTTTAACTTTTCTATTCAATTTTTCTAATTTTAATTATTTTTAGCACTTTTAAACTATTTATTGTAACTTGCCCAGAGTCACAGTATTAGTGAGATGGCAGGATAGACATTTAATAAACAAACAAATAAACAAGCAAATAAATATTTCTATGGTTTGCTCCATAGTCAGATGCAAGTGTACAAAGGCTCTTTATGTCACACAAAGTTATCTATTTGTACTCACATATGGTAAGAGATGCTTGTAATAAGATGTGGATGTCAATTTCAAAATTTTAGCTGAAAATGCGAAATTTTGTATTGGAAGTGCTTATTGGGTCTCTATTTACCATAGCTGTATTGGCTGTTAGTTGTGACAACTGGAGGCTTACACAGTGAGTGCAGTGGCTATGCTGGCTCGGCAAGATGGGAGTTGTAGTAAAACAGAGCTATAGCATATTTTCTCAGCTGAATGGGAAAAAGGTGTTTAGATGGAAGAAGACAGGGTGCAAAAACCAGGAGTGTCACTGATTTATAGCTTGTGCCAAACCATAATTTGTTTTGTGTTGGCTTAACCCAGGCATTGTGTGTAAAACCATTTTATGGATCAGTCTGCGGTATTCACCCAGCTGCTTGTGACTAATTTCAGAATCCATGATTAGCACCATTACTGAGCCCAGTTTTGGCCTCATTGTAAGTTATATATGTTGCACATGTTATTACATGGGCATGGGGTGGGGGCAAAGTTCTTGTCCAGAGCTTAGCACACAAATGATTTCTCAGCGTTTGGGGAGAAAATGAGGCTTTGTCGCATCCACAGCTTACAAGGTCCTCTACACTACAGCAAGATGAGTCATAGCCTTTACCAACAGCATTGAGAGGTAATGCGGACAGTGAATGGAAAAGGAAAGAGGCAAAGGCAGCCTGGAGTGCTACGTGCTTTTTCGGTTATGTCTTCATTCCATTCGTGTTTTCTTTCTGGGAACTTGGGAGTCTTCGCTGGAGAGGCTTTGCCAGTCCTGAAGTGCACTAGCCGCGAATCTTTGGCGCGTCATAATGTGCCCGAATAACGGGGGCTTTCTTACATTTTAAAGCCTTTCGAAATGGTCCAACGGGACGTACCGTTTTCTCTGTGATACATTTGATGTGGCATGGTGGAGAAAGAAAAACTTCAACCAGCGGGGTTTATAAGGCAGTAACCGTGTTGCCACACCCCTTTTCCTTTGCGGCATCCTGGTCTCAACGAGTGTGTGTGTGTGTGTGTGTGTGTGTGTGTGTGTGTGTGTGTGTCTATCTCTCTCTCTCTCTCTCTCTCTCTGTGTGTGTGTGTGTGTGTGTGTGTGAGAGAGAGAGAGAGAGAGAGAGGTGGAGAAATATAAAGCAGGTGAATTTCGCAGCCCATTCACCCGGTCTGCATGCCAAGGAGAAGCGGATTCTTTCTTTTAGAGCTTCTAACAAAAGGCGGCTTCAGTCCCCAATATCCTATTAGTCTCAGCGAGTTGACTCTCGGATTCCTTGTTCCAGAATGACAACAACAGTGTTCGGGCTCAGCGGAGGGTTTGTAGAAGGCAGCGGCCGGGAGGGCCGTCCTTAAAGGAAACAGGAAGTGCCGAGAAGTAATAACGCAACGTGCTCGGGGTAGGCAATCGTCCGGCTCGGAAGCGCTCCTTCAGCAAGCCTCTAATCTGGCGCGGGGGTTTATGACATCGCTGTTTCTTGTGAAACTCTCTCTTCAGGTACAGGATTTCGTGCCCGGAGGGTTCACTATTCGTTTGGAATCTGATCCCGCGCCAACCGGGAATGTTTTCCCTCCGGCTCTCCCCGCCGGGTATTAAGTATATATATAGGAAAGTTGAACAGACGTGACGGTTCTTTCTTTTCTTTTTTCTTTTTTTAACTGAGGATAGTCTGTCATTTTTGCTTGCGAGGCTCCCTCCTCCCCTCCTCCCCATCAGTAATATATGCGTTTTCATTGATTTTACTGGAGGCGGCTTTAAGCCCTCCGTTTCATAGTGAAAGAAAATTCCCAAAGCGGGATTTCTTTCTTCGCAGTCGAAGCCTTGGGCTCCCTCTTTTTTTTTTTTTTTTTTCTGTCGAACAGCCGCTTCCCTTCCTGGGTAGGGTGTCTGCTGGAGAAGCAGCGGAGGACACGCCGTGGCAGGATGGAGAACCCACCTAGAGGGGCCCCCTTGACGCTAGCACATCTTCACTGCAGCCCGGGGGCTAATTCTGCTGCACAATGATAGTGTCCCAAGCTCCCAGGAAGAAAGGAAGATACATGGTTTTCGAAGGTCAGTGTTGCAAATCATATTTATAGGCGGAAGGAAGGAATGCAGGATCTTCCACCTGCAGAGCGGACTTTGGGTCGGGTGGGTTTTTCTCCTGCGAGTATCACCTCTCTATCCAAGGATGTTACCAGACATTCCGGAGTAACAGTAAACAGCATCTCGGACCCAATTCCTTGAGGGAACCTATTAAAGGAAAGGAGAGTTCACAGAGAAGAATGTTCAGAGGATGCAGGACTTTCAATTGTAGTCTTTGGGCAGGGCAAAGAGGTCCACACATGTTTTTAGTTCTATAGAATATAGTATTGGCTAAAAAACCACAATCCTAAAGATGGACACTGCAGCAAAGAAATCTATATTTTAACAGCAGGATTCTAAGTGTGTTTTCTCAGAAGGAAGTCCTGTGATTTTGGTGAGACTTACCCCCTGCTTACACTTAAGTGTCATGGAATTGTCATCTTCCTTACAGTTGAAAGGGCAGCTTTGTAATGGCGTTAAATGGCATCCTGGGAGCACCTTTGGTTCATAATGGTGTGTCGACGTTGGAGCAAGAAAATAGCATTGCATAGGACCCTCTTCTCTGAAGTGAGTCAAGGAGCTTTATTTCTAGATGAAAAGTTTGCTTTCTGTGCAGTTATTCTTCATGTTTTGTCTCTTTTTTCTTGCCAAAAGAAATAAGGAATGCTGAATATGTATTTAAGAAGGAAGAAAAAGCAATATCTGTTTCTAAAGGACAGCATGGCAAAACAGTATGAAGTTTTGCTTTTCCTCTTAAAAACTGATCTCACACAGATGGCAAGAAACTCACTTTTGACTCACATTTTCCTATTGTTTAAAATGCTGCATATGAAGACACTTTAATTTATACTTGGGATTTATCAATGGAAATTACTGCCTTTATTTAGGATCAGCTACATACAGGTCTATTTCTTTTAAAATATCTTTTCTTACACAAGCAAATGTCATTAATGGACGGACCTAGAGTTAGAAAACAATAAATTCTTCAAATTCAGCTCAACTCCCAATGACTACTCGGACACATCCCTGCAGTTTTCTAGGGGACAATATAGAAGTTATTTGCAACTGCATTTTTCCAGGATTTTTTTTTTTTTACTTCCCAATCTTGCGTACAGAAGGTCTCTCATGTATGTACCAACCAGGCCCAACACTGCTTAGCTTCTGAGTCCAGATTTGGTCTGCAGGTGCTAGAAAATTTTAGGAAAATTCTGTTCTCTATGCTGGAGCTCTTGAAGCACATGGAATATAATATATATATGTATATATAAGCATATATATTGAAAACAATTGCAATAGTCCATTACACCAACTGATGCTGTTGTTGCTGTGGAGTGTACCTATGAATACCGCAAGAGATAAAAGTTTTGGATTGATAAAGACTGATGCTGACAGAACTATGAATGTGATGCATGTAAACAATTTCCCATTCAGGAGGCATTCATGGATATGGTGAGTAATTGCTGCATGCTTCAGCAAAGAGCCATCTTTTCCCATCCACATCCCACTAAACAAGATCTTGACTATGACTATGTCTGTGATATAACCTTCTGTCAGATTTGGCCCTATTGGTTGGGGACTGTAAGAGTCTAACAAACATGGGAGGAAGTCCCTGATTTATTAGCTAAACAATATGGCAAATGATTATTTAGCACCTTGGATAAAGATGAATCAGTCTGGAATGGTAAACCAGATGGAACAAAAATGCATGAGATATAATCAAGTTTTATATAAACATATGACGTCATTCTGCCTGAATTTGGTACGTTTTATCCATACATGTATATAACTTTTTAGTGTTTTTCCATTTGAATCTCTCCCTATAGAGGTATTACACTGAAAGGGCTGCTTAGCTCATAAGCAACTGGATGTATGTCTTTTCCTCCCTTCCCCCTTTCTCCCTGCCCCACCCCCTCTTTGCTAGAAAATGCACCAGAATATGAATGATGCTTCCTCTAAGAAATCCTCTACACATCCTCTTTTTAAATATGTAATATCACTAAAAGATTAAGAATGAATGACCACTTTGGGCAAGTTGCATACTTTAATTTTTTTTTAAAAAAAAATTGCTCTGTAAGAATAATTAAAAAGAAGCATTTGTGGCTTAGAAATTTTATGTTATTCTTTTCTGTTTTCCTGTATAATACATATATAATGATATGATTTGCTGGTACTATTACAGTACTTAGTAGCATGCTATGGAGAATTGTCAATGTATGTTTATACACCATAAAATACATGCTAGGCTCTTTCTCTAGGGACTTCTGCATCTTTCTCTTAAAGAGCAACAAAAGCAACATTTTATTTTTCTTTAAGTATCATACCAAGATTTCATTTATATTATTTGAAACTTGGCAAAGAAAGGGCTCTGCATTGCTTTCCTATAACAATTCCTAAAATAATAAAATAAAAGGAAAAATAAATTGCATGTTTATATTCATCAAATGACCCAATTAATAAGATGTTTTGACTTTACTAATTCACATTTCTTGCACTAAGTATGCTTTTTCTCTGTTTCAAAGCCAGACATTATAAGCGCTTGGTGACAGCATAAAAATCTCGTAATTGTAGGAACTCAACTTTTCCTTTCCTGGTCAGGGACATATCTATGCTTATCTGTATGCAATTTCTTGTTTATTCACATATTTTTCATTTAAAATTTCTTTTTTTCTTTTAAAGTAAGCATATCTGATCAATAACCAAATCATAGTGGCAATCATAAACTTATTTTTTTTTTACATGAGTTGTATTAGTTCTTCCCACTTTTCCCCTCTTCACTCTATTGGTTATGAGAAGTAGGTGGGGAGAGATAAATGAAAGTAATGCAATTTTAAACAAGTTGCTTTTCATGAGAAAAACTATCTTGCAGACATTGCTCATTATGAAAATGGCCACCTGTATCTTAAACTGATTCTCTTATAGCCTGGTCATAAAGCAGTCTAGAGATTTTTGGATAAACGTATTAGCTTGGCACAAACCATTGGCATACCCGAAAATAATTAAGTGATCATGGGTGATCTTATCATGAAGTAACAAGAAATAGCTGCTTCAGACAACAGATTCTAGAGGAGATATTAGTTCCATATCTTCAGTGTAGGCGATTAAAAGGAGAGAAGAAGACTAAGAGGCAGAACAAGGTGCAGGGACAAATTAATATTTCAATTCATGTCTAAAGCAACCATTATGGAGGAGAGATGCATTCATACGGCATATTAACTGAGAAACAAGATTCCAAGGTAGTTGTGTGAATTAGCTCCTGAGATTTAACCAGCTAAGGTAATCAGGATTATATTTAGCTCCCAAAGATCTTCTCAGACCCAGAGTGGAATAGGAATATGTGACACCAATCCCAAAGATTGGCGAGCAATATGAGACCTTGAATACACATGTCTAGATATAGATACTGGGAACCAAGCCTTCTGTGGTGAAATAATAATAATAATAATAATAATAATAATAATAATAATAATAATAATAATAATAATCCCCCAGTGAGGCACTACCTTGACGTGGTTGTGGGGCTTGTGTACTCTGAGGAAGATGAGAGCTATGCCAGAGGTTCAACCATACTGGACAGGTCTCATCAGAGGAGTCAGACAAAGAGTGTCTCTCCCATAAAAAATATGGTGAGACGTAAATTTCAGAATGCCATACCGGCTCGGACGTCGCCCGGGTTAACAAGGTCCGCGCTAGATATTGGAGTTCCTGGATATCTGGTGAAAAATGGGTTACAGGACTCAGGACTGTTGGCTGAGCAACCAGGGCCAGCAGCTGCAGAACTACTGGAAGAAAAGGTGTTTACCCGTCGCAGATACACAGTGATGGAAAACAAAGAAATAATGATCTGTTACTATAGATCAAGTCCAACAAGACGAGGATATCTAAAACGAATGCACCAATTCTGGAAAGAACAACATCCAGAATCAGAAATAACAGAACAGAGACTAGCAGATCAACGCCGATTTATAACACGAAATAAAGTATTTACAGAAACAGAATTGGACGAACTGCAAAGGTTTACCCAGGGCAAAGAAATCAAAGCCTTACAAGAAGTAATTCAGAATGTAGAGGCAAACCAGGGGGAGTTGGCAGTGAAAGAATCCAGTAGAGATATACAACTGTTCTCATTTGGAAACCAGGCACCTCTACCTCAGGAAGAACAAAACCCTCTAACTAAAGAAATAAAAGAATTGAAACAAAGAATAACTGAGCATCTAGAACAGCACAAAAACAACAGAATAAGGCTGCCTGCATTGAAGCTTGTTCCAAAGAAACAGCTAGCACAAGCATTAAAAGATGCAAATACTGCAATAGCAAGTATAAGCACCAATTCACTGCAAGAAACAAACCAATTAATGTACAGCACAGCTGCAGTTATAACAGAATACCTGGGATGTAAAATCAACAAAAAAGAAAAACAAACAAACAGTGCACCACAAAAATGGAAGGTTAGACTAGAAAATAAGATCAGCAAGTTAAGATCACATGCAAGCAAGCTAGAACAGATGAAAGAAAAGAAGCTGAAGAACAAGAAGACCAAAGAATACCTAATCAAGAAATACCACTTAGAAACAAGGAAGATCAAGGAAGCACTGGAAATAATAAAGCAACAAATAACAGCTATAGCCAGGAAAATCAGTAGATATGAAGCTCGAATTGCAAACTATAGGCAGAACCTCCAATTTCAATCCAATCAGAAACGTTTCTACCAATCCATCAATGGAGAAACTGCAAGAATCAGTCAGTACCTGACAAGGAAGAAACAGTGCAGTTCTGGAAGCAGATATGGGATAACCCAAAGAAATACAACAAGGATGCGGCTTGGTTAAAAGAGGTGGATGCAAATAAAACAGAAGTTGAAATGAAAGAACTAGTAATAACAACAAAAATGGTAGAAAAAAGAGCAAAGAAAATCAAAAATTGGTCAGCACCAGGTGAAGATGAACTGCATGGGTTTTGGTTGAAACATCTAACTGTTATACACCCACTCATTGCCAAGCAGTTCAACAATATACTACAAGGAGGAGAAATTGAAAAGTGGCTAACAACTGGGAAAACCTACCTAATAATGAAAAATCCAGCAAAAGGGGCAACACCAGGTAACTACAGGCCAATTACCTGCTTACCAACAACTTTCAAATTACTAACTGGTGTGGTAGCTGATGCAGTACAACAGCATCTAGTTGAAAACAATCTCTTTCCACCTGAGCAGAAAGGAAACCGCCCCAATAGCAGAGGAACAAAAGATCAACTCCTAATAGACAAAATGATCTTGGAAAACTGCAAGAGAAGGAAGACCAACCTGAATGTGGCATGGATTGACTACAAAAAGGCATTTGACTCTCTGCCACATGACTGGATAATCAAGTGCCTAGAAATAACAGGAGTCAGTAGAAACATCAGAAAATTTGTGCAAAGATCGATGGCACAATGGAAGACACAGTTGCAGATCAATGGTGAGAAAGCTGGGAGAGGTTAATATCAAGAGAGGAATATTTCAAGGAGATTCATTATCACCATTACTATTTGTTATTGCACTGTTTCCTCTGTCAACAATACTGAATAACTCAGGACATGGCTATCAAACATCAAAAACATCTGCCAGACTATCCCACCTCCTTTACATGGATGATCTGAAGCTGTATGGAAAAACATCATCTGAAATAGAATCGCTGCTCAACACTGTCCGTATATATAGCCAAGATATTGTAGTGGAGTTTGGCTTGGACAAATGTGCCACACTTACTATCAAACAAGGAAAAATAGTGAAAACTGAAGGAATCAAGATGCCCCACGAAAATAACATTAAGAGTCTGGATGAGGAAGAATACTACAAATACTTGGGTATCCTTCAAGCTGACAACATCAAGCACACTGAAGTCAAGAAAAAGATTAGAGGTGAATACATCAAGAGAGTGAAGAAGATCTTAAAATCCAAACTCAATGGAGGAAATACCATAAAGGCAATCAACACCTGGGCAATCCCAGTCATTAGGTACACAGCTGGAATAGTGGACTGGACTCAAGCAGAACTAAAAGCAATGGATAGGCAGACCAGAAAAATAATGACAATGAATCATGCCCTTCATCCACGCAGTGACATTGATAGACTTTATCTACCAAGGCAAATAGGTGGGCGTGGAATGCTACAAGTACATCAGATGGTTGAAGAAGAAAAAATGGCTTTGGAAGAATATCTGAAGAACAATGATGAAGATGCACTGAAATTAGTATATCAGGAAGGCTTACTAACTACTGGAGAGACCAAACTGGCCTACAAGAAAGACCAAATGAAGAACAGAATAGAGGCATGGGAAGACAAAGCACTACATGGCCAATACATGAAAAAAATAGCTGGGAAAGCAGATAATAATAAAACCTGGCAATGGCTAAGAGCAGGAAAATTGAAGAAAGAGACCGAGGGACTAATTCTGGCTGCACAAGACCAAGCCTTAAGGACAAATGCATACAAAGTCAAAATTGAGAAGACAGCAACAGACAGTAAGTGCCGCCTATGCAAAGAAGCTGAAGAAACAGTGGACCACTTGGTAAGCTGTTGCAAGAAGATTGCACAGACTGATTACAAGCAGCGACATGACAAAGTAGCAACAATGGTGCATTGGAAGATCTGCAAAAAATATCATTTGCCTGTAAGCAAAAACTGGTGGGATCATAAAATAGAGAAAGTCATAGAAAATGATAAAATTAAACTGCTCTGGGACTTCAGAATTCAAACAGACAAGCACCTGCAACATAACACCCCAGACTTAACAATTGTCGATAAGAAAGACAAAAAAGTCTGGATAGTGGACGTGGCAGTGCCTGGAGACAGCAGAATAGAAGAGAAAGAACTGGAGAAGATAACAAAATACAAAGACCTACAAATAGAAATAGAAAGACTGTGGCAAAAGCAAGCAAGGGTAGTACCAATAGTCATAGGCTCCTTGGGTGCAATCCCAAAACAACTGGAGCACCACTTGAACACCATTGGCATTGACAAATTTGCTATTAGTCAATTGCAAAAGGCGGCCTTATTAGGAACTGCTTCCATCCTGCGACGATACCTGTAATACCATCAAACATCTACATCTGCCTATCCCAGGTCCTGGGTAAGTACTCGATAGGTAGACAAAATGCCAAATCCAGTCTGAACATCTGGCTGACTGTGCGATGATTGAGAATAATAATAATAATAATAATAATAATAATAATAATAATAATGTTGGAAGGGACCTTTGAGGTCATCTAGTCCAACCCCTTGCTCAGGCAGGAAATCCTACACGATTTCGGACAATGGCTGGTCTCCCTTTAGGCCAAGGGTATAAACTGTGACATTGGGGGAAACATGGTCTCCCAACTCCATGCCAAAGTGAGGCATGTGTATCTATATGTATTAGTGTGAGGCAGGTTGTCGAATATAATGGGTGCCATTTCATCCATTAAAGCCCCAGGAGCCTCCAAAGACATATCTTAGTCCTGTTTACTTTGGGGTTTTCCTATATGTTGTGGAAAGCCTGCTGTGGCTCTTGGGCTTACAGAATATGTGCATTTATTAGCATTCCCTTTTTCCTTGAATGCAGCATCCAAAATCCATAGTACTGTAAGCAATCTTGCATAAAATGTTGCTTGCTTTAGAATATGCTGATGTTAACATGTATTGAATATAGCCAGTTGTTTCCAGCTTGCAGAGACTAGAGATCCAGTGCCAGTAAAGCAACATAAGGGTGAATTATTCTATTGTTAGATGTTGTTGACAAGCTATTTGAGAGTGTTTCACTTGGTATTCACCTTTATAGATATATTAGTACAACCCTGTTCTATAAAGATGAGGTTGGTTGAGAAACATTTGCAATTAGAGACAATAAGTGGAAAACCTTGCCCATAGCCCTTCAAATATTTACTCTTGATGTAGTTCTACATATTTCTTTATAGCTGGAAAACATTCTTGTTGCATAAATATTTTCACATGGGAAGGGAACACATTGCCTGTTTCAAATTCCTCAGGTGCTTGTGATTATGTGACCGTGTAGTCTAGAAAACTTAAAACCCAGTATCATTAAATACCACATATGACACATTGTTCATGAAAGTAAACAAGAATATAAAATAGGCTTAATATTTAAACTAATGGAAAGAGACAGAAAAATAAAACGGGATAGTAATCGAATTGAATATGAGTCAGCAATGAGTCAGAATACGAATGAAACCATGTAATTAGCAAAAAAAAGCTCAGTGCCCAAGAATGAGAATAGGAAAAGACTACTTTGTCCAGCCTTGACACAGCTAAGCATTATGTTAAAAAAGTAAAATCTACTGTGAAACCTGAGAGAACTGTTACAGACAATAAGATAAAATACAGCAGGTTTCATAGAACAACTAGAAGAGAAATACAGTGATTGTCAAAACAATTGTCTTATTGAATAGAAGAGGAGAGTTTCCTTCTGCAGAGATGTTGAAAAAAAAGTTGTTTCACTTTGTTGTCCCGTAGCCGACAAATTTCTTTTTGGGTAGATGTATATTTATTGTCTTCTTCATATAGGTCTTTTATCTAGCTAAATGCAAGCTTCAAATTAATCAGCCAGTTTTGGCCTAGAGCTTGTGCAGAGCCAACCTATATGATTATTTTATTGTTGTACAGTCTGACAAAATTGTTAATTTTGTAAACTATGCCTAAGTTACCCATAACTTTGGTAAATATGTGATGTGAACACAACCATTATAGGATCTTAATAACTTAGCAAATTAATTTGAAGAGCAATCAATTTCCTCTTAGAATCTTGCCTGCAATCTAATAGATTTCACTAGAAAGCTGAGCTGCCACCTGTGCACAGAATGACCTTCTGTGTGATTCTAAACAACTGATTATGTAGAAAAAGGAATTTCTCACCCCAGATGACAGGCTGAAATCCTGTTCTTCAGCCACTATTATCATGATCATTTCAATTTCCTGTGCATCTGGTCATTACACCTGCCTCGGAATAGTCAATTTAAGTTTTATAGATTAGATTGTAAGAAGGTATTGCTTTATTTCTAATAGATGTGTCAAATTTACAGGCTGCTTATGTCAACGCTGAGTTTGCCTTTTTATTTAATGTTGGCTTTGAACATTCTTTTTGGTGCAAAAACAGGATTAAAACATTGATTTTAATAAATCAGTAATAATTGTATTATATACCTGTGTTATGGGGCAGCTATTAGCCAGTGGGAAACAAGCCCAGTTTGGATAGAATAATTGTTTCACAGGGAATCTCGTTCAGAGATTTGATTGAATTATTTTAAAATAAAATCAAACCTCAGGACTGAATATTCACATGGTTCTAGTATCTATTATATATTGGTAAATAATGTTTGGCTTAGGACTTCTTCATTTGTGATTTTTGTAGTCCAAAAATAGCATAGAGAGACACATTTATTTATTTACTTGATATCATATGTGTTATGATGTCATTGTACAAATAATTTATGTATGTATGTACGTACATATTTATTTAACACATTTACATAGCTGCCCATTTTATAACCAGCTCTGGGCAACTCCTAATAAAAAATAAAACAACATAAAAACCATAATGCAAGTTTGATCCCTTAGGGAACTAAAACTCTTGACTCCATTTGAAGTGAAAAAGCACTTTTACTAAGGAATACTGGTTGCAGTAGAGTCAAGTGGAATCTGAAATTCTCGCCTAGCAATACAGAACTAAAGCCCTGTTTTCCCTCAGCCCTCTCCCCATGGTATGTAGCGTAGCTAATCTAGCACTGCCATGATGCTATGAGAAACTCTGAGGTATTTGGCTGGTAAAATTCCACACTGAGGGCAAACGGCCTTGAAGATGCCAGAGTGCCAGAGTGCCATTAACTGGATAAGCTGCTCTGTTCTTCAACCAATTTCCCCCTCCCAATTTCCCATCATAAAAGTATAAAGCAAACTGACCATTTGTTCCTTCCTTGTTCCCCTTCCTTCCCCCACTGATGAGAGGACTCCGTTTAAAGCCAAAGCTGGTAGATTTGACATTAAGCACTTTAAAAATGTTAAAAACAACAAAAATTGGTGCCACGTCATACAGTCCCTTATCACAGCACTTGGGGGAGAAGTCAGGTCTTCAAAGCTTTACAGAAGAAGGATACAAGCCTACCAAACTTCAAGGGGCAGAGTGCTTCATAGAGCAGGGACTGCCACATTACAATAAATTTTAGATTGGGCACGCTTCCTAACTGTCATTAAATGGCAATATCTGGAGGAAGAGAGTAAGAGTGTGCCTACCCTATCTGATTTGTTAGGTCAGGTAGATGTTCTTAAGGAAAGGGGGTCCTGCAGATAACCTAGCCCTATGCCATATGGCTTTAAAAGTTATGCCCAGCATCTTGGATTGCACCCACAAAGAAACTGGGAGCCAGCACAGCGAGCACAATACAAAGATATTACATGGTCAAACCGATGAGCCTCTATTATTGTGTGTGCTGCTATATTATATTATGGGCCAGTTAAAGATTCCTGGTTCTCTTCAAGGACAGCTCCATGTAGAGTGCATTGCAGTAATCCAAACAGGAGGTGACCAAGGCATGAATGACTGTGAACAAAGCCTCTGGGTCCAGGAAAGTGTGCAATTGGTGCATTAGATGAATCTGCATACCTCCAACTCCAGCAGTGGTTGCCACCTGCTCCTCGAGCAGGAGCCGTGAATCTAAGAGGACCCCAAATTGTTCCTCAGTTCACTCATGGAAAGGGCCACCCTATCCGGAGTCAAAGATGAAGTATCCTCTGGGCTTGGGGAGCCAAAATCTCATCTTGCTAGGGTTGAATTGAAACCGATTCTTCCCCATCCAGACCCTTACATCAGCTGCATCATAATGTCATAATGCAAATGATGATCGTATGTTGTTTATGTTAATTGAACAATGTCATCAGTATGCAATCATTTGCCCCTTCCTCTTGACCCCAGTGGTCATTAGCTGAAGGCTATTTCAGCAAAGTGATATGTTAGAGCTTTGGATTCACAGAAATAAGTCTGTAGGAGATAAAATAACCAAGAGGTTATTGAGTCCTGACTTAGGCCATCATAAAACAGACATAGATTTCTGTTCACCATGATTCAAGTTAGTTATAAATATTTCCATGCAGATTTTTCAGATGAGACTTGGTAAATAGGAGATATAATCCCAAGGCTGAACAGAAATCTTAATATCCTTCAAGCAGTCTTTATGAAGGTCATTGCCCCAATATGTTGAGATTTTTTCTGAATGTAGTGAAATCCATATCAATAGCAGGAACTTGAAGATTAATTTTTCTTTTTTGTTCATTTTCATCCAAATATCTTTTTAACATTAACCAAAGGCCAAATGGTTTAGCATTCAAGAACTGCACGAAAGAGAAAGAAAACAAAAATAATGCCATGATTTTCTATTTTATTCAGAAAACAAGTATGTGTTTAGATCACCAACAATTCAACAATTTATGAGTCAACTGCTGTTGGATAAACATCATTCCTGTTTGCTGATCCCAAAAGTATAGCACAATTTCTTTCTTGGAGCTTTTATTTATTGCCATACAGTACGTATAAGTCACGCTTCTTGCTAAAGGCATGGAAGATATGTGTGTGCGAATACCTATTTATGACATTTGCAACTGAGGAATAAAACTGAATATAAAATATAATGTAAACATATTACAGATTTCCTAGGAAATGGTCACTTTCTCCACAGCTTTACATGCATCTAGAAATTAAAAAAAAGGGAGGGATTAGGTTTGGACAAAAAAAGACATGCCTTGATATTATTGAAGTTGCAGTACCCTGCCTTAAACTGAGATTAGGAGATAGCAAACTAAGACTATAGTTCTATACCATTTACTGGGATAATACCCTTGCCCTTCAACTCAGGTGAATGGCACACCAATAAGCAATAACTGATCTCAAAAGCTAAATTGTGTTAATCTTCATTCATATTTTGTTTGCAGACTACAAAGAAATACAAGGCCTGTAATGTAGTCTAGAAAATTCAAAAAAATATTAACAGAAGATAATAGAGAAATATTCTGTATTTTTGACAAACTATATGAATGTCACTAAGAGTTGAGATTGACTCCAATGAGACTTACCCATTAACTCTTATGGAACTTAATAGGACTAAGTTTTGAATATAAACACACAGCATTTTAATTGTTTTAAGTGTGGACAACATGAGGTCCAGACTTCCAAATTGGAGTTCTCTCCACCATGCTGCCAGTTTTCAACAGCAAGGTCCTCAGGAATTGGTTTGTGATTCCCACATTTTTCTGGTAAATCCCTGAAAAATATAACCTTATCCCTTACATGATCAGATATATTGTTGTTCATTCAGTGGTAACTTGCTCAGATTACTATAATTTCTCTGTATAGAGTTTTGGGCTCTAAGTGGTTTGTGCTACTCATAGACACACCTTGTGGTAGAATTTGAATTCTAGAATACTCTTGCTGTTAAAATTTTCAAGGCACTTGGTCATTTTTAGGTGCCATTTGAAGCCTCTGTATGAATTTTTGATGAATGGTTTTTGTTTGTCTTTTGTGGCTGAATTTGTATGCAGTAATTCAGTGTGGCCCTCCATTTCTCCAAAACATTACAGTTCCACCAGAAGGCTGCTTTAAATGGTAAGTGGATCTTCAAAATTATTTGAAGAAAGTACTCTTCTAAGAATGTCACTCTATGAGAAAAAATGGGCAGCCTTCAAGTTTGATGGATGATGGATGATAGAGCAGCCAGCATGGGGAATTCTGGGAGTTGAACTCCACAAGTCTTAAAGTTGCCAAGTTGGAGACCCCTGTGATAGATGATAGGTAGGTAGGTAGGTAGGTAGGTAAGTAGACAGACAGACAGACAGACAGATACAGGGCTTTTTTTCTCCTAGAACGCCCAGAACGGAGTTCCGGCACCTTTTTTGGATGGAACCTTATAGAGTAGGCAAGGTGGATTGTATGACATATGTGAGTTCTGGCACCTTTTTTTTTTAAAAAAAAAAAAAAGCACTGGATAGATAGATAGAGCAAACTGCTGGAAGATGTCATTTAGCAACATTTTCATTACAAGTTTCTCAGCACTGTGTTGGCTAGCACTACATAGGTTTCAATTTTACTGAAGGCTACTAGGACAGAAAAACAAAGAAAAGGTGATCTCCCATGCTTTAAACGTATGAAACTGAGAAGCTATTCCATAGTAGTCATTTTTCTCAAGGAGTTTAAGGTAACTCTGTGCATGAATGTTATCTGGACATAAGTGCATAGGAATAAATTTTTAAAAAATCAAATATTATAAAGCAGTATGATATGTATGTAGTTGTGATAAAAAACATGTTTTTTTTTTATCACAACTAGTATAGAATAAAATAGCTCAGGAGGCCTCAAAGATTTCTAAAATAAATACCTTTTGCCATTAGAAAGTAATCCTCAAAAAGTCGAGTGCATTTCTTTGGAAAAGAATTGCAGAGCCTTGCTATCATGATAGAAAAGACCTGTCCTGACTCATCCATTCTATTATACTTCAAATGGTAATGGGTCATAAAGTAGAAAGATGAAAATAGAACTGGAACTTCTTTTCTTTCTTTCTTGCATATGAAAATATATTAAATTGTCTTCTAAAAGCTTCCTCTATACCAATTCTGAATGATACATTCATCCATTGTCTATACTTATTGGTACAACTTTCCCCAGCTTTCAGATATAAATCTTCTATATTCTTCACAGTAATGGCAAAGGAAGGACGAGGGATGATTTGTCTGCATTGCCACTGAACAACAGTTCTACTAAAAAAGGGTTTCATATTATATGGAAGTTTTTTCTGAACAGCTTATACTAACAACAAAGGTTGAAATTTTATACCCATTTACTTGGAAACAATTCTTCTTTAATTAATTCTGCTTGCTACTTGGGTATAGAATTGTACTATGAAAAATGATAGATATGCATTAATTACAACATTCAATTTGGAAATTCATCTAGCAAATTTGAGCAATATGCTTCTGCTTTAGAGAATTTGGAGATTCCACAGCTGAGCTCAGAGTCCAGAACTGAATCTCAGTTCAGGAATTCAAATCTTTTATAAACACAAGTGGTTAAAACATTTCTATAACCTGAAATGAATAAAATATTGAGGAATTTTGATCTCAGAGATGAAACATATAAAGTTCCAGACAATGTGCTTGGTTGTCTGGTTAGTTGCCTTGATATTTTGGAAAAAAAAGTATAGTAATGTTCATATGTTTCAACATTTCTTAATGAAATTAAGTTGTTTATTTGAAGGAATCAAGTCTGTGAAATCCCATATGAATAATTTACTTATTTTTAGAAAAATGGTCTTTGTTTTGGGGGGAATTTTCAAAAGAGGATGTACTTATCCTGTGCTTTTTTGTAGACAATTGTTATAAAAATAACTTCTAGATCTTGCTGCATTTCAAAATTTTTGTGAGTGGGGATTCTTCAAATTGAGTATTCCTCTTGTTTTCCTGTGCCTCTGGGATGTTTGTTTTGTTTAAATCTCCTGTGAAGCTTTTTTGGTGGAATCAATAAAAATGGCCATGTATCGATAGCTCAAGATATCTTTGTACTCCACTCATTAACATTGCAGTCACAAAAGTACAATCATAGTGGGGTCATCTTCTGACAAAAGCAGAAGATCCGGAATTTTCCAAGCAAAGAAACATGAAGTGTTAGCCCCTCTCAGCTTGCATAATATTCTTTCAATAGTTTGTTCCTGGGGGGAAAAAAAGAATTAACAAGGAATACTGACTTCAGCATTCTGCCTCCAAACACTATGATTAAAGAGTCCTGATAAAATAATTGATCATGATTAGAAGATGGATCATACTCAGTAAGCTACAACTCTTCCTCTTTTTCTCCTGTAATTTCCGTATCATGCTGTGATGAACTGTATGATTTTTTTGGTAGATGAACTTTCTGACCATATTCATAAAGATGCTTAACCAGTTCAGTTAAAAATCTAACTGCTCTGTTTACAAAATATCTGAAACTTAATTAGACTACTCTTTTATGTCTATACTTCTCTAAATCCCAAAAGGCTAACAAAGCTTTGGAAATCTCAGTTGTATATTTGTTCTGCTTAAGAAGAGCCTTGCTTAATTTCTAGAATCCCAAATCTACCCATGGAGCCATATAATTGCTAGATCTGTTGTGCACCTAAACCCCAGAGCTACAATATCATGAGGTTCCATCAGAACTAACAAGGTGGAGGAAAGGCATGTGATATTGTTATACAAGTTATTATCCCTGAGTGTGGAGATGGGTCCTTATCATTCAGTCCTTATCTGTTTAAATCAGAGTTTTGTGCTATTAGAAATTGAATGCAGGCCAGCTCTAGTTATTTGTTTCATTTAAGGACCCTTTACAAAAAAATTTGCATGTAGCCATTGAAAGGGAAAATATATATTTTTTAATATTGAGTTCTAATATTGTTGTTACTACCTAGCCCAAAGTTTGGGCTGCATTCAAGATTTTCTTTGACATATTGTAAGCCTTAAAGCTGAATATGAAAGAAACATTTCCTTGATGTTCTGCTAAAAATGAATCTAAAGTGGAAGTAAAATTTAACAATAGGTCATTTAAAAAGGAGAATTTACTTAGTTTCACAAAATTGAAATAATAGCCTGAATATTATCAGCTGCAGCTCTGGATCCTTTGTATGAAGTTCTCTCCAGATCAGTGGTTTGTTCAGTATGAAAAAAATGCTACATATTATTATGTAGTCAGAAATTTATGTCTCTTTTTCTTTTTAAAGTAGGAAATTGCAAAGTCGAACATAGTTTAAATCTAAGGCAACTTTGTGGGCCCATGGATTTTATTTTAAAAGGAAAATGCTTTGGCTTTGAGGGCTAAAGGATTGGGATAGGACATTTTAGAAAACAAAATGGACCCTTAGAGAAGTTAACATTTAGATCTTTATGTTAGTAAAAAATCATGCCACCAAAAATTGACCATTTTGATGCCAAATTTCAAGAGTGTAATTTGGGGTTCTTACAAAAGCCACAAAATGAAAGCTGTAGTTGCCCAAGACTATTTTAAAGAGAACCATTACCTTCAAAAATAAAATAACTTTATTTTTTTCTAGCTCCCATTTTCTAGTTTTCTCCTCCAAACATAGACTTGTATACTGTGGTCACTAAATATACTCAGTATTCATTAGACTACATTGTCAATTTTCCTCTGGCTTCAGGTTTTTCTTCTGAACTGTTTCTCCCACTTTGGCAAATTATCTGCTGGTGCAGTTTGCAAAGGATGGTTGGCCCATAAAAATTTCTTACACAGGGCATGAATTAACTGTTATCATGAAGGAATCTGAGTTCCTGATGGAAAGTGTAGCATGTGGGTATAGCATATAATTTCATAAGATTACATTAATAATAATTGCCATGCTAAAAACAATAGCAAATGGATAATGCTTTGCATTTTTATATCTGTGCACTTATAAATGTGAAAACGTTTTTGATCAAAGGCTGCTTTGAATGGCATCTGGGGGCCCTACTGCATAATCAGTGTAAAGCCAGGACAAAGACATGGGTAAAACCAAAGCAAAAAACAGTTTGATTAAATTAAAATTAATGCAGCTAATTAATGCAGCATTCATTTAATTATTTCCTCATTCTGTCAAGACAATTACAGTTTGCTGGAAACTTTTAAACATTGTCTACAAGCACACCCAACTGTTTTAGTAGGGAAACCTTAATTTGATATAATACTGCTTTTTTCAACCTCAAATTCTCCTGTTGTGTGGAATTGTAGTTCCCTTTATTTCCAGCAAAGGTCTGACTTGTAGTTCATAAAACTGAAGCCTAACATACCTAAACAGAACCAAATTGCAGGAGATTGATATAATGGTGTTATGCAGAGGTCTTCAAACTCACTGGTTGAGGAATTCTGGGAGTTGAAGTCCATGAGTCATAAAAGGGCTGAGTTTGAAGACCCCTGGTATTGTGGCACTACCAATGTAATGGCATAATTGCTTTTTAACAGTAATTGTGTTATCTGTAATGTCACGTTTCAGCTGAAGGCAACCGTAAGTCTTGTTTCTCCAGATTCTCAATATCCTCATTCTAGAGTTTATTAAGCTCTTGGACATGATTAAGCACATATGGATGCTTCACTGCTGAAAAGGATGAAACCTATGTTTCCTATTGTACAAATATAGTGGCATTCTGTGGATAATTGGCATGTGATCTAGAATGGCTCTCTTCCTGAGTGGTGGTAAGTGGTGGGAATTTGAGGCTCTACAAGTTAGGAGTCTGAATTCAGATGTGATACCCTGGTAAACAGCTATAAATCTGAAGTCCAAGGTGAAATGAGATCCCTGGTGATAGCTGATGGTGAGTAGGAGAGTTTCAGTGACTTCTGCAGTGAGACTTAACCAAAATGGGTAGACATCAGTAATCTCAATCCTAACAGGAAATTATATGTACCTGGCCAAAAGTATCTTAAGTGATGGAGACTCCAGTGAACTTTCCTGTGGTGGCAAAATCTACATGAAATTATTGTATGTCAGAATTATTCTGAGTCTGTAGAAAGACAGGAATGATAGAGTGCTGATACAGGCAAGAAAGAAGCCAACTGCAACAAAAAGTCTGCCTATTGCAGCATATGACAGCATATATATATATATAAATAACAGTACTCCATGTTTTAAACTCTTGGCTTTTCCTCCCTCCTTTCTGAGTTAATGCATAATTTTTCATTGTCATCTAGGTCCTAGGAAGCAGCTAAGATTAGCTGATGTAACAATACTTTCTAGTCTGGAATCCATTGGTTTCAGCTATGCCAATTTCATGCATAATGACTAAAATGCAAGAATGTTTAGAAAAAATGGGTGTTAGGTAGGGACCACGGTGCATAATGTATCAAGCCCAAAACTGGAGCAAGAATGTTAATTCATAATTGATAAGAATTTAATTATTTAAGTGAGAGAGTGCAACGGTTTTTCATTGCTCTTTTTCAGGGCCAAGTAATCTGAAAATGCTTAAAATGGAATTTGTGTGTAATCTGCAGTCATTGTGACTCAAAATCAGCTGTGCTCTTCTCATTATAATTTGCATTAGTGACACTGATATTTATTGTTGAAGAGCCATTCTTGTGCCACAAGAGACTTTGATTATACTTCTACATATAATTTCATGGAAGATCGAGTTATCTCTCATTGAAAGAGGTTATAAGAATCCTTTACCATCAATATAGAGAAGAGGGAGAAATTATTCTTAGAACTGTTAAATAGCGTAGTAACAAGAAACTGCACCATTTTCCAGAGGTTTTGTGCAAACCTCTTTCCAAAAAAGAATGATACAGTAATTCCCCAAATACTAACAGTAAAACTTACAATTCTAGATATAGAAATGAAACTGTTTTCCTTACTACTATTCAAATTATAATTTCCATTTTATTACTTAGATATGAAAATAAATAAAATAAATCCACTGTTATATAATAAACTGTGGAGTTGCTGAAAGAAACATATCATCCTTATAACTGTATCTGAAATATTTGCCTTTCCACAATTGAAAGCCAAATAATATTTTGATCTCAGTTAGGAAGATAGTTTACCAAATACTCCTCTAAGAATTGAGTTTAATATACTGCATATACTTCAAATTCTGTTAATTATTCCTTTCCCATGTAGGGTTGATGTAATATTTCTGTGGTTTCCATGGGTATAATAGTTTTATATATCAGAAATGTGTATAAGTGTGTGTTTGTACTGTATGTGTGTGTGAGAGAGAGTCATTGAACTCTGAGTCATCCAGTGAAAGGGATGGTATGGAAAAGCTCAAACCATTGTTGGTCCTACATAGAATATAACAAATCAGGCTTTATGCCAATGATTTTGAACTACAAATCCCCAAACATTGGCCATGATAGCAGAAGCTTACAGGAATTACAGGGGAAAATATCTGCAGTACCAGGTAATTTGTCCAAATTTTAGGGAGATACATTTAAGTACAAGTTTATACCTTAATAGCTAAACAAAATATATTGAACTGTTGGCCCTATGTTTTTCATTTGTCAAAATGTATTGGATTGCCACATTTTTTATGTATTTCCCACTTCCTTGGAGAACTACCTTGAAACAGAATGGGATTTCTGAGAAGCAGAAGGATTCTATTGTTTGTCTCTGTGTGGGTAGAATCCAGTGAATCAGAAGATCCTGATAGACCTCCAAAAATCTTACTTTGTAGGACATGGCAATACAAGAAAACTACTATGATTGGACCCATCCCCAGGTTTATCTCTAGAAACATTTCAAAATTTGGGTTTATTCTGTAACAATCTGTAGTATTTCAGACAAAGAGGGATCCAGAGTCCATACTCAACATCTTGAGACTTGTGAAGATAAAGTATGCTCTGAATCACATTCCTAACACGTTGCCAAAAAGGAGGATCGAGCAACAAACTAGGATGCTTGGTGCTGACTTTCTGTGCTGAATAATTCTCTTGTTAACTTTCATTTAAATCTTTATTCAAAATAAACTGCTTCTGGTAAGGCTGGATACTCTAACCTCCCCCGCCCCCTTAATTGATGTTTCAAAAACAGAAGAGATTAGGACGAAGAAAGTATATCTTTACACACTTCAAAATATATATGCATGAAATTTGGTACCATAAAATGTGATGATTGACTACCTAAATATTATTAGCCATAATGTTATATGGTGCATCTAGTTCAGAAGTGTTAAGTGTCTGAGTACCAGTAACTAAGGAGCAACAATGGGAAGGTGGTAATTATCTTGATATCTGATTGAGAGTTTCCCCGGGGCATCTCAGAGAAAACAGACTGCTGGCCTGTTTCATTAGGGATCTTTTCAAGTTTTTATCTACTGTAGGTGTGCAAGACTCTAAGATTGGATTAGCAGCTATAATTCTTTTTATTGTGTATAGAAGATGTGAATAGTTCATACTGAGAAAAACTGCATTAAGTGTTTGTTTCTCAGTCATCAATTAAATGCCTAGAATTAGATGCCTAGTAGAATTAATAATAAAATATTATTTCTTTTCATATTCAGCAACTGATATGTACAGTTATGGAAACTGAAAAACATTGTATCACACTTGGCTGCTATATTTAATATCCACCTACCCATAGATGAGATCCAATAGTTTGGATTATTGTTAACATTAAAAATACATATTATAAATTTAATAAATATTTAGCCTTTGTTAAAATCTCCTAGAATTTCCCCTGGGCTCTTGTAATAAGAAACCATAGCTTCCTGCTTTTTATTCAGCTGGACACTCAAGGTATAATCTGCTGTCTGTTAATGAAGTATTAATTAAACCTAACAAATGTAGTGTAATATACTGGCATATTATTTTATTTTTTCTGACATCTAAATAGCTTTTGTATGTGGTTTTTATATTGTCAGCCAGGGATCTTCAAACCTGGCTCTCTTATGACTTGTGGACTTCAACTCCCAGCCAGCGTGCCTGGCGAGGAATTCTGGGAGTTGAAGTCCACAAATCATAAAATGGCCAAGTTTGAAGACACCTGTTGTCAGCAAACCTTGTATTGGATCTTTTGCTTTTCTTCTAGCTGTTCTAATATTGTTAACTTAGCAGCTAGTTGGATACCTGTTGACTTACTTCAACCTGCTCTTGTCTTATCCCATATCAATCCTGATATTTACACAGAGATTTCAAGTCTGTTACAAAGCTCCTGAAACCTTTTTTTAATATGCCAGGAACATACAGTACATTAGCAAAACTGGAGAATATAACATGTTTTCAAAGTTAATATTGTGTTAGTGATTCTAGTGCAAAACAATATAGGTAAGAATTTTTATGAGTTGCCAGAAAGCTGATTTGAAAATACAGTCAGTGTGGTTAATGGGCAGTTATTGGATTTGGATGGGTATTTATTGGATTTGGCACCAAACACTTTTATGATAAAGGAGAATGTGGCCCAATATGATGCTTTTCATAGTGGCTGGAAGATGGGAAGTTCAAAAGCAGGGTATGAAGGAAACAGATGTTGTTTATTCATAGCTTTGTGTGGGTTATCTTTTAGACTTCATGTTATTCTTCTGTAAGAGAAGTATACTGTATATTCCACCACAAACTAGGAAGAATGTGGGTTTGTTAATTTGTGTTGCTCTGATATTATTTGTAAAATGTTGCATAACATTTTAAATATAAAACTGTAAATTAACCTCCTCTACCCTCTTCCAGTGCCCTGGAGATCTATTTGATATAAATCCTATCATCCCAACAAAGATGGTGATTAATTGTTGGAATATATGAATATTTTGCAGTTTTAGGTAGGTAAGTGAGTCTTTATGTACTTTCTCCAACTAAGGAACATTCCCCAACATTCTGCATTAAAAACAACATCATTCAGTTAATTTGATAAAAATATATTAATACATCTCTCAACAAAATTGTTACATCTGACATGAGGATTCTATTTACAATAATTTAGTTCTGAGCAGTCCAAATCATATGCAAAGGTCTCATCTTTTATTGAACAATATTCAGTTAGTTATCCATTATCTCCATGGTTTCTCACATTTAATAGAAGTCAATTTAATCTCAATAAAAGTATTTTTCCCATGCAACCTTTTCAGATTACCAAGCAAGCAGTGACAACCAGGGAGTTTGCATTGTACTCAATAAAATATACAAAAAAAAAAAAAAATCACTTCCCTAATTGTTTAAACAATCTAAGATGAGATAGTAAAAAAAGAAGCTTCTTTCCCCAGAAAACAAAACATTTAGGGTGCTGGAAGTCAAATTTCAGACCACTATTATACATACTCCTGCTTTCAGTTGGGTTTTTCCACATTTTCCTACTCTAATGTCATTTCTTAGCTTATTTTAGATATTCTGTAAGAGCCGCTGTATAGGTTTTCCTGACCAACAGTATGTTTTCAGACTTGTTATACTAGTAAAACTGGTTAAGAAGGATGATTGTAGTGGGGGCAGAGGGACCATGAATATTTGTTGCTAAAAATATCAAAACAATCACTCCTCTTGAGAGCTTGTTAATGAAGATAAAGGAAAACTGCAGGTGATGATGGCTAGAGCTAAACTATGGTATTGTCAAAAGGGAGGTATAAAGCTGTACTATTTATAAAATATATGAGGACTTTTATAATGAGTCAGAGCAAGGATCTACTAGAGAGCAAGACTGTATCTAGTTCAACATCTGTTCTACTTTAAAGGAGTCAGTCCTCTATTTGAAGTTGTTTTTCAAGTTGTTTGCCCAACTCAAGGCTGTTTCAAAGATAAAGCACCTCAGAAGCTGATAGAGATCTTAAAACTGCCTACAGGTAGTTTAACCTTTGACACCAGCAGCAAAGCAGGCAGGCATATGTCATCTAGATAGTCTTTCTCACTACAATATAATACACTGTATTTTTATTTTATAAAACCCTTTTTACGACTGTATGAAGCTGAGCATTTACTGGCTGAATGCCTTCCTGACACCTATACAGAGTTCGCAAAAGACATTTTTTCTTTGCGCTCTAGGAGAGAAACATGCCGCTACTTAAGATTCAACTCTCAACCTTCTGAGTAAGTGGCAAATGTCTTCACCACTAGGACACCATGCCACTCTTTACACGTATTTATTTAAATTGCTGCGTTTATTTCTAAAAATGTAATTATTCCTGGAAATCCCAAGTTAGTGCTCATAGCCATCTATCTCCCTTTGGCCTTGCCTAATCCCATTATCTCTTCTACATTTTCACATATTTAAAGATTAATTTACACGGAATGAAAAAAGAAGTGGCATGTAGCAAAGAATGCAATATCCTTTCATGAAATTATTTTCATTCTCATTCAGTCCTTTAAATTTTATACAAGCTCCATTAGCATGCTTAGAAAATAAACAAGGTGAGTGTCTTCAGCCCAGTGGCTTGTTTCAAAGTATGCACCTGCCCATAAAATGTATGTACCTACCCATAAAAATGATGAATATCTTCAGGAGCTACATGGAAGCAATGGCTCTATCTCCCCCATTTGCCTTCTGATAATTTTTATTCCACTGTACGTTTCGCCCATGGCAATAATTTTCTTTGAATTATTCTGAAAATCATTTTTTCCTAGCCAAGGAACTCTGACTATAGATTATCACATATCAGCTTTATGCAAACATTTGTGCTTTTTTCTCATAATGCATTTCTTATATTTGTGTCAGTAGTTGCTCTAATAACTGCCAGAGATTTTACAAGGTCACATGCAGAAGTTTTTCCTGGATTGGAATATTTCATTATGCATGTTAGGGATTAGATTTTACACATTGATAAACATGTATTTTCATCTGTCCTTCATTTTTCATATTCTGAAGGGAGCAAAACCTCCTTTTCCAGAGAGGAACAAGGCTTTTAAATGGACAATCTGGTATTGTCTGTTTTAGTTTGCATGACATACAGCTCCAATCACTTCTAGCTAGTTGGCCAATGGCAAGGATTTATGGAGAACTGTAGTTCAAATCCCTTTGTGTTACGTATTGTTGCTTTGCAATGTAATTAGCTTCAGAGAAAGAGTTAATTCAGCAGTAAGGAAGAAATGTAGCTTTATGCCTTGTGATGAAGACCCCCCAAAATAATACAAGTGAAGCTTTTTAAATTTGGTGATATTTTGTATTTACTTAAAAAAACACAAAACTCTGCACACTATACTTAGTAATGGTTGGATAAACATATTAATTTGTTAAATATGGTTTATGGTTTATAAAGTATATTGGCTGCATTTCTAACAAAGCTACAAACATGTAAATTACATTCTAGCTTAACATATTCTGTGGACAGAGAAATAGGTTGTCTTTCCATACAATCAAAGCCCTGTATAATCTATCAATCATAAAAATAAGACATAACACAAACATGAAATTATTTATTAGTCATTGTATGCTTTAGCAACCAATGCAGTGCAGGCTGAAAAATTTGTGGATTATTTTGAAGGAATGACAGATTCCGCTAAAGAGATGTGTGCCTGATTTAAACTAAAATGGTTGGTGGAGCTTGTAATTAACTGTGATTAATAATTCTGCTTTGAAGAACAAAGGCGGACCTTATTTTGACAGTTTGGTGATAACCAATTATGTCAGAGAAAGTACAGGATAACTTGAAGGAAGAGACAAAGGAGACAATACAACCTTAGCCTTGATCAAGAACTATCACATCATGTTTGATATTGGACTCGAACACCGTGAACTGTTAAAAGAATGGCTATACATTTGCAAGAGTAAAAGAAAAATAATATCTAGAAGTTTAACTTGCAGAAAATGAAGTAGCACTAAAATCAAAATACCAGCTTTTGGTGAAACATTAGAAGAAAATTCTTACTGCAAATTTTTCACCAGCAAGATAAGCTTTCTCAGAATAATCATTTTCTTTTACAGGAGATACGCAAACAGAAAATAGATATATATGTCAAAATATGTATAACAGATCCTACATGAGCAGCCGGTTAGACTAACTGACTTCCTATTTTTCATCTAACATTATAGTTCTAAAATTACACATGAGCTGAACTACTGAGAATACATTGATTATATATGCTCGTGGACTCAGCCATCAAAGTTTATAAATTATGTTTTGTGGTATACACATGCTATATCAATCCAGCCATGATGGTTTATAAACCCTATGTAGCTTAGCATGTTATATGAATCTAGCAATTTGTGGCTTATTTAATAAACAATGGTGAAACAAAATAACACAACATGCAAATGTTAATGTTAAATCTAACAAAACTTCCATTGGGTGGAGGATGATATATTTCAACACATCTGGAAGACACCAGGATTAGAAAGTTTGGGTGGGGAGTTTAGTAAGGCAGAAATACTGAAAAAAGATAGGAGGAAATGGGCTAAATAAAAACAATGGGAGGGAGGGAAGAAATAGCTGAAGTATCCCAAGAAAAAGAAAATAAAGAGTTGAAATATCTTTTTGCTATATATACTGTACATGTCATTCTTGGTCTGCTATGAGGTTTTACCTTTGCTTGGTCTTTCTTTGCAAACCAAAACAATTACATCTCTTTCAACATGTGAATCAGAGCTCTCAACATGCCTCCATAGTATAGAGCCAAGATCTTGATCACTTGTCAGTAGTAAATGCTGAATGAAAAATACTATGGGAAGACAAATACCCACAGTTTTCTCAGGTAAAAGAATGATTTGTTCTATGGGAGCACAAACTGGAATGGATAGAACTTGGAATGGAATATCAGTGCTGCCTCATTCAAAAGTCAGCATGAAAAAAGGAAATATTAAATTATTAATTATTCAAATAATTAATACTGAACCTGTAAGTTCTGGATATGCATGAATATAAGCAATAAGGCTTGAAGAATATGGGGGATGAAAGGCCATATTTCAGAGAATTATAATTGCCCACTCTCATTAATTGTTTTACTCTGTAAGTTAATACAAAGAAAAGCAAATTACAAAACTCCTGTCTTTAAGAGTTTGCAACAAATTGCAATAGTGACAATTATGAGAAGAGATTAACACAAAGAAAGGGTTGTAGAAGCTAATTATTTTCCCTTCTGCTTCAGTAGGTCTATCCAAATCATATTTTTGCAGATTGGATATGAAGTATATTAGTGGGGGGTAAAATTGGCAGAAGCATTATAAGTTCTAAATTTTATTTTTTTCCTCCTAAGGCTGGAGAAAAATATTGAAGAATGCCCTTTTCAAAGCATGTTAGCATGAGCAAAGAACCACTACTTAAAGCACTGATTACAATCATAATTAGGACTGGAATTGTGATTGTAAGTTATTGTGGTTGTAAGTCAAGGCTCCATATTACCAGGCTTGATTTTACAATTGTTTTTATGATGATTGTTAAGCAAGTCACTGTAGTTGTCAGGTGAACCACAGGGTTATAAGTGCAAACCTCTATTATCAAATGGACTTTTTTGGTTGTAAAATGGCAAAAAAAGTTGCAAAATGTGATCATGTGACCATGGGATGCTGCAGCTAGATATAAATGTGAGCCAGTGATCACGTACCCCAAATGTGATCATGTAACCATGATGTAGTGCAGCAGTCATAACTCTTGAGCAGTCATTTATAAATACCTTTTTTTGAGTCCATCATAATTTCAAACAGTTGTCAAGCAACCAGTCGTAGGTCAAGACCTACCTATAAACATATCTTTTGAATGGCTCACATGTAGCTTCTGTTCTCCAAAACAACCAACCAACCAACCAAACAAACAGGAAAAGGCAGAGACTATCTTGGATGTTCTCTATAAAAAGCTAAATGAAAAACTCCAATATAGAAGGCACCTGGTTGGCAGTAGTACTTATGAGAAGGATCTGGATGTCCTGGTGGACTATAGATTAAGCATGTGCCAACAATATATTGCAGCTGCCAAAGGAGCCAATATAATCTCAGGTTGCAACAATAGAATTATAATGTTGAGAAGACAGGAACTGATAGTTCTGCTCTGGTCAAATTTAGAACACAGTGTCCAGTTTTGTTACCACAGTAACACATGCCAAGCAACTGGAAAGAGTGCAGAGAACAGTAACCAAGATGGTGAGGGGTTGGGAGGCTAAATCCTAGGAAGAATGGTTAAAGAACTGGATATGTTTAACTAAGAAAAGAAGGTAAAGGAGAGACTTCATAGCAGTCTTCCAGTACTTGAAAGGCTGTCTCAGAGAAAATGAGCAGGACAAAAACCAGTGGGTGGAAGCTTCACAGAGAACTTGAAATAAGGATGAATTTCCTAACCTTGAAAGTTATTAATTGGTGGAAGAGCGTGGAATTGTGGATGCTAGGGATTTTCAGTTAAAAGCTGGGATCATCTGAGGAGGTTAGAGCAGGGGTCCCCAACCCCTGGGCTGTGGTGCCCTACCAGGCCTTGAGCCCTTTGGAACTGGGCTGTGGCGGGCAAGCACGGGGGCATATCCCCACTTATGCGGGTGGCTACTGCTTACACAAATGGAGCTCCACGCATGTGTGCCTGTCACTTGCACAAATGGAGATGTGTGTGTGTGTGTGTGTGCACCCACCACTCACACGGAACTATCCCTTCTCCTCCCCCCCCCCCCGCCAATCTGCAAAGCTGGAAAGGTTGGAGAACTCTGGGTTAGAGTGAAAGACCTCCAATGAGCCTTCTATCCTGGGGTGGGGTGGGGAGATCACTAGTTTGCTTTGTTTTGTGGCAGTCCACACTCATTAGATCAGTCAATTTATGAGGGTGCCCTTTACATGCTTTCAAAGTTCCAGTTCTATTGTTAACGGTATGCTTAAAATAGCATAGTTAGGATTGATTACATCATTTTCTTAACCTAAAAGAACTCAGCCCCACACAGTTTCCAAATGGAATTTGCCTTCAGAGACTTGCTTTTTTCCTTTGAAAGTCTTATTTGAGGCAAGTAGTTTCCACTGAGGGGAAAAAAAAGTGTGGGAAGAAGGCTTAATGATCGCTATTGCCTTTCTTTTTGCTGCAATAAAGCAATTATCACCAGCATATGGCTACTCTTTCTTAAGAAAGTAGAATGGCGAGATATTATTAGTCTAACATATCAAATATGTATCTACATTTTAATAGCATGTATTTAGTCTCAAAGCATAGTGGCATCTTCAGTAATAAAAATAGATGAATTTTGCCTGCATACGTGTAATTTATCAAAACACAATGTAGAAGGAAATTTTCTCCATTGTAAAATCTATCACATCTAAATATGGGATGTGGATGTGTAAGTCTGTATTTAAAGTAAACTGACCCCTTATTGCTATTCTCTAGAACTGGTAGGACTCAATTGGAGTAGCTGTGTAACCTGATTAACAAGTATGTGAAACAGTGCAGCTGTGTCCGATAAAAAGGCTGTTCTTGTTCCCCCATACAAAGGGGAGATAGCTAATGAATGCAAAAGCTGCAGGACACTTAATTGGTTAAGTGTGCCTGAAAGACATTTGGCAGAATTCTCATTAAAATGACAATTTTATTATGAGAAGTGACAATGAGCAAGATTTGGGAAACAAAATGTACCGTACTTTCTGGCATATAAGACAACTTTCGCAAGCTTTAAAATTGGCTCCAAAAACGGGATTCGTCTTATACGCCAAGTCGTCTTATATGCCAGAAATAACGGTAGTTTCCAGCGTATAAGACGACTTTCTAGGCATGCGACTCAGCGCCAAAGACAGGGGTCGTCTTATACGCCGGGTTGCCTTATACGCCGGAATATACTGTATCTTTATGCCAAGCAGAGGGTATATACACAGTTGTTTTGCTCTTTAGCAGGTCACTGTAAAAGGTATAAGCATGATAAAGAAACTTTATCACACATTTATTGACTTAGCTTATGATAAAGTGAATGAGCATGAATTATAAAATACTTTGCATGAATACGGAGTTGGCAGTTACTCAATACAGTAAAAGAGAAATATGACGGAAATACAGCATGGAAGATAATGGAGTGCATGGTGGAAAGGTTCAACATTGTCAGCATGAGACAATAATATATTCTCTTTTGTTTAATGTATTTATTAATACATGTGTAAGAAATGCTTGTAGTGATGTTGGAAACATAAATGTAGGATTTCTCTTTTTTGTAAGTTGAAAAATCAAATGATTTACCATGAATGTTAGACTGTATGATGCAACAAGAAGTATGAAGCTAAAATTTAATATATGAAACACTAAAGTCATTACATGTAAGAAAAATGAAACAAATGACTACAGGCTATACATAAATGATGGACAAAAAATAAAAGAATTAAAAGAATTTGTGTACTTAGGAAGAGTGTTTATTGAAGATGGGAAAATGGATGAATGAATTACAAAATGTAAATACAGATAAAAGTGGTGGCTGGTCAGAAGTCTATTGTGAGGAAGAAATATTTTCTATATGAAGCAAAAATGGCTATTTATAAGAATGATTTATAAGAATAGGAAGGTATGGAGGATTATAGTGAATGGTGTTGGTATGAAATAGATGTAGTTTTCTTTTCTTGAATTTTTCATTTCCTGCCTTAGCTTTCTGTGGTTTACTATTTCTTATGCTTACATGAGCTTTGCTTAGTCCTGGAATAGTGTGAGGTTATACATGTACTGTGTGTATATAAAAGTAGTCTTTGACCTTTGACTGATCTCTTAGTGACTGTTCAACGTTCTAGCAGACCTACCTTTGGGGTACTTATGACCTGGATTGAAGTTTTGATGGTTGCTGCCCACTTCCTCTTGCAGTCACATGACTACACTTCCGGTGATCAGCAGTTGGGCTGTATTTACAGCCATTTGCAGAGTCCCGCAGTCACATGACCATGTTTTATGATGGTTTTGGTGAAACCAGCATTTACTTCCAGTTTGTGGTCATGTGTTCACTTAATGATCACAGTTTCCATTTTATGACTGCATCCACTTAACCGTTGCTGCAAAAAAGGTCATGAGTTACACGATTAACTCATTTTATCACCATTACAAATTACAATTGTGATGGGCAGGCTCCATTACTGTTGTAATTTGAAGATTTCCTGTATATAATTATATTATAGTAGATTATAATAGGATAACTTTCTCTAACAATAGTCTAGTCCCTCAGTGGGCTGAAGATGAAATCCTGATTTTCGTTAAGTGTTAAGTTAAGCCCTGTAATGATGACAGATTCATTAGAACTGATGCTCAGGTTTCTGCAGGGAGCATTAGAAACCAGGGGGACCAATTATAATTGATTCTCTTCTTCCTTCCTTCAGAAGATGCTGTCAGTTATGACAGAATTAAAATCTGATCAATCAATTGTTTTTCAGATTCAGATAGGGGATATGAAACTTGCTTGGAAGCATAAAAATTATATTAAATGAGAGATACATCAAAGTAGATTATGGTATATGAAGGATAGAGATTGGCAACTTTGTTATCTATGATGTAAGATGTATCAGCTGTAGATTTGATTGTGTGATCTTTTTAGGAACTAATTTTTTTCCCAATCATTTCTTCATATATATGGCAAGCTCCTGACATAAAAGATGTTGAAAACTCTTCTCCTAGCAGTGATTAAAATATAGTATTGACTATTCATTATATTCCCATTCTTGAATTATTTTGTGAACTGATTTATGTTAACATTACTATTGTCCTAGAATAAGGAAAATGCAATTGGTTTTGTTGTAAGGATTAGACAAGTAATCAGGTGTTTTGGATTCAGGCTGCAGGTCCATGGAAATCACAGACACCAAGTTTAGTATTTCATCTTTACTAAAAGGGTTTTCAAAGATAACACTAATGGTAAAAAATATGAACAAATAAGAAGGCAGCTACAATTAGGTAAACAGAATTGTAACCAAAGGACGTGTATTGTATATAGCTCCCTTATATGGGGGTGGTGTGACTCAGATTTGTTCCTTTGATGGGGCAGGGTTCTTTCTGGCCAATAGTCTTGTTAAGCGCCTTTGTAGCTCTCCTCTCATGGTGAGCCCTTGCATGGGAGGGGAGTATTAGCTCCTCCTCTTTGTCTTCTGAGGCCAGCAGTAGCTGCCTCTTCTGGTTGCTAGGAAATTCTTCCACTTACATCTCTTCAGGCTGATGATCCTCTTCATCTTCCAAGTCTGAGCTAGCCATGACAGCAGGTGGTACGTGTCAGGCCTGTATGCAATAAGACCATTTCCATCCACGATAGAGTAGGTGATGTGGCTGCAATCACTTGAGAGAACTTGGCATGAACAATAGTATAGTTTTGGTAGTGACTGTATATGAATGCTTATATATGAAGGTGGGCCAGACAAGTTATGGAAGATGTATAGAACAGAGCATTTCACTGCCTCATGGCCCCTAGACTTCATCTTGGGGCTGATGTAAGAAACTTCAAAGGTTTGGATTCTGCAAGACATGAACCTCTATGCTCAGAGGGTCAAAACTGGATCTGCTTAGGAGGTTTATTGGTTTGCTCAGTATCAGCCCAGACTCACAAATGTATACTCACACTAGATTTGGTCTGAAACAGATGAGACATAGTATAATCTATTGTGGTCATGACACTTTTCAGTCACATTACAAATCATGAACAGTCTGAAACTCTTTGAGGGAGTAGAATTTATTAAAATGATCTGTTTCAGATATATAATGGATCCAAATACTTCTGAGGGTGTTTGAGGGTTTCTGATAATTTTGTTCATTGTTGGTTCAAGGAGATAACCAAGTGCTTGAGATGGTTGCATTAGTATGTTGGTTATGATCCTCCCCAGACCAGGAAGTGCCCTACCAGTATAACTGAACTACTGCAATTTCTCCTTGTAGGGTTGACTTTGAAAACAACTCAAAAACTTTCAGCTGTTATAGAATGTGCCAGCCAGACTGCTAGTGAATGAAATCTTCTATTGCACAATAATAGCTATTTGCAGTTTATAGTACTGAGTAAAGTCCTATAAATGTGGCACCTTATGATTTTGTCCATTTTATGTGGACAAGTAGAGAAGGTCTGCTTAAGTTCCTATCCAGGCAAAAGATAAGAGGGGTACATACCAGACATTAGGCAAGATGTAATGACATGTGGAAAGAACCTGGAAGACCAGGGCAAAGAGATGTTGCCAAGGGAATGGTCAGTTAAGAGACATCATAGCCCACAGCTGGATAGTGGTATAGCAAAAGACCTCCCTAATTTCTTGGGCTGTAAAGGAGTTGAGGAAGAAATGTGCTTTCAGACTTGTAAGATTCTGTCTGATGCCATGAGTTGTCTTGTATGGAAGAAACAAAGACATATTCTATGGTACTTCCATCACAACATGTTTGTTCACTTGGGACTGTTGCAACAGCAACCATCCCTTTGTGAGTTCCCGCCATGGAGACAGCAGTGCCATGGAGGAAAAACATCGTACGTTTGACATCTTTTAAAAAAATATTATTGTATATATCAGCAGTATTACTCTTTTCCAAAGGTAGCAGAGCAATCAATATTATTTTATTATTAATTTATTCCTGTTTAAAATCAAAGCAATATATGACAAAACCTTTTTGTATTTGAAGAAAATGTGATTATTGAAGATGCTTTCAAATTGCTTATTACAAACAGGAATATTGGAATCTGCTTTGCTCCCTTATTAACTTATGGAGAATGCATATATAGAAGCCTTTGTATTGTGGGATGAGAACTCAAAGCAAAGGAAGCAACTTGACAAGGCAAATTGGCTCATTTTTGTTACTGTTTCATCAGGATCGTCATACCCCTAGAAGAAGGCTGTTTGTATGAGAAAAGGATGAAAGATCTGGATATCCTTGGCTGGAAAAAAAAGAAGACGAACATATTGAATTATCTGAGAGGCTATTATCACAAGATGTTCTTAGAATTGTTCCAGAATGTAATATTACATTCAGTGGGTAAAAATTGCAGGGAACCAAACTAGCCAGTGAGCCCATTTTCACTAGATGGGCAACTCAGGAAATGATAAACATTTCTTGGATAGAAGCTTTTAAGGAAATGCATCAGTTGAGGATACTGAAGCAAAATCTTGCATTGCTAGCCCTGTAGGGAGCTGAGAAATGAAATGGATTTCCATGGAGTGCTTCTATTTTTATTATCTGCATTAGTCCTCACTAACTTTATCTCTACAACTATTGCTCTGACAGATTTGCAACTAGAACACTTTGTGTGTAGGCTCATATTTAGAGATCTATAGAAGAAGATGCTGAAGGAGAAGGAGAACGAGAAAAAGGAAGAGATGAAAAACCAATTCCTTGGTCCATGCCATCATGTGCTAGATGTACATATCCTGTATATTAGCTACCCTTGGAATCTTCCAGCATTCTTCATTCCATTCTTTCCTCCCTACAAAGAGACAGCTAGCAATTCCATGGTGATTGAACATTCATAATCTGTCCGCTGCACATTATTATACTTTCCCCTTTAAAGATTTTGTCTGTTTTCAGTTTTATAAAGTGTGAGGCTCCCTATCGCCTGCTATTGTCCTCACATACTGATAGTAATTGGAACAGAGAATTCCATCATTAAGCAATGTGGTCATAAAATGTGATGTCATGTGACTTTGTCAACTTATGATAGTGTTTCTGACAGTCCCAGCTGCCATCATTAGGTGAATTCTACATGGTCACTGTGTCCCTTGGTCATATGTTTGCTATTTGCATTCTCCTGCTGGCATCCCCATTGACTTTGCTTGTTGGACACCAGCACTGAAGGTTGCAAATGGCAATCATATGACCATAGGTTGCTGCAATGTCATAATTGTGAGAGGCTGAGTGCCTGAATTGCAATCGTGTGACCGTGGGGACACTGTGACAGCTGCAGCTGTAAGGATTGGTTGCAAGACTCCCTTATTCTGTAACGTAAGTTCAAATGGTCACTGAACACTGAACATCGTTAAATAAAGACTACCTGTACATGTAGAGGGGGCATTTAAGTTATATAAGAACTTACAATCATTACTGTCAAAATAAAATTTCATATTTGCAAAACCCAATTTCATTGTTAATTCCTGTCAGATAAATAAGAAATGACCTTTTAATTTGTTTTTTTTGGCTATGTTATCTATTTTATTAAAAATATATGATCACATGTGTACATCTGGAGATTTCACAGAAGTTACATATACACTAGACTGGCAGGGTGTGAAAGCATGTCATCTTAAACCAAACATGGACATATAAGAAAAGAGGATAGAAACATTTTAAAATCATCCCTGTTGAATATAACAGGCTCAATATGAACATGCATAGATCTGTGGACTGCAAGACTGCCAAAGATGAGGGCTAGTGATACAGAGCCCAACTTAACCTATTTTCTGTTTGCCAGACAAGGTGATCATGTTCTACAATGCCTTTCTTAAAAAAGGACAGGGTAGAATTGAGATGGATCAAAAATAGGACAGATCCAATAAAAGGAATGGCATTAAGTTTCTATTTACCATTACTCCTCTTTCATATTTCAAAGGCCTGGTTTATTTGCAAATAGTTAGACTCAGTATTTCATTTTTTGCTTAGCAAAAACTAAGACTATTATTGCATCTTGTAGACTAATTATGGAATTGTATCATAATATTTTAGAAGGCCAGATCCTGAAGTTGAAACTCAAATACTTTGGCCACCTAATGAGAAGGAAGGATTCACTGGAGAAGGGCCTAATGCTGGGAAAGATTGAGGGCAATAGAAGAAGGGGACAACAGAGAATGAGATGGCTGGATGGAGTCACTGAAGCAGTAGGTGTGAACTTAAATGGACTCCAGAAGATGGTAGAGGACAGGAAGACCTGGAGGAACATTGTCCATGGGGTCGCGATGGGTCGGACACGACTTCGCAGTTAACAACAACAATCATAATATTAACTTTCATGGAGTAATTTGTTTTATCAGGTGCAGTAGGCTATAGTCTGCAAAAGTTCATTCCATAATAATTGTATTAGTTTGTTATGTTTAAAAAACTTTCAGAATAAATATGATTTCTTACTGAATTGTGTAAATGAATAGATAATATATTTTAAAATGCTGAGTGAAGAAAGCTTTTAAAGCAAACAAAAACAAAACTAACCCCACCCCCAAAAGTTTTCTGCTAATATAGTATAATTACTGTATATTACTAGGATCAGTAGTGACAAAATTTTGTATTTGCTAGTGCCAGTGCTAAAAATGCTTTGTTATCTACTTTGTAGACTAATTTGTGGGGCTGAGCAGGTTTCACTAAAAAACAGCAAATGTCATAACTGTATCTCACCCTTCCTCTTGTGCTATTATGTTCCTAACTGCATAATTAATAAAAAATAATATCCACATTGCACACTATCAACAAGAATATAAGAGATGAGAAACACCCATTCCAATTTAAATGGAGGATCAATTGAAATATTCAGCCAAATGTGTGAGGGTGCAGACTGAACTGAGTTCATGTATTGTATTAATCCACGAAAATTTGACTATAGTCTGTTGATTAAACCATGATTCACATAACATACTAAACCGAAATAAGTCTAGCTACCTTATATCTTAGTGTGGCTTTTTGAAAACCAAGCCACTATGGATGGGATCTAGGTTGATGTCTATTTCTCCACTTTTATTATCTGAGGATTTAACATGACTATCTGTCTGGAAATTTGCAACATTTTCAGCTTAGCACATTTAGAAACTTCCTTCAAATTAGAAAGATTGATATCATGGAATTTGCAATTGGGGGCTTGTAGAGATGTTGTACATATGCGTCTGTGCCCATGTTCGCTTTGTGCCTTGATCTCTTTGCTTAAATACTTGAATAGGGCATTTGTGCTTCTCACATGGATTAGGATGAAAATGTAACAAAGGTAATTAAAACTGAATTACCAGAAAAGCTTTTAAGCCATCATTCCAGCTCTCCAAGGGAGATGGATAGTCATCTGTAGGAGTAGCCCTGTCATTAATTTGTGCTTTGTAAGAGACCAATATTATTATATTCTTACTGCAAGGCAAAACGTCTTTGGTATTTTCTGCCTCAAGTGCCAAAACAATTTCAGATAATAGAATTGACTTGGGGGATGGGGATCAGCTGTGTCATTTGCTGGTCTGTCTGTTGAGTTAAATGATCTTTCTCACAGCTCTGTGATTCATGTAATATGAGGCATTTGCACAGCAAAGGTTGAGTATACCAAAGCTGGGTTTGGATGGGTAGAAAACAGGTGCTTAGGACAGATCTTATTCCCCTTTTATCCAACGCAGGATTTTTTTATATCTGTTTTGAATGGAGAGAATAATTTTCATATTTTTGGGGGGGGAGGGAATGGGTTAAGGAAACTTCACCATCTCTTCCCGTAGTTTCCTCCCCCCAAAAACCTCTCAACTTTCACTTTCCATCTTCATTTCTATCATTAAAAATGAACAGTGATGTTATCCATAGCACTTGAAGCCATGGCTTCTTTACAGATGGTGATCCAAGTTTGAAATAACAATGTATTTCATGGCCCGAAGAGCAATAAAACCATTAAGCCAGGGGGGTCTTCAAACTTGTCTTGATCTAGTTAGAAAGACTGATTTCCAAATAGATGGCATGGGTTATATGTACTTTGCTAATTGATTGGTTGGCTTTCTTGCTGTAGCTTCTGACTATGCTGAATTTCTAACAAAATCTTATCTTTTTTCAAGTGAAAAAAATGCTCTGATGATAACTTCTATGAGCCAGAGGTGGTGTATGAGGAGATGGAAGCAGAGGAAACTGACACACTTCCAACGGATTAGACTAACATCTCATATATCTCCAACTGATATTAAAGTTACAGACCAAGCATATCTGGAAAGCATTAGAGAATCTTGAGCTAGACTAACATTCTTAGAAATATTTGCCTAGCAACAAACTTTAAAGGATTGGGTTGTCTCTCATAGATCTTGTAGCTAACATTTGAAATCATCTTACTGGATTTCTTTCCTTCTTTCTTCAAGCTTGGGTTATGTTCTTCCATACTTTTGTAGCATAGAACAACCTCTCCTCTAATTCATGTATAGAGTAATTTTGAGTTCTGTCAGTAGTTTATCTAGAGCTGTATGCATGTATAAAACCTATGTTTTGCAGTGATTCAAAATTTGATTTAGATGAGTTCTTGTTCTCTCTTTAATGTTATTAACAACATACATAATGTCTAAATGAGCCAGAATTTCCATTCCTTTATATTTTGAACTTGTTTATAAATGTATTTTAAAATTAATTCTAGAAATTATTTCTTTGACTACAAACTTTTAGTGAACATCAGCATTCTGTCATGTTCTTCACTTCTAAACCTGCAGTTGTCTTATAACTCCCCCTGTTGTCGGAATGGAAAAGAGAGAGAAAGAGAGAGAAATACAAAGAGATAAAACTAGTCAAAACATAATCACATTCTAAATTTGACAGTTTTAAATGTTCTGCAGGAAGCAGAAAAATGTTGGCAGAAGTTTAAATTGTATATAATTCTCAAAATAGAGAAAAGGATATATAGGTATGCAAAATTCAGGGTACTAGGTGGCATCTAGCAACTGTCTAGAGTTTTTCAGCCTATAATGGTAGCCCTTGTCAGAAGTCAAAAGAGGAGAGGAAAGTAAAAAAGAGAATGTGAAAGATAGAAAAAGTAAAGTGTTAGAGTACTGGTCAGAAGAGAATTGTCTGAAATTTTCAGAAAAATTCTGATTAGTGAATGGAAGCTCAACATTGACAAGGTGAAGAAGACCAAAGAACAGAAACTCTAAGAAACTATCGTTTTTGACTGATGGCCATTGTTTTAACAACCAAAATGCCCACAGCCAGAAAGTTTACATTCATATAGGCAAACCCTGAGCAGTGGTGATGAAATTTAAATCTGCATTCACTGTTCCCCTTACATCTCAACTACTGTACTCAGCAGTTCCCCAATCAGAAAATGAAGAAGCCTGACTATTTATTTATTTATTTATAAATTATCCTGGAAGAAGATGATTTCTTTCTCCATCGAAATGGAGTTGTGTTTTCTCTCAGCACTGAAAAAACAGGACAATTTTCTGCGCAGAGAGAAGTCTAAGTGATCTTGTCAATTCTGGAAGGTATCAACTGGATTGTCAGTGTAACTGAGAAAAAAACATCGACCATAAGGAATCATTGCGGCTTCTTGAGATAGATAGTCTTAGCTGAGCAAGATTGCACTGTCTTTTGACTTTTTCCATCAGGAAATGTTAGGAAAGCCTTTAAGAACACTTCAGCTGCTTAAAAGCAGACTCTTTTTCACACTCAGAATGGAGTGTGGAGTTTTTTCTCATTTTTTTAAAAAAAAGTTTTCCCATTTTCTTTATTTTCAAACCCATTTTTTTAATGAAATATTTGGATTGAGTAAAAAAAGGGCTTCTGCCACAAGCCGTATTGTTCCCTATTCATGCCTATATCATAAAGCAGTGTTGGCAAACCTTTTGAGCTCGGTGTGTCAAAAATTTGGAAAATGCCTACCTTGCCTCTGCTGGCATGTCATCCCCATCTAACCTGTTCAGGGTATCTAAATTCCCCCCCCCCTTTAGATACACTGAACAGTGGCACTCAGCAGTACTGAGGCTGGGCCTGAAATAGAGCCCTGGGCTTCAACCTCAATCCTAGCAGCACCCCTGCAATTCAAAAAGGCTGCCATGTGCTTTTCCCCAAGGTGCATGAGCTCTTCCACAGCCTCTTCAGTATTCAGATACCATTCAAAGGTACATCCCATTCTTGTGCAATTTTTCAGAAGCTCCAGAGGCTGCATGAGACCATGGCCCTCATTTGCTTCTTCTGGAGAGTCTGAAAGCTGTGTGATTGCTCACCTCATTCTCTTATGGTCTCCACAGCCTCCAAAAATCATTTGAGAATGGGATATGCTTTAGAGAATAGTTGTTGTCAGGTGTTGATGAATTCTGATGTTTCACCCAAACTATCATGGCATGTCACTCTTGATACCTGTTTCATAGATTCCCATCACTGTCGTAAAACATCCTTTAAGCAACTAATCAGGCAAAGATAGTTAAGAAAAGCAATTTTCTGTCTTCCTCTTACCAACTTTGGTATTGCCTGGATGAAGTTGTTACCAAAGCAAACCCAAAGTTAAACTGGATGGACAATTTTGGGTACTATCACTATAATATTATTTAAGATACTTGAGAAGATTTGCTTCTGATTTTGCATAGCTTGTTTTCTCTGACATTTGGTATATCTAAATCTTGCAAAGGACCTTGCCAGACACTGAAAGAATTGGAAAGAAGCCAAGAACAGAACAGACACACAAAAACTAAAGTGTGTGACAAGCTGAAACAGAAGTCATTGCTCTGCCTGATTAAAATAAGATAGTCTTCAACAGTGTGCTCTAACACTTTGGGCTTCAAGGAAGCTTTTGTCATTCAGTTGTGGGTACAACTGAAGCAAATGGAGCAGTTTTGGGTAGGTAAGGGAGAGAAAAAATAAAAAGTGGAGGAAACAGAATTAGGATGTTATTTGTGCTTTGCTCTTAAATTTTATATTAGACTTAGAAGTGCAATAAGATTTTATGCTGAATTTAGCTGAGATATGAATGAGAAGTTATAAAAGGTTGTACATCTCCTCTAGTTCCTCTTTCAGGTCCTGGTACTTCTACAGCTTCTCATATTTGTTCTTCCTGATGTTGCTGTCACCTGGCATTGCTACATCTATCACCACTGCTGGTCTTTTGGTCCTTGTCTGCTACTACTACAATGTCTGGTTGATTGGCCAGTATTGGTCTATCCATCTTGATCTGGAAATCTCACAGGATCATGGTCCTGTTATTCTCCATGACCTTCTGTGGAATCTCCCATCTTAACTTGGACAAGTTTAATCCGTACACTATCCCATCCCATCTCGTCCTGTGCAGAGTCTTGTCTTGCTATACATCCTCTGCTTGATCTTTTCCCCATATGTGTTGCTTCCTCAGGCATTCTCTCAGCAATTCATCTTTGGTGCCATGTTACTAATGTAACTCATGGATGCTCTGGCTTTCATCCAGGACAATCCCCAGATATTGCCTGCTGTCTTTCTGACTTTGATGTTGAGGTAGGACATTGACACTCTCCATGTCCTCCTTTGGCCAGCTTACTACATGGCAGGATACCTGATAACTGACAGGGCATATATATTGATGGCATGGATCTTGTTTTTCCCATTGAGCTGGTTCTTTGGGACCTGTCTTAACTTTTGGATATATGATATTGCTGTTTTTCTTGCCTCCTTATTGTGATTCCCATGTGACTGTGAGATGCCAAGGCACTTGTAGCTGATCTGTATGTCTGCTGTGTGGCCTGTTGGTAATTCCACCCTATATATATACAAATGGCAGAATAGGCAACTTTACTTGGAGAGGGGTCTGTGTATTTTTCTGGATGTGGATACAATATATGTTGCTGCCTGCTGCCCTAAAAATAATCCCTATTAAAGTAAGATCCAGTTGATAGTCTGGACAGGTTTGGTGTAGTCAATTGTATCTATCCAATTTTGTACACGGAATGAGATAAAGGTGCCATTTATTAAGGGCATGCCACCTGAACCTCCTCCATTCTGTTCCTTTATTCCAGATAAAAGCACACTCCAGTGTTTAACAGCATCAATGTTAAAAAACCAGGAAAGGAAACTACTGTAGACAGCCTCACAGTCAATGGGCAAGAGGTGTTAATTGAATAGAGTGTGGCTCTTTCACTCTAAGCTGCTCACTTAACAGAGAGTTTAGAATGAATTGTGCTGCAAAAGACAAGTCCACAATCCACAGGGGTTTGGGGTCTATTCTTCCATTAGTTCCATTTATTCCAGCATTTGTTACCCATGGTTAAATAGTATCTTCTCCACTGGGGAACTGTGAGGATAAAGACTTGAGTTTCTCTGTTCCATTTTTGAAAGTTGTGGTCATCTTATTCACTGATCTCTGCAGCCTGTGAGACATACTTTGTACATACTCAATAAAGTCACAAAGACAAAGATTAATGCCACCCTTTGTGTTTTAGTTTAAGCATATACTTTATTGTCCAACAGTAGGCCTCCTGTTGCATAGCTCCGCTTTGCTGAAACCACAAGGAACCACTCTTTTTCTTCCCTGCCAGAACATTGTATTTTATTAGATTATTAAATAGAATAGGTGGTTGTATGCCCAGGCTGAGGTAGTTTTCATGGTTTTGGTGAATTTTTAGTGCAGAGCTGCAAAGTGTGCATACATCTAACTATTCTCTTTACTACTCCAGATATCTCCAAATGAATCCTAAATACAAGAATTCTGCGTCAAGGGAAAGCCCTGTGGATCTGCCCCTAGGGGCATACCAGAACTTCTTATCTTTCTGATTATGCCAAACTGTGGCAGAAAAACTCACCTAAGAACACACTAACAATTGGAAAAGTTCCAACAGTTGTTTAATTAAAACTACAATGACTCATTGGTCTCCAGCAATGAACACCAGAAATTGGTCAACAAAGTTCATATGTATGATTATAGAGATCAAAGATGAACATACATCTGACCAATGACAAATAATTATTTTACAACTGATAAGGAATACAGATAAGTGTACAAAGGGATCAGGGTGTCCCTGTTTCTGGAAAGAGAACACTTTGTAATGCAGAGCATTTAGCCTTTGAGAAGTAGGAATGCCATTTGAGCTGATTGTTATTGTAACAGTTTGACCCTGTATCACATTCTGAACAGGGAGAGTTGTAAACATACCCATTATCAACATCCTTGAGAACGTTGCTGTTTATGGAAATATACAGTTGATCAATTAAAGGTTATTCATTCATGTAAGAAAAGTACAATTCCGGGAGGCTTTATGTCAAGTGTAGTATATATATAAGAAAAATGGTTTAGCAATTAAAGCTATGGTGGTTCAGTACATTGACTTATATTGTATATAAGCAAGCAATGCAAAGATATTCAGGAACCATAAATGCTTTAGGTATGACCTGCAGAAGAATTCCTTCCACGTGTTTATTTTAATTCAATACCTAATACGACACTCCTTTAAGCTTGGAAGGTAGTTTCTCATCAATTGTGCTCTGATTTCCCCCCCCCCCCCAACATACATACATACATACATACATACATGCAGAAGGCAGAAAAGATCTAACTAATAAGTTTCATGATGATTCAGAAAAGTGATGTCCATTCATTACAGTGTTTTCCCGAAAATAAGTCCTACCCCCAAAATAAGACTTAGCTGGAGTGGTTAGCACTAATATAAGTTCTACCCCCAAAATAAGCCCTACTTAAGAGCCTGCACAGCCAGTCACCCGCCCATTCCATCTGGTTGCTAGACACAAGGTTAGATGAGGCTGGGGGAGCTACCCCATACGCCTAGCACCCACTTACCATGTCAAAGGGCCTCTGCAGCCAGGCCTCCCATGCCCCGATACGGGTCATTTCTTGAAGCAGTGGCACCAACAGTCCCAGTCAAGGAGCCTGGCCACTGCCCCACTTTTTCTATGTCCGCTTACTGCCATTCGTGCATCTTGCCCTCTGGCCTCCATTTTGCTGGGAGACGCCTTCAGGAAAGACTGCTGCAGCCTAGAACAGAGCTCTGGGAGACACAGACATCCCCCAGCCTTTGTTTCACTGGCAGAGGCCTTTATGAAAAGGCCTCTACTGGTGAAACAGAGGCTGGGGGCGATGCATGTGTCACCGCAGAGTTCCGTTCTGGGTCTCAGAAGCCTTTCCTGAAGGCCTTTCCTGGCAAAATGGAAGCCAGGGGTGATGCATGTGAGCTCCATTGTGGGTTGCAGAGGCCTTTCCACGTTAGAAGTGGTATGGAGGAAGTATTAATTTCTCACCTATAAGGATGAACAGATTGTGATATCCAGAAGAATCCACAACAAATGCAAGTATTTCCTTCTGAATAAAGTATACCTGTTTTATAATCATCTTTATTGAGTTTATCTGTCTAATTTGGATTTACAAAGCAACTTAACTCTGGGTCAGAACAGTGAGAAATTAATGCTTCCTCCATACCAACTTTATAATATGGAGTGGAGCCATCTGAGACATGCGATTACCCCATGCTATCTCAGACAAAGAACATTCCAACTGGCTCATGGCCAGGATATCCTGCAATGCCCTTCAGAAACTCCTCCCACTGACCTACTAACATGGGATAGCTGACTAGCTAAAACTATATTACCCATAAGCCATCTCTTAAGGAGACAGCACTTAACGCAATAAATGCCAAACATTCTAGCATACAGACCTACATGGTCCAAAACACACTGTATTATATTGGGAGGAAAGGGGAATAGAGGTCTTATTTACTATTTTCAAAGGAGACTTTGCTGGCAGTCTGACTGATAAGAGCTAAAGCAAAGTGGAAATGGAACTTGTATACCTTTTCAAAACATTTGCTTCCTGATAAATATTATTCTATTCTGTATACTTTCATGATAGATGTCTTATATGATTATCCTGCAGTCCTAACCTCTGGTTAACTGGGAGTTATTTATGAAGATGTGCATGTTTGCTCTCTCAGTAAGAGGCTCTTCTACTGAAAGCCCCAAGAATATCAATGCTGGACAGAGAGGCTACCTTAAAATGTGTTGGATATTAGCTGCAAATATCCAATAAATCTTAAGTATAATAGTGTTTAGAGTAAGAACATGAAGCTTTTGTTTTGTTAAGGCCTACCATTAAACCTCCGACCCGCATGCCAAGGGCATATTTCAAAAAAAGACATACCCAGGCATAAAACTGAACTTGGTTTAATTTAATTTGACTTGATTTAACTTGCATTTATATTTCATGAAAATTATATTAATTAAATGCATGATTACTTTCCATGTATTTTCTCCTGCTGTCACATTAAAATTACTTTGGTATCACAACTATTAACGAGGTTGGGGAGGGTGCACCCAAGACTTTGAGGGCTGCATTTGGCTCTGTAATTTAAATGCAATGAAAACTTTTTAAAGTGCAAGTGGAAAAAAGGTGGATGAAATGGTTTATGAATGTGTATATTGCAAATGGGTTTGTTCTTGCCATGTTTAAGTATCATTAGATAACATTACCAACTTCCTCTTGATTTGATTGGTGCCCTACAAAAAAGTTACAAGTTCTTATCTTTTAAACCTGTTTGGGATAAGATGGAATCAGCAAAGAAAGATTTGTAATCTGTATATTAAATAGCTTAGTATTGGCTAAAACTGCATCAGCATGAGCAACAGAGAGAAAGAGATGTTAGAACTGCAAATTCAGCATTATTGTACTCTTTTGCCCTGCAGAGTGTTGAATCTCACATTCCAGAATGCCTATCTATCATGGCTGTGTTGCCAGTGATTTGTGGCAGGGGTCCTCAACATGCGGCCCACTACCGGGCCACAGCCTATTGGCCACTGGGCCGCATGAGTGGCAGGCTGGTGAGCACCTGTATGTGCACGCAGAGCCCCACTCGCACTAGCATTGCTGTGAGCATTGCGGGTGCTTGTGACCCCACTTGTGTGGGCAATGGATGTTCACGTGTGCACATGTGCATGCATATGTGTTTACCCCTCCCAAAAAACCATCCCTTCTTTTCCCACCTCCCCCAGTTCCAGGCCACCAACCCTGAATGGTTGGGGAATTCTGATTTATGGGAAATATAGTCCAAAGGTTTGGGAGCTTGATAGATGAGTGAAAATTGTTCAGAATAATATGGACCCTCTTAATGTATTAATCTCACCTCTATTTCTGTCTCACCTATGAGCTACATATCCATCAATAACTTCTAATATCTGAACAAAGAAAAACAAACTGACTTGTGTAATAATCACTTTGTTATTGGTGGTAACATCTGACATGATTGATGAATGAGACTGACAAAGGAAAAGGCTTTGGCTTTCAAATGTGTTTCATTTAATTAATTTAGGAAAATGGAGAAATTTGGGCCAAATGTACAATGGCTTTTCTTTGTTCTGAGCTCTTAGAAATAAAGAAGGGAATGAATAGAAAAACAACTGGACGATCAGTCTGTTTATAAACATATAAGCAACAGTCTCCATGGTCAATTTTATATACTTTTGGAAAATACTGTAATCACTGAAATTGCTACTGAATGGTTCCATGTAGTACAAGTCCATCAATTATATATACTCAAAAGATCATTGTGATAAAAAAGAACTGGGGATAATTGTTCCTTAATAAATTGGTATTGCTGTGTTCTAAAGATAAATGAAAGGAAAGCCTTCAAAAAAAGACTGTTGAATAGAATGGGGCTGAAGTTGTATTTCAGAAGGCTCGCTTTCAATTCTAACGAGTACATTCACCAACAATTTAATTTTTTTGTTTTGACATCGCTGTCTGCAACCACAGGTGCCTTGACTACAATTTAAGCCCTGTTGATTATGAAGAATCACTGATGTTGTTGATGCCATTATTTATCTGATTTAATGATATGATGGATTTACCAACAACATTTGATTAAATGGTAGTGAAGGAGAATGAGGACAAGGTCAGTAAGGGTGAAGCAGCAATTACAAACTGTTGAGCAAAGTTACTATCAAAACAATACAAGGTGAGTATACCTTCAGCAATTTGGTTCCATTATGTTATGTGAATGTTTGTTTTTGCAACTTTTTTGTCAAAAAGAGCTCCTAATATAACCATCACCATGAATAGTCATTAATTACAAGTTTTATTATTGACTAGCTGCACCCAGCCACGCGTTGTTGTGGCTCAGTCTGGTTAAATGGGAAAGAAAGAAAAGAGAAAGTGCACGTTTGTAATATGTCCACAAATCATAAAAGGGCCAAGTTTGAAAACCCCTATTTTAGAGCTTTCTATTCAATGCAATACTTATTACTTAAATTTAGGAGAAATTTAAAAGCAAGTCATAACACAATACACGAACGTGATGTTCAACTAGGGAAAGAATAAAGATGAGTATTTTGTATTTAACATGGTTTTTAATAACATTTACATATTTTTCATAAAAGGAACAGTAAATACTTAAGGCCTTAGATATTTGAATGTAGAAGAAATCAAAGCTGATAAATTTTATTTCTCCAAATGAGATTAACTTTGTGTATCCCGTATGTTTGCAGGATTGACTTAAAGTGGATATAACACTCTGATTCCATTTATTTATTCTAATGTTGAAAGAAAAATCTTCAGGTCTAGTCCAAGTTGGAAATAAATAAAATGGAGGCTGTTTGGAAAGAAGATTCCATTTATTGAAGAATAGAACCAATAGCATGTGGTTCTGGGACAGCTGATAAAATGGAGTTGGGATAGATGGGCTTTTATATCTTCTTTGGGCTTTGTATTTGAGGTTCTTCCTGTTCCTCTGGCTTTGTATTTGAGGTTCTTCCTGTTCCTGTGGCATGTACTTTGACCTGAGCTTGAGTGTGCCCTTTTGGTTTTCTAATGGTGGTAGGTTAATCCTATTGTTTCTTAAAGGTTATGTCTTTAGATTTTGGGTGGGGGATGTAGATTTTAGGGGTCTTTGTCTTTCCCATCCCATCACCTCCAAGCTTCTCGGGGGCTGTGGCTGAAGGCATTTTGATTATGAATAGGTGGCCCCAAATCTGCATTTCTAAAGGCTGGTCTCTATCTGGGGGAAGGAGACTGAGGGCTGGTTTCTGCCTAAGATTTTTTTATTATTCCTTTGGGGAAATATAACATTCTGCCTTTTTTAGTATCCCCCAAAATATTTCCTTCTCTGAGGGGGGGATGCTGACTTCCTATAGTAATTTATTTTATATTTATTTATCATCCAGCAAGACTTATACCATGTCTTTCCTTTAGAACTTAATATATGATACTTACACCCAGTGCCATTTTCTCCACCAATATTATGTGTGAGAGATAGGGCTGGTAACAATAGACATAAAGATAATCAGCAAGCTTCCGTGGCTAAAGTGGACACGAACCTTGTCTCCTTTATATTACGGTAGTTCAATGCCTTAACCAGCATGTGAGATTTCATCAGGCACGATTAGAAGCAAAGTTCTGAGGCCTGATTGTTGTTCAACCGTACAGATGGAAGCAGGCATTTAAGGACACAAAGCTTCTAATAAGTAGGCTTATTGTGGAAAGCTAATGAAACCTTGGTGAGATAATTCCAGCATCTACTACATATTAAATGTTTGTTTATACCGAAATAAGCATTTAAGTTCTTCTCCTATCTGCACAATGCAACAGTGTTGACGTCACTCCCTTTTGTATGGGAGGGACTGTGTTCAGCTACCTCTTGTTTTATTAATGGTCTTGTCTGGTTTCAGGCTGTTTAATTAATTGTGCACAAGTGTCATTTACTCCTTACATTCAAAACAGGGTAGCTTGCAGCATATTATGACTTGTAGGCAGAGGAAAGAGACGTCGTATCTGAACCCTGGTTCTGCGAAAGAGAAGTCTGGAGTCTTATTGATTGCATTTGCTAGCTTACTTTGTTCTAGCAAGTTTTCTAGCATTTTTCTAGGAACTATCTTATCTCTCTATCTCAGTGGTTCTCAACCTGTGGGTCGGGACCCCATTTGGGGTCAAACGACCATTTCACGGGGGTCGCCAAACAAGGTTGTCCGCCATTTTTTCCCCCTTTTCTTTGGCCACGCCCCTGGTGCCCAGTGATGTATAAGTGGTTGGGGGTCACCACAACATGGGGAACTGTATTATGGGGTCGCAGCATTAGAAAGGTTGAGAACTACTGCTCTATCTGAAAACCTAGTTTTACTATTGAAAAAATATACCATCCTGGTTCTCCAACTATAGTATTAGATTACTAACTGATAAATAAAATGTATCACATTGCATACCTGGAAATGTTAAAATATGGGCACCATTAAGCCATTAAATTAGACTAATTTGGTAATTTGAAGGCTTCAGCTTTCCATAAAAATAAATAGAATAGAATAGAATATCCTGTATGTGATACACCAGTATTCCTGAAATGCAGCTTTCTTGGAATAATGGAAAACAAGACAAGTCCTAGAATGCCCTTGAATAGCTTTGTCCTAAGCATGCCACTATGATTAATGCTAAGCATTATCTTGCTATGCTTCACAGACTTGTGCTTTATTAGCCAATCCATCACAAGTGAAGAAGCATAAAGCATGTTTCTAGGTGGTAATGAGAACAATGATATAAGATAGGTAGTAATGGGGATCCACAGGATTATTTGAAGATTTATCTAGCTCACATTTCTGATAATGATCTGAGCATGAAAGATTTAGAACCAATTTATCTTGGAAACAACAAGGATTCATGTAAAAAGTCTTGATATGCTTTGGTTGCGCTTGTGGCATAATACCATGAGATGAGCGGCATATAAATTTGATAAATTAATAATAGCCAAAATGTGTCCAAACTGGCTCAACAATTTTTGTTTTTTTTTTTCCAAATAAATCAAAGATCAGCAAATGTGACACTACAGTTAAAGCTTATAGATAAGATGATAACTTTTTCTTGTACACAGTGGCACACAAAATGAAATTCTGATGCCTGCTCTCAATATATATACTACACACTCTCACTAATGTACTTACATCCAATGAATTCCAAAGAAATAAGATTACTAAACTAATCCAAAAAGAAACCTCCACTAAAATCCAAGACAGAGAACAAGAAAACGGCAAAGCCCTCCTCCCTTACATAAAAGGCACCATAGACAGAATCAGCAAGATCCTCCACAAACACAATATGAAGACAGCATTCTGCACAAACAGAAAAATATCCACCATCCTAAGAAACCCCAAAGACAAAATAGAGTTAGAAAATCAAGGAGTATACGAAATCCCATGCACCGCTTGTCCCACCACATACATCGGACAAACCAAGAGAAGAATAAATGCACGCATTGAAGAACATAAGAACTCAGTCAAAAAAGAGGAACCAACTTCTTCCCTGCTCCAACACCTTAAAATCACAGGACATGAAATTGACTTTAAAAAGACCAGAACTATCGCCAAAACTGAACACTTTAATAACAGAATAATCAGAGAAGCTATCGAGATAGAAAAACACCCACACAGCATGAACAAACGATATGATACCTCCCGCCTACCAGCCATTTGGAAACCCTCCCTCATTGAGAAACGAGTCCCTAACACAAAGAATGACACCAGACCCACACTCACGAAAGCCACACAGGATGTCATCACCACACATCCACGCAAAAAGCAAACCCAAACCCACACCGATGATAAGGCACGACCACAAACAAGAAGCCAGACCACAGCTGCATCATTAGCCACTTTAAACCCCTCCAATCCATACATGAAGCAAACTGACACCCTCCATGAAGTTGAGGCATGACCACGAACACAAAGCCAAACAATAGCAATGCTCACCATCTCACATCCCCCTACAACTCAGATTAACCTGAGCACAACAAAGCCCCCACCCAAACAGAACACTCCCCCAACCAATCAGAGCACAGCCAACCCCCCATCCAATCAGAGCATAGCCAAGCTCCTAACCAATCAGAACATACCTCCATCCAATCAGAACACAGCCAAGCTCTCATCCAATCACCCACTGGCAGTTAAAAGGAAGAAACAGCTACGATCACACATTGCTCCTAGAAGCACGAAGCCGAAAACACTAGCCTGAGGATGACGAATGAGACTTCTTCGAAACGTTGTCAAGACACTTCCAATTTGATGGGGGAGAAAACCCGAATAACCAAAGACCTACATATATGTATGTGTGTATGTGTGTATATATATGTGTGTGTACACACACACACACACACACACACACACAAAATGATATAGTTGGAAGGGACCTTGGAGGTCATCTAGTCCAACCCCCTGTTCAGGCAGAAAACCCTACACCATTTCGGACAAATGGCTGTCTAGTTGCTTCTTAAAAACCTCCAGTGTTGGAGCATTCACTGCTTCTGGAGGCAGGTTGTTCCACTGGTTAATTGTTCTAACTGTCAGGAAGTTTCTCCTTAGTTCTAGGTTGCTTCTTTCCTTGATTAGTTTTCATCCGTTGCTTCTTGTCCTGCCTTCAGGTGCTTTGGAAAATAGCTTGACTCCCTCTTCTTTGTGACAGCCCCTGAGATATTGGAACACTACTATCATGTCCCCCCTCGTCCTTCTCTTCATTAAACTAGACATACCCAATTCCAGCAACCGTTCCTTATATGTTTTAGCCTCCAGTCCCCTAATCATCTTTCTTGCACTTCTCTGTACTCTTTCTAGAGTCTCAACATCTTTTTTATATCGTGGTGACCAAAACTGGATGCAGTATTCCAAGTATGGCCTTACCAAGGCATTGTAAAGTGGTATTAAAACTCCACATGATCTTGATTCTATCCCTCTGTTAATGCAGCCTAGCACTGTGTTGGCCTTTTTGGCAGCTGCAGCACACTGCTGGCTCATATTTAAATGATTGTCCACTAGGACTCTGAGATCCCTCTCACAGTTACTACTATTGAGCAAGGTACTCCCTATACTATACCTGTACATTTGGTTTTTCTTGCCTAAATGTAGAACCTTACTTTTTTCACCATTGAATTTCATTTTGTTAGATAGCGCCCAGTGTATTTTGTATGTGTGTGTGTGTTATGGGATATGTTAAAGTTTATACTAACTGGAAACAGAAATAATCTTACCAAAATAATTTGTGAAGAAAAGGAAACTTTGAATATCTGTGTGGTATGCTGGAGAATTGCATGACACATTTAGTGTGCTATTCTGGCTATTGATCAGTTATGATATGGAATATTCATTAAAGTGTATTAAGCAGATGTACTGGGACAAAGGGGAAAAAACAAGGAAACTCTCAGCTTCTTGTTTGAAACAACAAAAACAATATATAAAATAATCCTCAGATACAATACATAACAACTTAATAGCAATTAATTATGCATGTTGGGATTTTATACCCATTTCCTTTTGCTTTCTCTTATAGACTTAAAAAGGCATATAATTAAAATAAAAAATAAGACTTAACTTGTATTGTATTACTGTTTTACAACTATACAGAAGAGAAACACAACAGTTTATATTGTAATGTGTATTAGTTTTGAAAGTGTATCAAGTCTGGTAGCTGCATGGGCTCCAAGGTAGTATCATATCTCCATTTGTTATATATTATTTGCTGATGCTTTTAAAGAAATAGATGAAAATTGCTCTCAATATTGCCAATTTGCCAATTCTGGTAACTGACTGAATGGGATTTTGGTGAGAATCCCATGAATCACAGCATCCCACAGTCATGTGATCACCATTTTCAACCTCCTGCAGCCTTCCCATTGACTTTGCTTGTTGGATGCCAGCAGTTAAGGTTGCAAATAGCAGTTACTGGATCATGGAGCACTGTGACATTGTAATTGTGAACTGGCTGCCAACACTCAAATTATAATCACGTGACCACAGGGATTCTGGGATGGCCACAACTATAGGGGGGGCTAGGACAATTCGCCATGGCCAACGTGCCAAAGCCAACTCATGATGGCCTACTTGCTGCAGCCAATTCGCAGTGGCCAACTTGCTGCAAGACAAGAATTACACTAATATCGAAGATATGGTAGAATAGAATCATTAAAGAAAGAATGCAAAAGGTGGGACAATGTGAAATGTGAATAACAAAAATTAAAATATTTTTAAAATTATTTTAAATAATTAAATTGAATTATTGTCCTGTGGCAAGTTGGCCACAGTGGCCATTCTGACTATAAGGAACAAGTCCTCTCATTCACAATAGTCACAAGTTTGAATGATTGGTCCTTGTAATTCGGTTTTAACACACTGTAGTGTCCATTTCTCTATAATTAGTAGTTATTGTTTAATTTATTTTTATATTGAAAAACAAAAATTGCAGACTAATTGCTTATTTGCACTATAACGCAGTCCTCGTCGCATTACTTTTCAGCAACTAGTATTTGTCTGTTTCACAATCAGTAAAACAGAATTTTAAAAACTTTTTTCAATTATTATATTTATTCCCTCACTTTGGTACCACTTACTGTTCTCTATGTTTCTATAGCACTGATCTATGGCTCTAATGAGTATAGCTAGCTAAATACACACACGTATAAACAATTAAAATAAATGTTTATACGTTTTTTACAAGTCAGAATATTTTTCTTTCTGTCTCTCTGATTTGTAGTTTGGTTATTATTAAGAGTTTACATAACAATCAAATTGCTTGCATTGTATTCAATATTAGGTCAACTGATACTAAATAAGTAAGTATTTTGATTTGTGAGTTGATTTCATTCAGGCTGCATTTTCTGACTCACCAAATTATTTCCTTACTATACAGTTTAAAAAATATTAAATTCCTAGAGAGTACCATCATGACTCGTATTCCATGTTAACCTTGGTGAGAATTTGTGTTGGTTAGTACCATATCATAGTCTGAATAATTTACTTTCTAAATTCTAAATACATGTACAGTATGTAGCTGTTTTCAGTTTTTAGTAATAGTGGAACAGCTGGAAGCATTTTGAGTTTGGTTTGGCAGAAGTTCCTAATCTGACCTCTCTGTCTAGAAATAGAAAGTTTGTGCATCTAGCTGTGGTTAATCCCTGTTCTTTCAAGCATTGCATGAAATCTCAGTTTTGTGATATTGAACTATAGGGTAGAATGTGCTGAAATCAGTATGGATTAAAACAATTTATTTAAACTGTCCTAATTGTTGTGCTGCATCTGTTAAATCTTTATAAATTCAGATTAACATCCTGTCTAATCTGAATTTACAAAGATTTAACAGATGCAGCACAACAATTAGGATAGTTTAAATAAATGGAATAAATTTATTTAGCCCTTGGATGACTTCTTAAAAATATTCAATTAATCAAATTGATTTATTTATCATGTTGATCCCTAGCAACTTCAGAGATTGATTTTCTTCATGAAAGTCTGTTCTCTAACCTGATCCTTTAGATCTTCCAATGGTGCACCCATTGCCACTGTAACTGAGTCCATCCATCTAGTGCTAGTCATCCTTTTCTTACCTGGCATTAGCCTTCTCTGAAGAGCTAGGTTTTTCCATAATATGAGCCTAGTCATTTATGACTCAAGTTAATTTCTTTGATGATCCATGTGTTTGTTTTCTTGGCTGTCCATGGTATTCTGAGTTTTCTCCAACACCAAATTTCTTTCTATTTTGATTTCACTTCCACTGAGTGTCTCAGGAAGTACCATTGCCTGCACTATTCTGATCTTTGTAAATATAGTCTCAAGGTCTTCATGGCTACACTATTAAGTGCTAATCTGTGATGTATTTCTTGACTGCTTGTTCCTTTACTGTTAATAATTGAGTTTAAAAGCCAGAAGCTATCCACTATCTCAGTATCTTCATTATGAGTTCTGAGGCTGCTTGTTCTACCTGTTGTCATTAGTTTGGTCTCCTTTATATTTAATCTTAGTCCCATTTTTGTTCCTAGACATTTGTTACTAGAAGTGGCAGATCATTTCCATTTTTGGCCATCTCATCGACAATGAGATAAGAAGATGTTCAGCAGTAATGTCTTGTCTTTCCTGGCTTTTTGTAATGCCAGCTTGAACATCTGGCACATCCTTTTCTATGTAGGGTTCTAATCAGTGTTGAATAATCCTAAGTATTATTTTGCTAGAATGTGAAATTAAGAATATTGTAGTATATATATTGGAATGTACATTGACTTCTTCCAATCTGGTCCATATGCTGTTCTCCACATTTGTTGGCATTGCTTGATTAGAACCTATAATCACTTTAAAAATAGTGAGTATATACTTAACATCATATTGTGGAAGCTGACTTTCTTTTTCTTCTTTAGCTTTAACTTGGAATCTGTGATTTGATCGCTAATCTTTGCTGCTGCCAAATATATGGGCGTACTTGCTTTAACTGGGCAGCTGGGATTAACTTCTTGCCTCGATGAACTGCTGGTAATTTATAATCTTGGCATACATTCCTGATATTTTTACTCATCCTTCCCAGAAATCCTGCAGTTTTCTTTCTATAGCAATAATACATTTTGAGAACATGCAATCCCATTAGGAATATCACATCTATATTGAGTGAAAGGTAGTGAATCTGGACTTTATAGCATTCTTTGGCAGGGAAGTGCTTGGCTGACCACGCCTGGGCAAAAAAGCTAAGTATTGGGTGTGGCTTGGATCCAAGGTTAGATGGTAGGCTAGATTTGGAAGTCAAAAAAACACTACAGAAGAAGAAAGTGGCCAACAATTTCTGAAAACATTGCCAAGAAAGTTGTATAGATAATGTCTATGAAATCACCAAAAATTGAGGTTGACTTGAAGAAGACTTTAGGGTAAATGCAAACTAATAGCAAGTGTGTTTGTTTTTAATACCAGTGAATTACTGACCCTTTTCTTAAAAGCCTTTAATTGTGCTCAGTATATTTAAGCCTTTTTTTCTTTTGTGCCTTCACATCAGTCTTGATTCCTAACAATTACAGGAACAAGTCCCTGCAGTTTTCTTGGCAACTTTTTCAACAGTGGTTTGCCTTCTCCTTATTCCTAGAACTGGGAGAGAATGAATAACTCACAGTCACTCTGCTGGCTTTCATGCTCAAAGCAGGCTGACAACTCAGGCTTCCCCGCTCCTAAATCCTCTACACCAGGGGTTCTCAACCGTGGCAACTTTAAGACTTGTGGACTTCAACTCCCAGAATTCCTCAGCCAGCTTTGCTGGCTGAGGAATTCTGGGAGTTGAAGTCCACAAGTCTTAAAGTTGCCAAGGTTGAGAACCCCTGCTCTACACCAATAGCAAAAACACTAACCATTGGTTAAAAAGTTTTCAACAATGTTTATTTAAAATCTGGTTAATCTATTAATCCGCTGGAAACTTTTAGTGCTTTCCTGCATATTCAGCCTATGAAATTCAGTACCACAAAATGTAATAACAGACATTTTGGATGATTTTTAAAGGGATTGGATAGAATCATGGAGGACAAGTTTGTCAATAGCTGTTAGTCTTGAAGATACAGTGTCAAATACGGGTTGGAGGATGTAAATCTCTTTGTAGGGACATCTTGGAGAGAGAGAAGGCTGTGACCCCCATCTCCTGCTTGTGTACATCCCAAAGAAATGAATTTGGCTGCTGTAAGAAGCAAAAAGCTGGAATAAGATGGACCTTGATAAGCAAGGCTGTTTTTGTGTTTAATGTGAGAGTATGGGTGTCATTTAACTAAAAGTATTTTACAAGCAGCAACATACCTATAATTTTTTAAAAATGTATCCCTACATCAAACAATAACCGAGATCTACAATTACAATATTGTAACCATAAGGTAGAGGCTTGTATGTCATTAAATAACAAAAGTCACCATATACTGAAGTGTCTCTGACCATGCTTACCCCCAGTCCAAAATGTACATTTACTTAAAGTCTTCCTGAATACAGGTGGTCATCTCTGAATGAATGCCTTGTTGAGTAATTGTTTGAAATTATGAGGCTATTGAAATATATCTTGACAACCTTCCTTCCATTTATGTTTATTGCAATATCACAACTAACTTCAATTTTTTTTATATAGTATATTAAATGTGGAGGATTTCTTCGTGGTGCCCATGAAGAAATGCTAGCATCTATGGCTTGATGGAGGGCACATTGTTTTGAAGGGTTGTCATGGACAGGCCTCTCTGTTGTCTGAACATGTGCACAGTTGACATTTTCATTGGATTTTCTGCCAAAGTTTCAGGATTACCTAAAGCACATGTGGCAGAAATATCATCTCTACCTGAACACACATGCTCAGACATGGAAGAAGGCCCTTAGAGTGACCACCTTCAGTCTTTGATAGGGTTTTCTATCAGTGTGGTACTTTGCATAGATCTGGTCCTGAAGGGTTCCTTTAAACAATGGTGAATTATTCCATCTAATCCCATCACTGCAATTTCTTTTTTATGCTCTTGGGGAGTAGAAGAGAACTAGGTTCAAATCAATCCTCAGCCATGGAAGTTCATATGATGCTGGGCCAGTCATTTTCTTTCAGCCCAATCTACCACAAAAAGTTTTATTGTGGACAGACAGCAATAATGACAATAATAAAATACCATCAGCATTGACAAAATCACCTAAGTAATTGTAAAAGACAGCTTTACTTGGAACATTTACATCCTGCGATAATACCTTTAATACAATCAAACAGCAATATATGCCTATCCCAGTTACTTGGAAAGGACTCAGTAGATGGGTAAAAATGACAAAACCAGTCTAAACACCTGTCTGACTCTTTGACCTACCATAATAACATCCTGTGATAATATATTTAATATTATTAAACAATAACATCTGCCTATCCTAAGTCCTTGGGAAGGACTTGATACGGGGACAAAAATGCCGAATCTGACCTAAACATCTGGCTGAAAGTGCAATCAACCATAATGTAAACTTGTGTATCACCTCACTTTCAACAATTTCAAAAAATATGGAGGAGGGATTATAAGCATCCTTTATTAATCGCCTGGAGAAAACATGAGATAAATCACTATCAAATAAAATGTATACGTAGATCTCCCTACAGAAGCCGTTATTATTCCATGTACTGACATTCTTAACACTTTTCAGTAATCCATGATCTCCCGTTGATACATAATACAATCAAGAGAGACAAATAGCTATTTATGAGCTCCATGGTGACAAGTCTGTGTTATTTCTTGCAATATTGGAGTTTTCTGATACTTATTTATTGTATACATTTGAAGGCATTGTTTTTTTGCTGTCTGTCAGCAACCATGGAAATCTTTCTCATTGTTAATTTCTGTTTTCCCTAAGCTGAAAAGGATGCTGAGATAGTGAAAAGTAAATCAGGAAGACCAAAGAAGAGAAAAGGAAAACATGGTTTCCTTGGCAACAGTTGCCGTGGAGCAGTCAGAGGTGGCATCTGTCTCGTCATTTATTAAACCAAATTGTGGTTTCAGAATCTGAAACAAATCTCAGAATGATATTAGGTACTACTTTATGCACATTCTGTCCTTCTGATCATAAATTACTTTCTTTTTTAAGTAACAGCCTAAATATTGTTACGAGGAATAAATCTGCTCATCTGAATCTTACCTGTAAATAAACATACACAGGATTACACTATGAAAACAGAAAATATTAGTTGACAGAGAAATACAGGGGAAAATAACCTAATAATAAGTACCTTAAGAATAATGTGCATTATAGTAATTAACATAAAATAAACACAGAAAAGGAAATATGGAAGCTTAGACTGACAGTAAAATTCCAGTGTTTTAAAAAGTATGTGAATAATTTTTAAATTTTATTTAAAAAACAGCTGACGTGTAATGAGGGGGGGATCTTTGATAGGATTTATACCATTATAAGAAGAAAACTGAAATCTCAAAGCAGTTTTCCCTAACCTGGTGCCTTTCAAAGGTTCTGGAACCTCAAATTTTTGCATTCATTTGGAATGCATCTAGTTGGAGAAGGCTGCCTTTCTATTTTCTGGCTTATCCTGTTGTTCAGGTAACCTCAGTTGAATGCATCAAGTTTTTTTACATCTGTTCTGGAAAATAAAGTGTTAAAAGGACATTACAGAAGAATGTTTGCACATTCAGCTGTGTATTTAATATCCATTCTTGTCAGTATTTTGAAGTTCCTCTTGTGGAATTTGGGGCAAAGCTATTCTTTAAAGAAAAATATTCCTTCCAGAGTGCAAGAGAATCAAACAGCTGACATCCTCTTTTATCAACATGATATAAATTGACGTCAGAGCTCTGGGAACGCTGGAGGGAACTTTGGAGCCTGTTTCCTTTTGCATTCTTCTGACAATGAGGATACATTTTTAATTGTTTAGTATCAGGGCAAATTTATAGTTACATGTAAAACTGGCTGTCTTTTCTTTTTTCTAAAGATATAGTTGCTGCACTGTTAATTTCAGTTAATAATGCTACAGACCATAAGAGGTCATCCTGTAGAAAGGCAGAATGTTACCAGTATTATTTAAAAAGAAATATATATATATATATATACAAATTTCAGAATATTGCTGATTTTGCTTTGTTTTCTCTGTTGAAATTAACAATTATGGTAACAATGAGTCTGACAATAACTACTGAGAGTTCTTTAAGATTTTGCAAGATACAAATATAAGTAAAAATATAATGAAGATAATAGAGAAGATTAACCATTTATTCAAGATATTCCAAATTTTTCTGTTATTATATGGACACATAAGTCAAATTATGTAAATGTGGGTTAGACAGCATCACCACCAGATGGATCTGTAGCTGGCTGACCGGCCGTACTCAGCATGTGGTCCTCAATGGAACCGCATCTACATGGAGGGAAGTGTTTAATGGGGTGCCCCAGGGCTCTGTTCTGGGCCCAGTGTTCTTCAACATCTTAACGATCAACATTAACAATCTGGACAAGGGGATAGATGGGGAACTCATCAAATTTGCAGACAACACCAAGTTGGCAGGAATAGCCAACACTCCAGAAGACAGGCTTAGGATACAGGAGGATCTGGACAGACTTGAACACTGGGCGCTATCTAACAAAATGAAATTCAATGGTGAAAAAAGTAAGGTTTTACATTTAGGCAAGAAAAACCAAATGTACAGGTATAGTATGGGGATACCTTGCTCAATAGCAGTATCTGTGAGAGGGATCTCAGAGACCTAGTGGACAATCATTTAAATATGAGCCAGCAGCGTGCTGCAGCTGCCAAAAAAGCCAACACAATGCTAGGCTACATTAACAGAGGGATAGAATCAAGATCACGTGAAGTATTAATACCACTTTACAATGCCTTGGTAAGACCACACTTGGAATACTGCATCCAGTTTTGGTCACCACGATGTAAAAAAGATGTTGAGACTCTAGAAAGAGTACAGACAAGAGCAACAAAGATGATTAGGGGACCGGAGGCTAAATCATATAAGGAACGGTTGCTGGAATTGGCTATGTCTAGTTTAATGAAGGGAAGGACGAGGGGGGACATGATAGCAGTGTTCCAATATCTCAGGGGCTGCCACAAAGAAGAGGGAGTCAAGCTATTTTCCAAAGTGCCTGAAGGCAGGACTAGAAGCAACAGGTGGAAACTAACCAAAGAGAGAAGCAACCTAGAACTAAGGAGAAACTTCCTGTCAGTTAGAACAATTAACCAGTGGAACAACCTGCCTCCAGAAGCGGTGAATGCACCAACACTGGAAGTTTTTAAGAAGAAACTGGACAGCCATTTGTTTGAAATGGTATAAGGTTTCCTGCTTGAGCAGGGGGTTGGACTAGATAACCTCCAAGGTCCCTTCCAACTTTATGATGATGATGATGATGATGATGTTTTTGCTTGCAAAATAGCCCAGCTGAGCAATTAACTCAGGGACAACTTATTTATTTTTATTTAGTAATCACATTTATATAGTAAGTCACCTCCCAGTAAAGTGACTTTGATCATTTTTGTTGTCTGAGATAATAGTGAATGAACTCTCTCACCCCAAAAACCTGCATAAACTTAGAATCAACTGTTATTTTGAAAGCAACTGGCTTTCCACAGCTGCTTGGATGGATGGATGGATGGATGGATGGATGGAGGACTGACAGACAGACAGACATCTGGCTTTTCAGATGTTTTCACTCTTAGACTGTGTTCTACTCTGAGACCTCTGGTATGCTTTATACGTGTATAATTAAAGCAAATGGGGATTAAACCATGGCTGATATAAAAGATTACTGTTGCTATTAATGAAGTGAACTGCCTGATGTGAGGGGGACACATTAACAATTAAATTGTTATTTAATATATTATAATTATAAGACTACACTATAAGAAATGCATCTGGACTTTCCTACTTGATATACCAAAATGATATGCCAAAATTGTTTGCCTTTTTTGTATGTATGTACCCAGTTTTGGATAGATGGTGGAGGGCTCAATTTCAGGCAGCCAAATTGATTGGATCAAGCCTGATATTTCTTAATCACAATTAAAAATCACAGTTTTCCTGCTAATAGGATAACAACAACAACAACAACAACAACAACAACAACAATAATAATAATAATAATAATTGGAAGGGACCTTGTAAGTCATCTAGTCTAGACATGTCAAATCGCGACGTCACGTATCAGGACAGTTTTGCTATTGCCAGCAATGGGGTGGGCGCGGCTTCCGGATGACGTGTCCGGCCCATGGGCCGGCAGTTTGATACCCCGATCTAGTTCAACCCCCTGCTTAGGCAGGAAACCTTATACCATTTCAGACAAATGGCTGTCCAGTCTCTTCTTAAAAACTTCCAGTGTTGGAGCATTCACCACTTCTGGAGGCAGGTTGTTCCACTGGTTAATTGTTCTAACTGTCAGGAAGTTTCTCCTTAGTTCTAGGTTGCTTCTCTCCTTGATTAGTTTCCATCCATTGCTTCTTGTCCTGCCTTCAGGCGCTTTGGAAAATAGCTTGACTCCCTCTTCTTTGTGGCAGCCCCTGAGATATTGGAACACTGCTATCATGTCCCCCCTCGTCCTTCCCTTCATTAAACTAGACATAGCCAATTCCAGCAACCGTTCCTTATATGATTTAGCCTCCGGTCCCCTAATCATTTTGTTGCTCTTCTCTGTACTCTTTCTAGAGTCTCAACATCTTTTTTACATTGACCAAAACTGGATGCAGTATTTCAAGTGTGGCCTTACCAAGGCATTGTAAAGTGGTATTAATACTTCACGTGATCTTGATTCTATCCCTCTGTTAATGCAACCTAGCACTGTGTTGGCTTTTTTGGCAGCTGCAGCACACTGCTGGCTCATATTTAAGTGATTGTCCACTAGGTCTCTGAGATCCCTCTTACATTTACTACTATTGAGCAAAGTACCGCCTATACTATACCTGTACATTTGGTTTTTCTTGCCTAAATTTAAAACCTTACTTTTTTCATCATTGAATTTCATTTTGTTAGATAGCACCCAGTGTTCAAGTCTATCCAGATCCTCCTGTATCTTAAGCCTATCTTCTGGAGTGTTGGCTATTTCTGCCAGCTTGGTGTTGTCTGGAAATTTGATGAGTTCCCCTTCTATCCTCTCATCCATTCAATACTTATTTCAAAATAGAAGCGTTCTATCATATCATCTTTATAACCAGGGCTTTTTTTTGTCATAGAATGCCCAAAACGGAGTTCCAGCACCTTTTTGGGATGGAACCTTGTAGGGTAGGCAAGGCGGGTTGTATGACGGCACCTTTTTTTTTTTTTTACAAAAAAAGCACTGTTTATAACAAAAGCAGAAGTCAAGAGAAAAGAAAGAGAGGATGTAAGCCTAAATCCCCTAAAGCCTCTTTCTCATAATGGGAAGTGAAGGTTTTGTACTACATCTGAACCAGAATGATGTGTCACATGCAGAAAATGCATTATGGCTTCAGACCTGTGGGGAAGCTCTTACAAATCTAGTATGTATTGTGGTGAAAAGCTTGTCAGTATTTGAGATAAATTAGCTTTACAAGGAGGGAGTTGGCAAAAAAGTAGAACATCATTTTTTCCCAACCACTTTTTCATTTTTTTAAAAAATACCATTTTTATATTGGTTAAGCCCTCAAACCCTGTAGAGGAAAGATAAAAAAGGGATTGTATGCAACATTTGTAAAATTAATGTTTCAAGCATTCTTCAAAACTAGAAGCAATTTCCGAGGCCACAGTTAATCTCTCTCACAAGAGCTAATTTCTAGGAAAACTCTTCTATATTCTCCAGACCATTCAGGACATTACTAAAAGCTTATTAGTGTGTAATATTAAATAGCTGTTATCATGTTCTCATTTGTGCAGAAAAAAGCAAAGCAGATCTTAGCTTCAGTTTTTGGTGGCATTTTGTGGTGTCTAAATTAGTTTTATAATCATAACACTCCTACAAATAGTGGCTTCTTGTTGCTCCATTATGTGCTTCATTATATGACACCTTTCTCTTGTTCCATTAGCAGGTTTGCCAGTTATTCACATTTTCTTTTTGCCTTGTAAAGCCTTTCTAGGTTTACATAGGTTTTCACTTTTTCTCCTTATTGTAACATAATTGGCATGTGACAGTTAGCTTACAAATGTCAGCATGCCCCTGGCAAAGTTGGTTTTTTTTTTAAAATGTTGACTATCATTAATATAATTGTAACTATTTTATTTTCTGCATTTAATTCTGTTTACTATTCTTCCCCGGTGATGTATCTTCATTTAAGAACGTATAAGTAGGCATAGGTTCATTTGAGATGCAAATGACCAGGCTCAAATTATCCTGCTTTGGAGACATTAAGCAGAGACCCAGTTCTGTGGAAAAATCTATAATGTTGAGAAATGTGGCAGGAAAAAAGAAGATAATAACCAGCAGCAAGATGAATAGGCTCAATAATGCAAAGGGTGCACTCTTAGAAGACCTGAAGGATCAGGTTAGGGACAGATCTTCTTGTGATAATCTAACTCTGTGGTCACTCAGTCAACATCCACTTAATGGCAATAATCAATCAAGTGTGCAGACACATACAGGCCCACTCACCCAGTAGGTTATACAATGTATCTCCCATTGTAAACATAGCTGAATAAAAAACTTAGGGCACAAGCAAAATGTTAGTTTCTAAAATCCATAACTTTTGTCATTTGTGCTATATAGACCAACAAGGGTTCTGTTTTCCCTGATTTATATCAACTGTACTCAATCTGATGCTTTCCTGATGTGTTGGAATATAATTTCCAGAATTTCCAGCCAGTTTAGACTTTGATTCAGAATTTAGGGAATTGTAGTCTCAAGATATTTGGAAAGTGTTACATTGGTATAAAGCTACATGCCAGTTGAAGAATTGTTGTAGTTAAAATTCACACATTTTCAAGTTGCGAAACACTGCTTTAGAAAGCAAACTAGAAAGAGGCATAACAAACCAGGAGAAGAATGGGCAAAAAGTGGTGCTTATGGCTTGAAGTAGTTACTGAGATGAAGGGAAATTAAATTTATATAAAGAGCAAAGCAGTCTCTAATCCCAGAGATAAGAAATTGAGCACTTAGAATATGGCTTCTTCAATTTTTCACATAATTTTCACTGACTGATATTTATTAAACCATGAAAGCAGAACCAGTTCTTGGATCTCAAACAAACACATATTTTGGAAATGTGATAAAACAGTGATTTTTGCAGCAATTCTATTTACTGCAGAATCTTTCAGACAGTTTTAAAACTTGCAACTACAGTGATGTTAAAGCAATATCCATGCTATTCCAGCAAAATTAATTTTGTTTCAATGTAACAATTGAAAAATGAAATTAATTGCATTATTTATTGTATCTCACACTATTAGAATAAGAGAAGCAGGTTCTGTGTGTGTGATAGTGGGGTACCCCAGAGCTCTGTTCTGGGCCCAGTGTTCTTCAACATTTTCATCAATGATCTGGACGAGGGAATAGATGGGGAACTCATCAAATTTGCATACAACACCAAGCTGCCAGGAATAGCCAACACTCCAGAAGACAGGCTTAGGATACAGGAGGATCTGGACAGACTTGAACACTGGACGCTATCTAACAAAATGAAATTCATTGGGGAAAAAAGTAAGGTTCTACATTTAGGCAAGAAAAACCAAATGTACAGGTATAGTATAGAGGGCACCTTGCTCTATAGTATTAACTGTGAGAGGGATCTTGGAGACCTAGTGGACAATCATTTAAATATGAGCCAGCAGTGTGCTGCAGCTGCCAAAAAAGCCAACACAGTGCTAGGTTGCATTAACAGAGGGATAGAATCAAGATCACGTGAAGTATTAATACCACTTTAATACCACTTGGTAAGGCCACACTTGGAATACTGCATCCAGTTTTGGTCACCATGATGTAAAAAAGATGTTGAGACCCTAGAAAGAGTACCGAGAAGGGGACCGGAGGCTAAAACATATAAGGAACGGTTGCTGGAATTGGGTATGTCTAGTTTAATGAAGAGAAGAACGAGGGGGGACATGATAGCAGTGTTCCAATATCTCAGGGGCTGCCACAAAGAAGAGGGAGTCAAGCTATTTTCCAAAGTGCCTGAAGGCAGGACAAGAAGCAATCGATGGAAACTAACCAAAGAGAGAAGCAACCTAGAACTAAGGAGAAACTTTCTGACAGTTAGAACAATTAACCAGTGGAACAACTTGCCTCCAGAAGTGGTGAATGCAGGGGGTTGGACTTGATGACCTCCAAGGTCCCTTCCAACATTATTATTATTATTGATCATCGCACAGTCAGCCAGATGTTCAGACTGGATTTGGCATTTTGTCTACCTATCGAGTCCTTACCCAGGACCTGGGATAGGCAGATGTGATGTTTGATGGTATTACAGATATCATCGCAGGATGGAAGCAGTTCCTAGTAAGGCTGCCTTTTGCAATTGACTAATAGCGAATTTGTCAATGCCAATGGTGTTCAAGTGGTGCTCCAGTTGTTTTGGAATTGCACCCAAGGAGCCTATGATTATTGGTACTACCCTTGCTTGCTTTTGCCACAGTCTTTCTATTTCTATTTGTAGGTCTTTGTATTTTGTTATCTTCTCCAGTTCTTTCTCTTCTATTCTGCTATCTCCAGGCACTGCCATGTCCACTATCCAGACTTTTTTGTCTTTCTTATCGACAATTGTTAAGTTGGGGTGTTATGTTGCAAGTGCTTGTCTGTTTGAATTCTGAAGTCCCAGAGCAGTTTAATTTTATCATTTTCTATGACTTTCTCTATTTTATGATCCCACCAGTTTTTGCTTACAGGAAAATGATATTTTTTGCAGATCTTCCAATGCACCATTGCTGCTACTTTGTCATGCCGCTGCTGGTAATCAGTTTGTGCAATCTTCTTGCAACAGCTTACCAAGTGGTCCACTGTTTCTTCAGCTTCTTTGCATAGGCGGCACTTACTGTCTGTTGCTGTCTTCTCAATTTTGACTTTGTATGCATTTGTCCTTAAGGCTTGGTCTTGTGCAGCCAGAATTAGTCCCCCGGTCTCTTTCTTCAATTTTCCTGCTCTTAGCCATTGCCAGGTCTTGTTATTATCTGCTTTCCCAGCTATTTTTTTTAATGTATTGGCCATGTAGTGCTTTGTCTTCCCATGCCTCTATTCTGTTCTTCATTTGGTCTTTCTTGTAGGCCAGTTGGTCTCTCCAGTAGTCAGTAAGCCTTCCTGATATACTAATTTCAGTGCATCTTCCTCATTGTTCTTCAGATATTCTTCCAAAGCCATTTTTTCTTCTTCAACCATCTGATGTACTTGTAGCATTCCACGCCACCTATTTGCCTTGGTAGATAAAGTCTATCAATGTCACTGCGTGGATGAAGGGCCTGATTCATTGTCATTATTTTTCTGGTCTGCCTATCCATTGCTTTTAGTTCTGCTTGAGTCCAGTCCACTATTCCAGCTGTGTACCTAATGACTGGGATTGCCCAGGTGTTGATTGCCTTTATGGTATTTCCTCCATTGAGTTTGGACTTTAAGATCTTCTTCACTCTCTTGATGTATTCATCTCTAATCTTTTTCTTGATTTCAGTGTGCTTGATGTTGTCAGCTTGAAGGATACCCAAGTATTTGTAGTACTCTTCCTCATCCAGACTTTTAATGTTATTTTTGTGGGGCATCTTGATTCCTTCAGTTGTCATTATTTTTCCTTGTTTGATAGTAAGTGTGGCACATTTGTCCAAGCCAAACTCCATTACAATATCTTGGCTATATATACGGACAGTGTTGAGCAGCGATTCTAATTCAGATGATGTTTTTCCATACAGCTTCAGATCATCCATATAAAGGAGGTGGGATAGTCTTGCAGATGTTTTTGATGTTTGATAGCCATGTCCTGAGTTATTCAGTATTGTTGACAGAGGAAACAGTGCAATAACAAATAGTAATGGTGATAATGAATCTCCTTGAAATATCCCTCTCTTGATATTAACCTCTCCCAGCTTCTCACCATTGATCTGCAACTGTGTCTTCCATTGTGCCATCGATCTTTGCACAAATTTTCTGATGTTTCTACTGACTCCTGTTATTTCTAGGCACTTTATTATCCAATCATGTGGCAGAGAGTCAAATGCCTTTTTGTAGTCAATCCATGCCACATTCAGGTTGGTCTTCCTTCTCTTGCAGTTTTCCAAGATCATTTTGTCTATTAGGAGTTGATCTTTTGTTCCTCTGCTATTGGGGCGGTTTCCTTTCTGCTCAGGTGGAAAGAGATTGTTTTCAACTAGATGCTGTTGCACTGCATCAGCTACTACACCAGTTAGTAATTTGAAAGTTGTTGGTAAGCAGGTAATTGGCCTGTAGTTACCTGGTGTTGCCCCTTTTGCTGGATTTTTCATTATTAGGTAGGTTTTCCCAGTTGTTAGCCACTTTTCAATTTCTCCTCCTTGTAGTATATTGTTGAACTGTTGGCAATGAGTGGGTGTATAACAGTTAGATGTTTCAACCAAAACCCATGCAGTTCATCTTCACCTGGTGCTGACCAATTTTTGATTTTCTTTGCTCTTTTTTCTACCATTTTTGTTGTTATTACTAGTTCTTTCATTTCAACTTCTGTTTTATTTGCATCCACCTCTTTTAACCAAGCCGCATCCTTGTTGTATTTCTTTGGGTTATCCCATATCTGCTTCCAGAACTGCACTGTTTCTTCCTTGTCAGGTACTGACTGATTCCTTGCAGTTTCTCCATTGATGGATTGGTAGAAACGTTTCTGATTGGATTGAAATTGGAGGTTCTGCCTATAGTTTGCAATTCGAGCTTCATATCTACTGATTTTCCTGGCTATAGCTGTTATTTGTTGCTTTATTATTTCCAGTGCTTCCTTGATCTTCCTTGTTTCTAAGTGGTATTTCTTGATTAGGTATTCTTTGGTCTTCTTGTTCTTCAGCTTCTTTTCTTTCATCTGTTCTAGCTTGCTTGCATGTGATCTTAACTTGCTGATCTTATTTTCTAGTCTAACCTTCCATTTTTCTGGTGCACTGTTTGTTTGTTTTTCTTCTTTGTTGATTTTGCATCCCAGGTATTCTGTTATAACTGCAGCTGTGCTGTACATTAGTTGGTTTGTTTCTTGCAATGAATTGGTGCTTATACTTGATATTGCAATATTTGCATCTTTTAATGCTTGTGCTAGCTGTTTCTTTGGAACAAGCTTCAATGCAGGTAGCCTTATTCTGTTGTTTTTGTGCTGTTCTAGATGCTCAGTTATTCTTTGTTTCAATTCTTTTATTTCTTTAGTTAGAGGGTTTTGTTCTTCCTGAGGTAAAGGTGCCTGGTTTCCAAATGAGAACAGTTGTATATCTCTGCTACATTCCTTCACTGCCAACTCCCCCTGGTTTGCCTCTACATTCTGAATTACTTCTGGTAAGGCTTTGATTTCTTTGCCCTGGGTAAACCTTTGCAGTTCGTCCAATTCTGTTTCTGTGAATATTTTATTTCGTGTTATAAATCGGCGTTGATCTGCTAGTCTCTGTTCTGTTATTTCTGATTCTGGATGTTGTTCTTTCCAGAACTGGTGCATTCGTTTTAGATATCCTCTTCTTGTTGGACTTGATCTGTAGTAACAGATCATTATTTCTTTGTTTTCCATCACTGTGTATCTGCGACGGGTAAACACCTTTTCTTCCAGTAGTTCTGCAGCTGCTGGCCCTGGTTGCTCAGCCAACAGTCCTGAGTCCTGTAACCCATTTTTCACCAGATATCCAGGAACTCCAATATCTAGCGCGGACCTTGTTAACCCGGGCGACGTCCGAGCCGGTATGGCATTCTGCAATTTACGTCTCACCATATTTTTTATGGGAGAGACACTCTTTGTCTGACTCCTCTGATGAGACCTGTCCAGTATGGTTGAACCTCTGGCATAGCTCTCATCTTCCTCAGAGTACACAAGCCCCACAACCACGTCAAGGTAGTGCCTCACTGAGGGTATTATTATTATTATTATTATTATTATTATTATTATTATTATTATTATTGGAGGGCAGTGGTGGGATTCAAATATGTGAACAACCAGTTCTCTGTGTTGATGCCACTTCTGGAAGTCCATTCTGGATCTGGGCAACAAAAAATTAGCGATTAGCGATTCTGCCGAAATGTTGTGAACCAGCTGAATCCCACCACTGATGGAGGCCCAAGAAAGATAAATAATTATTTCAAGAACGAGTGCACCTTTTAATTTAGCTAAACTATAGGATGCATTGTATTCTAAAATGCTTGTTATGGGAGGCAGACCAATCTCGTTTAACCCGACATTTGGGAATGTTGAATGATGAAACATTAAATAAAAAAACCTACCAGCCTCTTATCTTCAGGTCATTTGCTCCTCCTTTTTTCCTCCCTAGATTGTTAAATGGAAATTCTATATGTTACATCCAGGTTTACTGTAGATTAGAAACTGAAATAAAGGTATATATTGGGGGTTCAGAAAAGTTTTGTATTTTAAGAATTCACTTTTTATCTCAGCATGCGATCTAGTCTCTCTGGTACATTTTCTTTTGCCTGCTTTTACTCTGGAGTTCTGTTATTGGGATATGTTTCTTTTTCCTCTGTAAAAATCGTGTTTCCTCTTGGATACTCACAGATCTGTACTACAAAATCTGGACAACTACTGGAGTTAGAGTTTTATTTATCTTTTTTTTTTCACTCTAGTGTTTGTCCAGATTTTTGCAACACAGATTTCTTGAGCATCCTTTCTGGAACAGCAGTTGCAACCTACCACCGACTCTGTGGTTTATGGAAGAAGTGGTAATTTCAAAGTAAAAATATCTATTTTAATTGAAATAGGCCTAGATTTTGATTTAGAAAAAATGTCATGTGTTATTAAATTACATAAATTAAGTTGTAACTTGAGGTCTATGAGTGATTTCTGGTAAATTTCTCATTTGTCATGATTTAGGAATAAAAATAGGAACCCTTTCCATAAAAATACAGCAAAATATGCTTTTTGTTGTTGTTGTTAATTGCGAAGTCATGTCCAACCCATCGCGACCCCATGGACAATGTTCCTCCAGGTCTTCCTGTCCTCTACCATCTTCTGGAATCCATTTAAGCTCACGCCTACTGCTTTAGTGACTCCATCCAGCCACCTCATTCTCTGTCGTCCCCTTCTTCTATTGTCCTCAATCTTTCCCAGCATTAGGCCCTTCTCCAGTGAGTCCTTCCTTCTCATTAGATACTTGAGTTTCAACTTCAGGATCTGGCCTTCTAAAGAGCAATCGGAGTTGATCTCTTCTAGGACTGATCAGTTTGAACGCCTTGCAGTCCAAGGGATTCACAGGAGTCTTTTCCAGCACCATAGTTCAAAGGCCTCAATTCTTTGGCACTCAGCCTTTTTTATGGTCCAACTTTCGCAGACATACATTGCAACTGGAAAAACCATGGTCTTGACTATATGCACTTTTGTTGGCAGGGTGATGTCTCTGCTTTTTAGTATGCTGTCTAGATTTGCCATAGCTTTCCTCCCCAGGAGCAAGTGTCTTTTAATTTCTTGGCTGCAGTCCCCATCTGAGGTGATCTTGGAGCCCAGAAAAATAAAATCTGTCACTACCTCCATTTCTTCTCCATCTATTTGCCAGGAATTAAGAGGACCAGATGCTATGATTTTGGTTTTCTTAATGTTGAGTTTCAAGCTAACTTTTGCACTCTCCTTCTTCACCCGCATCAAAACGCTCTTTAGGTCCTCTTCACTTTCTGCCATTAGAGTGGTATCATCTACATATCTTAGGTTGTTGATATTTCTCCCGGCAATCTTAATTCCAACTTTTGTTTCATCTAGCCCTGCCTTTCTCATGATCTGCTCTGCATATAAGTTAAATAGGCAGGACGACAGTATACAGCCTTGCCGGACTCCTTTTCCAATTTTGAACCAATCAGTGGTTCCGTGTCCAGTTCTCGCTGTTGCTTCTTGACCCGCATATAGGTTTCTCAAGAGACAAATAAGATGGTCTGGTATTCCCATCTCTTTAAGAACTTGCCACAATTTGTTGTGATCCACACAATCAAAGACTTTAGCATAGTCAATGAAGCTGAAGTAGATGTTTTTCTGGAACTCCCTAGCTTTCTCCATGATCCAGCGTATGTTGGCAATTTGATCTCTAGTTCCTCTGCCTCTTTGAAATCCTGCCTGTACTTGTGGTAGTTCTTGATCCACATACTGCTGGAGTCTAGCTTGTAGGATTTAAAGCATAACTTTACTTGCATGTGAAATGAGTGCAATGGTGCGATAGTTTGAACATTCTTTGGCATTGCCTTTCTTTGGAATTGGAATGTAAACTGACCTTTTCCAATCCTGTGGCCACTGTTGAGTTTTCCAAATTTGCTGGCAAATTGAGTGTAGCACTTTTACTGCATCGTCTTTTAAGATTTTGAATAGCTCAGCTGGAATACTGTCACCTCCACTAGTTTTGTTGTTGCTCAGATTTCCTAAGGCCCATTTCATTTCACATTCTAGAATGTCTTGCTCGAGGTCAGTGACCTCCCCATCGTGGTTATCTGGGACGTTAAGCTCGTTCTTGTATAGTTCTTCTGTGTAGTTTTGACACCTCTTCTTAATCTCTTCTGCCTCTGTTAGGTCCATGCCATTTTGGTCCTTTATCATGCCCATCTTTGCATGAAACGTTCCCTTCATATCTTCAATTTTCTTAAAGAGATCTCTGGTCCCCCCTATTTCATTGTTTTCTTCTATTTCTTTGCACTGTTCATTTAAGAAGGTATTCTTATCTCTTCTAGCTATTCTCTGGAATTCTGCATTCAGTTGGGTGGTATCTTTCTCTTTCTCCTTTGCCTTTCACTTCCCTTCTTTCCTCAGCTATTTGCAAAGCTTCCTCAGACAGCCATAAAACATTTTTCCTATTATACATAGGAACATAATATTTGCTTTATACTTAAAAGAAATTCACTCTTATAGCTTGCTAACTATCCAGAATCAAAACATGATAGAAAGTGGGAGACTGTGAGTTCTAGTCCGACCTTAGGCACAAAAGCCAGTTGGGTGACCTTGGGCCAGTCACTCTCTCTTAGGCAAATTCAGTGCACAAGATTGTTGTTGTAGGGAAAACAGGAGGAGGAAGGTGTGTTGGATGTGTTTGCTGCCTTGAGTTATTTGTAAAAATGATAAAGGTGGGATTCAAACAAATAAATAAATAAAGAAGACCACATATCCCTCTTTGCATAGAATTATACATAGCTACTCAGATCTACTCTCCATTTGACTGAATCTGGAGGATAACAATTTCTATTTTCTTTTTGTTTAATTCTCATACACATATTCCATTTTTCCACCTTGATTCCTGTGTTCTTAAAATGTTACTTCATTGTCCATGGTCATGTCATCAACCAAGTAGGTTACTTAGTAACACAAAAACCAAAATCTTTAACCAAGCAGTATTAAACCTACTGTAGCTCTGTTTGTGGACTGACTTAGGTTTCAGAAGTCCCCAGGCAAAGCATCTGTTATGGGTTTCTTCAGTGCAACTCCAATTCTTCAGGTAGGACTCAGTATCTGAGGTTGAATATGTTGTTCGCTACAGAAGCATGATGGTTATTAAAGCAAGTCCATAATCTATTTCTTTGTGTTATTTTGCTACTAGATACAGAGCTGTATTAGCTGGTTACAGCAATAATAGGTAAGGATACTACTGTCAGTGGGACTCAGCTTTTTAAAATATTATCCTCCTTGAAGCTTTCCATCACCCTGTCTAGGCTGTATACCTTGGAACTGTTAGGATCCAGAGAGACATAGAAAAATTATTACCGTACATATTTAGTTGCCTGCATTTCTGAAAGGCCAAACATTTTTATCTTAATTTTCCTTAAATAATCTTACTCTGTGATCCTTTTTGTATGCACAGATGTCTTAACAATTGTTTATGCTAATCAAGGCAGAAGGATAGTGATTATCAGAGGTGTAGGAGTGGAAGAAGGAGGTGCAGAGCAACCAGTTCTGTGTTGCATGCCTTCCTGAAAGAGCTGCTTGATTTAGCCCAGGCAGCCTTGTCTGTCTATCTCACAGCAGGTGGTGATAAACCACTGGGTCATCTCTACAAGGCCCAGCAGACAGCTAATAAAACAGGAAACTCTCAGACCTGTGAAAAGGTATCTGATGACAGATACCTTGGTTGCTAAGTATAGATCCAATAGCAGCCAGGCAGCAACAGGACCATTAAAAGCAGATTTAAAACAATTCCAGGCAGAGAAATAAATGGCCTTAGCTATTGAATAGGCCATGATTGATGTTTTAGCAGCTTCAACCGCTTTTTCATGCCTTCTTCCCCTTTGAAGTCTTGGAACCGAATGCTCCTTTGACAGACATCAGATATGCACACATATGCCCACCCTTTCTTATTGCATCTTATGGCAATGTGATTTTTTTCCTCCTCCATTTTGTTGTTCATTCACTAAAGTCAGTGGTCTAGTAAATGGGAGTAAAGTATTGAAATGATTTTGTTATTAGATTTTAACTGCTAAGGTTTATTGTCTTTAATGAAAAAAGTCAATCCATTTCCTTATTATAGACTGAAACATATTTTGGAGGCTGTCTTCTCTGGTTTCAGGACTGGGATATTTTAATTCAGTGTCCTGTCCATAAAAGAAAAATAAACCCAACTAATCTGCATGCCTAAAAAAACCTTCTATTTTATCCAAGGTAGTGTTAATCTTATAGGGTAACATGAAAAAAAGACATTTCAGATTGCCTGAGTTGAACTGGGAGAAAAGAAGACAAACCTCAAGCCAACAAAAATCTAACTTACCTATTAAATTTAGAGATATTTGCTTGTTTACTAAAAATACCAGACACTATAGTAAATGAGATGTTAAATATTACTGTAAAAATAATAAAATTTGTCCTAAAGAAAAGGATATTATTTCATCCTTTGATTGGTGGAAATATTTTCCTAATATTAATATATTAACCTTATTATTATAGTATATCTTGGAATTTTGTGCATATTTTGTACTCCTGTACAATAATACATTTATTTAAGAAAATAATTCCAGAAACCTCAGCTATTGGCCATGCTGGGAAATTCTAGTTCCAGCATTATCTGAAATAAGTGTAGCTACTTTCCCCAAGTTGAACAGTAGCCTTTTGTAATGCAATTCATAGGATTGCACTTGTACTTTGAGATGCATATTTATAGCTTTTTTCTTTCCAAGTTTTTCCTCTTTTTTGTCTGTTATTCAAGCCTTTTCCCTCTATGAATAATTGTAGGAGAAAATTAAGTTTAATCCAGCCTGCTGAAATGCTTCCTAATGGATTCCAGATAGCAACTATCACTGTAGTAGTATAAATTTTCTATGTTTTAATTATGAATCAAGTAATCCTGAAATTAATGTCAATTTATGCATGCATGTCATGAATATGTGACTGATATTGGAGAATGCATAATTCTATGATAATCAAGTTGTATATGATTTAAAGGTCTCTGATGAAATTTGCTACTTTTGAACAGTTTTCAATATGCAATAGTGGCTAATATCTGTAGTGAGGGTGTAGGATGAGGGTGGAGGCTCATTCTCTGAGCTTGTGGGTTGGTTTCTGAACGTTCATTACCAGGCTAGGTAACATCTTCAGCGTAATGTAGCGGATGTCAGTGTTGGTGCTCTTCTGCTTATAAGGGCTTTGTGTGGTCATTAGTTTTGTGATAGTGAGGTCACATCAGGTCAGGGTCTTGTGATGGATATTGTGAGTTTTCAATATTCATATTTGTTTTTCTTGCTGAGAAGCAGTGATGAAAGATTATGTAAAAAAAAATAAACCCAAATATTGCACTTTGCTGTTTCAAGAATTTACCTTAAATTAACCAATAAGATACTCACCACTAAAGAAAACAAACCGTATATTCCGGCGTATAAGGCGACTAAGCGTATAAGATGACCCCCAACTTTTGAGAAGATTTTCAGGGTTTAGAAAGTCATCTTATATGCCAGAAAATACAGTACAATATTGAATTTCTGTTTATAGATGAGCACAATAGGAGCTCCTTTGCTGCTAGAAAGCTTTGTCCTGTTAGTGCTTATTTCTGTAAAAAAAAATAGGGCTGGCCACTAGGGGGCAGATTGGTTTTAAATTCAGAGAACAGCTACCCGTATATTCCTGCGTATAAGACGACCCCTGACTTTTGAGAAGATTTTCAGAGTTTAGAAAGTCGTCTTATACACCGGAAAATACGGTATTATATTTGGCTAAGGTTGTAAAGTATTATCGCTTTGGGATTGTCATCAGTTAAAAATACTGTCCAGTTTTGCAAATGAGAAAATTGTCACTTATATTCCCTTCTACTGACCACTCATAAGGAACCCACATAAGGAGGGTTGAGCCCTCTCCAGCGCATCCTCCAAATTTGTTGTACATATTTAAGGATTTAAATAAACATTTCCTCAGATTTGGTAACTATAAGTAGTCCTTGACCTACAAGCACAACTGAGACCCAAATTTCTATTGCTAAGCGAGACAGTTGTTAAGTGAATTTTGCTCCATTATACAACTTCCCTTGCCACAGTTGTTAAGTGAACCCTTGCAGTTGTTAAGTTAATAGCATAGTTGTAAAGTAAATTTGGCTTCCCCATTGATTTTGCTTGTCACAAAGGGTATCACGTGATCCCGGGACACTGTAACTGTCATAAATATGAGTCAGTTGCCAAGTGTCTGAATTTTGATCACGTGACCACGTGAATGCTGCAATGGTCATAAGTGTGAAAAATGGTCATAAGTCACTTTTTTCAGTGCCATTATAACTTTGAATGGTCACTAAATGAACTGTTGTACACTGAGGACTACCTGCCTTTAATGGCATTATGTAGTCCCAGTGTGAATTTTTTTCTCATCCTATTCCATCTACCTCTTCCCGAAAGTGAGTAAACCAGCTCTTCGGTGTTAGCTATGCTGACTGGTTATTTCAAGTATGGTAATGCAATTTAATTGGAGAGGGCTAAAATCCATGCTAATCCACAAATGAATGCTAAACAGTCACCCAATCTATTATTTTATGTTGCAGCAGAAAATTGCCACCTTTGGTATTTGGTATTTTTTTTCTTTTTGAAACCAATACAACTAGGCCCTGCTAGTGACAGAACAGGATTTTGCAGTTGAATCTGATGCTTTCTAAACTGTCTAGAAAAAAAAAATGATTAATATGTAGTTGGGCGGGGGGAATGAAAGATATGTTTAGAATGTAATATATATAATACTGAAACATTTTCTCTCCATTTCCAGGTAAGTACTTCATATCTCCTTGAAATGGCACAAAATGTATTTTTTGCATGATATGTAGCAAACATAAAAGCAAGACAGTGAATACAAAAATGGCATTGATCATCAACTTGGGTAAGATTTCAAAAACAACTTCATTATGTGCTTATTTTGTTCTGAGGTTGTAAGTTAGTAAGTTCTACTTTGGCAAGATTAGGAGAAGGAAATTACTAGGACTATAGTATTACTCTGCCATAAAGGAACCAATGACCTAATCTCTGTGTTTCTTTATGTATGCAATGTATGTAGTATTGCCTAGTCTGCTTGATTGAGATCTTTCCAGTTTTTTACCTTCATAGAATAGCTTTTCATTTGCAGATCACATATTAATTTCATATTAGATATTCTGAAAAAGGCTAAGGTAGCTTTCTAGAGTTCATACTAGTTCAGATATACAGTATTAGTCTAGATAGTGTTTTGTGAATGAACTGGTCACAATAGGTATTCCAAAATTTGTGTCTTCTTTTTCTATGTTGTTTCCAAACCTATACTTTTTCGGATATGATGCTTTTTTGAGAATTGGAAACTATATGAAAATAATGTCACTAGTACACTTATAGGAAAGCATTTTATCTTATTTCCTGTGTCTCCCGACTATTAAGTTATTTTACTGTTACCATATGTTGACTTGACTTTCTCAGCCAATTAATGGATCTTCTGGGGAGTCCGTTCAGACTTTAAATAATAGTATAAAATATCCATTCTGACTGATATCTGTTGCTGTAAAAGACTTGATTGCAAGTGTTATATAACTAAGGGTTGTGTGCCTGCTGAGGAAAAGCTGTTTGCCACTGATCAAAACAGAAATTGATTTTATGAGAAGAACTACAAGGAAATTTTATAAAAAGTGGAGAGAAGTATAAGATGATAAATTGTGTACACAAGTCATTTAAGTGAATTCTGTATTACCTTTAGAAGACTGAAACTAGAGTTAGAACTTAATGGAGGGAAAGTTTCAAGGTTGCCATCAAACATAGCAATCCCGTTTCCCATGTCACTCTTATTATCCTTTCTCTTAGCACCAAAAGCCATCGGCTGTGTAGTTCAAACAGGCTACTTAAAATCATACTGATTAATTTTTTGGGAGAGTCAATAAGCAAGGAATGGATTTATTTTCTCTTTGCCTATGTCCTGATTATCCATAGTAGCCCAACCAAGGCTATTATCCCAGCAAAGGTTTCAGAAGGAGCAGGTGAATGGATAATGACAACAAAAGATAGAGGAAAGAAACTGTTGGTGGCAGCACCTCCAAAGGTGATTTTTCAAATTCCTTGTGTGTCCAATCATACTTGGCCAATCAAGAATTCTATAGAGCTATGGTTTTTAACAGGCCCTGTTATCTTAGATAACCAGGAGCAAGATGGTCATACTCAACAGCCCATGGAATGACACCAGAAAATGTTTTAAAAAGGAAGAAAAAAAGTAAAAGTCAAAACACACCAAAGAGGAATGAGTATGTATAAAATATGCAGAATGACAAATTGAATTGGATCAAATCTTTATTATAGAGGGGAAAATGCAACATTTTGCATTGATTAAAATTATTATTATTATACACTTCATTTATATACAACTCAAGGCACCGATCTATTTTCCCCACAATAACTCCGTGTCAGCTGGGTTGAGAGAGAATGGCTGGCCCAAAATCACCTAGCCACTTTTCATGTTAAGGGAAGCCTAGAAGTCATAATCTCCTGCTTTCTAGCACTTTTATCACTACTACACCAAACTGGCTCTCCAGAATACCAAATACAAAATTTGTATTCAGTAAATGAAGCAATGGGGCAAAATTGGGGCATATCTAGAACAATGATTTAATCATCCCAGAAGATTACCAGACTGGCATCAGTCTTGGATTTTGTCATACACAGCATGCTTAGGAATCATACAAACAATAAACTCTAGAAATGGAAGCCAGGATGTCCATCCACTGGATACTTAGCACTATTGTTGTGTTAGGACACCCTCTCCCAGCTCCCTAGGTTTTTGCTTTTCCAGAAACATAACTGGAGAATCTAAGAATGCCTGAAATCTTTCCAGTATGCGATCAGTTCCTTTTAAATTATCTGTGTGTGTATCCATGGGGGAGGGTCTGCATATTAATCCAATTTAGAGGATTTAAACTGGTAAATAGAGGAACTGAGCATTAAGATTGTACTTATTTATTTATTTGACTACCCTGTTATTACTTCCTTCTGTGAGTGCAGCTTGTAGTTATAGACACTCTATAATATAGTAAAATATGTTATTAAATGCAAGGTTGGGAAATGCAATTCTACCAAATGTCTAAAATGGTTTTGTGCAAATGGGTTAGGGATTAAGAATTTTCAATAGCGGAGACGTCCATTGTGCTTTCTTAGCACCATACATGTGTGATTTTCACGACCTTGCCTTCTAATCAATGCGACATTCACATCTACTCACACATTCATAAATATGTGACAATGAGGTTGTGTGTTTTTTTTTAAAAAAAAACTTTATTAGAATAAACTGAACATTTTAAAAAGCCTATTGTTTGGGACTGATTTTTTTAGGATAGAACAACAACAGCATTCATAGATTAGAATCTCCAGTGGAAGTCATGCAGCCTTTCAGCTATGTAATTAAAATGTGGACTTGCTGTATTATTGAAGATAATCAACTGCTGTTTTGAGACTTAGCACTGGCATAGCCAAAGGAACAGACAATATTTAGGTTTTCCCATTTGTGCACCAAAAAAAGAGCAAAAGATAAGAGCACTGAGAACAGAAGACCTTGGTTTGTTAATTATATATGATCACTCTGTCCATATCTTGATATAAACAATGCAGCTCTCTCTTGTGGTATTTGAAGAAATAAATTGTAATATTTTTCTAACTGGCAACAAACATGAAGATTTGTGATAGAAAAACTTAGATATAATGGATAGGATCAGACACGAGACTGCACTGTCATGTTTTAGTTGTGTAAGCCCGCCTTGTGCTGTATAGTTAAGTGGATTATTTGCTGTATTTTTCCATGTGCTTTACTTCCATATGCTTTACCATAGCTTCCTTTTGCTAAGTCTTGATATTATGTATAGGCAAGGAAAAAGCACAGAAGAGATCAAAAGCATATGCATGTTGGTTTCTCTTTGAGGAAAAGAAAACTGTTTTTTTATAAAATGGCACAGCATTTTCACTTCCAGAAAATCTTTTTAATATAAAATGTATCTGCTTTCAGGTTCTTATTTCATGGAGCTGGGAGATCAATTTGCCATCAAAGATTGTATTCATAATACTATTCTGAGGCAAAAACAGTGAAAATATATTTGAATGTATAGTATAGCATATAAATACTACAGTATTTAGGAAAAATATGTGTATTTCCATATTTATTGATAGTACTGGTATATCCATGTTCAAGCCTATAATTGTTTGGCTACTTTAGAGAAAGCATATATGGGTTGTCTCAAAAAATATAGTATATCAACAAGAATAAAAATTATGCCACTGATCTCTCATCTGACTGTCCAAAATGACTCTTTACATTTGCCACTTTTGAATGGGGACATAAATACCTGGATTTATTTATTCAAAAAATCGTAGAAACTAAAGATTGAAAGGATCTTTGGAGATCATCTGATCCAATCTCCTACCTTGTGTGAGAATCCATTAATACATCGCCCCTGATTAATGACCATCTATTGGTCATCTAACAATTATTGAAATTTCTTCAGCAAAGTCCACCTCTCCCAAGGCAGTGAATTCCACTGTTATAACAGCCATTATTGTTAGGAATGTTTTCCTGAAGTCCAACCAAATTCTTTCTTTGTAATTTAAATTCATTGTTTATTTTCCTAGCTTATTCAACAGCTAAAAACATTTATGCCCTGTCTTCTACATTATTTACTTTCAGAACCTTAAAGATGTCTATCACCTTTCTATTTAGCCTTCTCTTCTCCAGGCTAAATTATATCCTACTCCAGCTCATAGCTTTTTTCCTTCTCAGGCTCTTATCATCTCAGTTGTTTTCTGGTATTCATCTGGTTCTGTGCTGGTCCTCTATGAGTTTTCAAAGATCACAGAAATGGGCTCTGAGGTGTCATCAACAAAGTTCTTCAAGATATAATGGATTTGGCCTTGGAAACATAAATTCATTCATGTTTCTGAGGTGCTACCACTCAGTCTAGCTTATCTTCTATTCACTCCATGTTTATGTCCATACAGGTATCACAGCCATGACTTGGAACTGGTTTGCTACTGCTTTCTTCTGGGATTTTTTTTCCCAAAAATCTTCCAGTCTAGATATCTTAAAGATGACAGCATGCAAAAATAATCTGCTCTCTGTTGAAATAGACAGCAAGATGATAATCAGTAGACTTAAGTTTTCCAAAAAATGAGAATCAGAATGAATTTTAGGAAAATTCTTCTGACAGTAAGAGTAGTGGAGAATTTGTTCTTACTTGATATTTTTAGATAGAAGCTTGATGGTCACTTTTTAAAAATGTTTTAGAGGTTTCCTGTTGAACTGAGAAAGAGTTTGGATTAGCTGCCCTTAAAAGAATCTTTACATTTTGTAACTTTGTAGTGTTTGTTTTATATTGTGAATCAAGTCATATATTTTTTGATTCAAGTGAATTCTCATGTAATAAAATAATATATTTTTACTCTAATCTTTTATGCATTGGAACACATATTTTGTGTTTTTTATTAGTTTATAATATAAAATACAAAAATGCAAAAGAAAATAGTAGGAAAAATAGGGGAGGGAGAAGGGAGGGAAAGGGGGGAAAAGAAAGAAAAGGTGTTGACTTCCGACTCCCATTGGTGCTGTAGAATAACATAATAACATCAAATCTCAACTTTTTACTTTTACCTAATAGTATAAACTTGCCATTTCTATAACAACAAACCTATCTAATCAGTAAAACCCAAAATCAAAGTTTCATTTTTTCCACCTCAAGCACATAGTTCAGAAGCAGTTTCCAAGTAGAAACAAAAGTAATTGTGTATTGAGCAATCAAATATTTTCCAGATATTTTGATGATGTTTCTCATTTTACTAGAGTTTACAAAAATTTGCAGTTTATAGGAAATTTTTTATAATCAAAGTTATCTGGAGAGTATCAGGTTGCCTATTCTTGTAATAATGGAACAAATTGACCAGAAGTCTCCCAGAATGGGAATTGCAAGCCATCCACCAATACAACAATAAAGGCAGAGGTTTTTTTTACTTGGAAAGATCAAGGTGCGCTCAGAACAGATGTGTCACAGAACAGATGATATTTTCTGTGTTTAGAAATAAAAAAAATGTTTCTATAGCTCATTCTTCATAACCCTTCCAAATATTTGCACGGCTAGATAAAATGCAAATGTTTATACAGCAATAGGTAAGCATTAGGCAATAGCAATTTCACTTCTGTATAACTTTTATTACAGAACAATATGAAAGCATAATATAAACAGATTATTTTCAGAAAATAATATTTCTGATTAGTACTATATATATATATATTTCCAGGAATACAAAAAAATATTGGGAAGCAGGAAAAAAGACTTCCTTAAACAATATTATGTAATATACACTCAATATTATGTTGAGTGTACATTGGAAGATTTCATGGTAATAATTTAAGACTTTAATTAAGTCAGAAGGAAGTATCTAAGTTGGCTGTTTGTACAGGAGTACGGCAGGAAAGTGGTATTGTCAATTTCATCAGTACAAGATGGAAACAAATAATATTCAGTTACAATGCCAAATGAAATGGAAATATTCCAGTTTTAACTACTAGTCCACCCAACATCTGTTGTTAGATTGGGATACTTTCATTTGTTGTTGTTTTTTTATAGTTACAATGTAGAAATAGACACACTATTACAAAAAAGGTATTAGCCAGAAATTGGCAGAAAGGAGATTGGGCTTTATTGATCAATTCCTGATTTTCCATTTTCTGACTCAAACCCCTGGCCTTTTCTAAATTGGATTTCTTGAACTCTAGTTATCCCAATACAGATATGAACTTGTAAATGTGTTCCTCTTATGTGTGATTCATGGGATGTTGTAGATAATTTTGTCCTTCTTCAGGGGCCACTGTTTTAGATCTTCTCTAACCTATCTCAGCCACAATTTTAACATCCTCTTATTCTACTTACTATTTTTCATTGGAAAAATATGGATGAAAAAAATAGATCGTCCTTTGCTGATGACTATATTCAGGGCTGGGATGCCATGAAACAATGAGATACTCTGCTTCAGAAGAAAAATACTTCTAGGATCTAATTGGCCCTATTTTATATTGGGAGGTCTTTGGGCAAATTGATCAAATCCCAGGCAAATTGATCAAATCTTCTGAAATGGTGAAAAAAATGAACACACAGACATGCACACACATGCATACGCACACAGACCCAAACAGTATTCAAATAAATTATGTTATCTCTCTACTCAGAAATTTTTTTGAAGCAAAGATCCCATTGTAGAATCTGAATTGTCTCCTATGTTTTGTAGTTCTATAGTTTTTTTTAAAAAAAATATATTGTGTTGATTTTTTGGTCTGGGTTTACATTTAGCAAACATTCAGTAACAATTAAATTCTATAATCTATAATCCACATGATAACTTTACATGAATTCCTCTTTTCCCCATAGTGTTCTCTTTTACCAACCTTAAGTTAATACAAGTCTTATTGTTTTAATAAATGATAATTAAGTATAAAAATTTTCTAATATACAAATAATAATCACAACAATATAGTATTCCTTTTCTATCTAATCATTCTGGTTGTCTCATCATATGCCCTATTTACAGTTCTTGTTTACATTTGTTTTTCCCACAGTGTTCTAAACATTTTTACTGGTTAAGATTTTCTCAGAATTAATTACATTTAAATATTTAAATTTATTTTTTCTCATGTAAACCAACCCAATACTTTTACCTTTCTTAAGAATAAATAAGACTACAAAAAGAAAGAAGGATGAAAATAAGAAAAGAAATAAAATAAAAAGATAATGTACTACTTAAAATCCCTATTTCCTATAAGCTAACACATATTTATTTCCAAAATATTTTCATTCTTTTTTACCATAATTGAAAATGTATTTAATCTTAGAATACTCCCTTTAATAAACCTAATCCTCTAGTCTTTTAACTCTTAGTCAAACCATTTTTTATCCATTTATAATTTTCTTAAAGTCAATCACCTTTAGATATCTAAAACATTTCCTTTATATAGACCATTCCAACTCTTTTATATTACTTGTATCCAACAATAAAATAAAAAGGAGAAAGAAAAAGAAAGCACTATATTATTTGAGGGGCTCCTCCCTTTTAAAGTCAAATTCATATCCAAAATTTTTCTATTTCTTTAACCATTTTCGAATAAGTATTTCTTTTTCAAATATTCTCTTTGATATGCCCCATCATCTATTTTCTTAATTTTCACTTTAGCCTTTTTCTTTTGCCTTAATCAATATGTTATGTTGGGTCAAAAAATCTTTCCTTATTCTTATAGATGTTACTGTAGAGGTAAAAAGTAAGTCAAGTACAGTATCTTTATTAGAGGCATTTGCCCACTCATTTTTATTGAGAATCTTTTCCCTTCTTTTTCTCTCTGCTTCTCTTGTCATTTTTTGTCTCTCCAGCTCTAGTGTTTTCCCTGGCATCTCTGCAGTCTGTTATATCCAATCTTTTTTCTTATCCTAAAGTTTATTTTGTAGTATTGAAATGTAGGTTGTCTTTTCCAAGTCCAGTATTTCTTGTAATTTTTTCCCACTTGAATTAAATCATACTTCTTTGTTTTGTAGAGTTCCATCTTTAAGTCTCTATCCTCAAATTTATGTTTAGTTGTCTGTTTTATCTGTTCCTTCTCTGTTATATTTTCCTGGGATTTTTTTTTTTTTTTGTATAAAATGGAATTGGAGATGAGTTGATTTATATTTTCAAAGTTATTTTGGATTTCTTTGTGGTTTGAAGCCATTGTTATTTGCATTAGTTGCAACATATCATATGTCTCCTTTTGAAAAGTATTTTTTCTTGATAAGTTCTTTCTATAAATCTCTGATTTTCCATGATGACCAAGAATCCAGATCCCCCCCCCAGAAATAGCTTTGAGATCAGAATTGACTATATACTTGTAATCCAGAGAGTTCAAAAAAGTTCTTTTTTTGTTCCCTAAAGTTTGTAAGTTTCACTTTATCTACAGGCCAGATTATTTTCTTTTTTGTCACAGCTGTTTTCTGTTGTTAAAGCTTTGAAGGTCACAAGTAGAGATTAGTTTTTTTTTTCTAGATTTTACCACGTTCTATATCAGTGGTTCTCAACCTTTTTAATGCCGCGACCCCCAACCGGTTGTAAATCGAGGACTACTCAACTGGTCGTAAGTCAAGGACTACTCAACTGGCGCAGCACCGTTTGCAGAATGGGACTTTTGGCAGGCTCAGCAGGGCAGAGACAGCCTGGACAATTCCTATTGGCTTTTGAAAGCCAATAGAATTAGACTCTATTCAAGAGAGTCTATTCTATTGGCTTTCAAAAGCCAATAGAATAAAAGGGAGTAGCACAGCTAAGGGAAAGGGGGGAAAAATGGCAGACTGCGTTGTTTGGCAACCCCCATGAAATGGTCGTTCGACCCCAAATGGGGTCCCGACCCACAGGTTGAGAACCACTGTTCTATATGCAAGCCATAACTGTCATAATCCTCATCCACCAGTAGGTGTCAGCACTGGTTCATTTTTCAAAGTTTAGCCCTCCATAAAAGGTTCAATTTGCCGCTTCTGTTAGCAAAAGGGTGGGACAAACCTCCCCTCCTTCACTTTCGGAGGGTTTTTTTTTTTTTCTTCTTGGGAATTTTTTTCTCCCCTTCAGGAAAATTGATAGGTAGGATAAAGAAAATCGATGTTCTTACCCAGATTCAAGCACACTGTTTACGATCAGCTTAAAATAGTGCTTTTGACTCCAGTTGCTTGCAGCGTGGGCTAGACTCTGAAGTTAAACTAGCCTTTCTCCTGTTGGTTTCTAGAAGGCTTCTCTTGGACCAATCAGGTCGACCGCCATCTCTCTGAGGTCCCTGGGACTTCCTTCCTTCATTGCCACCTCTCCGGGGCAGCTTCTAGCCCATTTAGGGTCCCTTAACAGGAAGAAACTCAGCTGGAGGGCACGGAGTCCTGAATCCCTCAACTGCTGCATTGCATGCAGGACCAGAAGTCTGTTGTTCTATAGTTTAATTCTAGTTATGTCTATCCAGATGTCAGGTAAGTTTGTGCAGTGGTTGTCTCCAGAATGATTTACTTTTATTTGAAGTATAGCTAAGAGAATCCCTTGATCAATAAATCTCAATAGTTCTACATTGGGAAAAAGCACAGTTATTGGATTCCCTGCAACTTATGTCTAAATAAATATGCATAGGATTGCATTTTTAAATAACTATCCTGAAATTATCTATTTTCTTCAATGTTAGTTATCTGGGGTATATTTTTTAAAAATAAATATATGGAGTGGAAGTTCTTTTCTTTTATAATTAATCTTCCTGGAATCTGGGTAGTTGAGACAGGATTATTAAGAAGAAATAACAGTTTCTAGCTATAAATTGTTAGTTGTGAAATCTATAATGTGCAAATAAATGCATGCATATTTTGTTCCTATACATATCCAATTCTCCTAAATTAGGAAGTAATTCTATGGAAGGTGATAGGGGGGAGATATGCATATTTAAAAATGAAATAGCCAGTCTCCACAGAGAATGCAAATTTAATTTTCAATAGTTGATACACTATGAGCCACAAGTTAGGTATACATTAATAATAGATGCCACTGACCTAACATTTCTAAAATGTCTTTATTTTGCCTATGCAATAAGCAACATTTGTGCAACAACCTTAGTTTTCTAAACTTAGCAACAACAGTTGATAGGTACACCTGATATCCCCTTAGAAAAAAATGAATAAACACAATTGTTCTGCCACAAAGCTGCAGCAATATGTTTGCATGTATTTTAATGTGTAATTGTATACACAGTGGCCAACATTTTTCAAAATCTGACTTTTGAGCCTTTTCTTCTGAAACAGTTATCTTGTCAACGGTCTCCCTCCCTCCCCCACAAATTCTCTTTTTTACCTACATTTATATCTTTAATGTGAAATAAAATAAGGTGACCACCAGGATAAAATCATAAACACAAATGTTTAATCTACACAAAAAAAAAGGTTTTGTAGAGTGAACATTCGGGTTTATGATTTTATACTGGCTATCACCTTATTTTATTTCACATTATGTGTATACCCGGGATTCGTGTTTTTAATACTATTAAGGACATTTATATCTATGTATGAAATTTAAGAAATAATCAAAGCTATACCTTAATCTATATACAGTCATAAAGGTAATTTCTTTGTGGAGGAAAAGGAAAATCTTAATAACTTTATTATGCGCAATCACTATTAAATTCAAAATGTAATATCAACAAAAAAATCCTTCTCAGATTACCTAATGGAAACCATACCCTTCATCAAATTTCTCACATTAAAATTTTCCTGTTGTTGAGCTTAGCAGATAGTAAAAGGTTTATGAGGAACTTTAATGGAACAGCTGTGACCAGTATGAAAAATATTGCACTTGTCCAGTAAGTATATCAGTTTCTTTGTCAAAATAGGTCACATAATATTAAGCATATTTATCACTCCAACAAGACTAGACTGACACTTTTTGCTATGTAAAACATGCAAGCCATTGGTCACCTAGGTCAACAAGCGTGTATGTTTTAATTTTCCATGGGTAGCATTTGAATCTATTTTGGTAGAAGTAATCAGTGAGAAAAGCAGAACTTTAGATTGACAGGGCCTTTCTTGTTAGTCTTAAATTATTTTCAAGCAAAGGCTGGATGCAAAAATAAATTGAAGAGCGTAATGCTTAAAACCACTGATAAAGACATTTTTAGAATTCATTAGAAGTAGGAAGCCTGTTAGGCTGGTTGTTAGATGAAAAATGAATCGTGACTAGATATATCCATGATAGAAACAGAAATAGAAACTGAAAAACATTTTTACCCAGCACTACCAATCTACCCAATTGTTAACTATAAAATGGATGTACACAAATGCACACCATTAATTCATTGAGGGGAAATGAGATCTAAAAAGTCTTCTGAGTGTCCCAGATGAAATTACTGTTCTCCAAACATTTAAATGCCCCAAAGTTAAGTGAATCCTTAACTTTGCAGCTTTCAGTGCAGAATGTGCTCGTGCCTAATTCAAAAGAACTTAAGAAACTAAACATCTTGGCCAAAAATGCTACGTCAAATACAATAGTTTTCTGATATCCTTGCCTACAAGAGTAATTTAGTAGACTATTAAATTGAAAAAAATTCTTATTAAAGATTAATTATGGAATTAAACTTATGGTTTCTCTTATGGAACAAGAACTGCCTAAACAACAGAAAGCAGATAATATAGACATATCACAAAAGCACATGAGAAGTCAGGCATCTGCTGATTAAGTCTGGTGCTTGTACACTTTTTCTTTAGATTCAAAATTAAAGGTACCTGAAGTGTACTTATAGGAATGAAAGGGATTTTAGTTAGTCATGATTAGTTAACACTATTAATTACAATGGGACTTCTTGCACAGCCTGATTATATCTGGATCCAAATGCAGTGAAGTGTGAATTAATGTTATGCTTTAGAGTAACATCACATCAAGAGTCATAGAAACACAATGGAATTGTGAAAAGCTTCAGAAGGATCTTTCATACTGGGAAAATGTCAAATGTGAGTCTGTGTCATTATGTATAAATGAACTGCATTATGTTGAAGCAAAAAAATCTGTAATGATCACTGAGAATGACTGGGAAACAAGAGAAGAAGTGCTGCAGCTTAGGCAACAGTGAGACTATGTCAGCTCACAGAAGGACTGGACATGTGGGAAGTGTTTCAGAAAAGACTCTTCCTAGTTTTCTGAAAAGTAATGGTGATGAAGGGGGGAAAGTGCTTTCAGACTTGCAAAACTCTCTTACTGCAACCCTACAATAAAGGTAGTATTAAATAGTCTTTGTTTTGATTTCTTGTCTGGACTTCTTTGAATAGCAATAGCAATAGCACTTAGACTTATATACCACTTCACAATGCTTTAAGGCCCTCTCTAAGCATTTTACAGAGTTAGCGTATTGCCCCCAAAATCTGGATCCTCATTTTACCAACTTCAGAAGGATGGAAGGCTGAGTCAACCTTGAGCTGGTGAGAATCGAACTGCTGGCAGTCGGTAGAATTAGCCTGCAATACTGCATTTTAACCATTGCACCACCAGGGTTCTGAAGGGCTGAAACCAATTTTGTATGTTCCTGTTCTTGCCTTTACTTTCCAGAGAACTAGGAAGGATTCCTTTTGAGATGTTTCCCACATCTCCATTCCAACTGTTGGCTGACATATCTCTTGTCTCCCCATGGCCTAGTATGTGGCTCTTTCTCCTCCTGTTTCCCAAGATTATTTCCACAGACCATTACATAAACCAACATAATTTCACATACATTAATGAAAAGAAGAGTTTATATGTAGACAAACCTTCAATTTTCAGAAATGAAAATGACAAAACAATACAAAAAGACAGAGTAGCTGCTGATCATAGTTATCAATATGAATAAATTACAAAATTCAGATAATATTAAGTAATAAATTAAGTTGTCAAGATAAGAATCAGAAATTCTTTCAGATGTCTGACAAAACTATCAAGAGATTGACCAAGTATCCCTTGACTCAGAAAGTTGGAGGAAAAAAAACCCTAGAATTTAAACTCAGGAGCCAAAAGTGGGCTTTAATTCTCAGTACCACAGCGGACAAATCTGTATATCTACAGCCTCAGTCATGTTTGCAATAATGCGACTATTCTTGCACAGGGATGTCTATTAGCCTTCTGATGAGTAAACCAATTCCTGAATAAGGAGCCACAGAATTCTGCTGCTTTTGTCAGAATGATAAAAGTGGCATTGTGTTAAAGCTATATCGCTTTACATGCCTGCGATATTACTTTGCACCTAGAAAATAATGGTGCTTGCATTATAATGCCATGACATTGCTTACATTAGTCTGCTGTCTCCTCCCACTGTCCATGCTCGTTGTGCCCCAGTGGATGCCACGGAAGAATTTAAATGTTTGAAGGGCTGAGCTATATAGATGTATCACATGAAATTTGACAACCCACATTTAGTTGATTCAATATAATTTAAGAGAAAATTAGATCAACTTTAGCCCACCCTTTTCTTTCTTTAACTCCTGCATACTTTTTCATATATCATAAAAGAGCCACAGATGCCCCTTGGCTGGGGAAAAACATAAGGCATCCTTGATGTTGTTGTTGTTAATTGCGAAGTTGTGTCCGACCCATCGCGACCCCATGGACAACGTTCCTCCAGGTCTTCCTGTCCTCTACCATCTTCTGGAGTCCATTTAAGTTCACACCTACTGCTTCAGTGACTCCATCCAGCCATCTCATTCTCTGTCGTCCCCTTCTTCTATTGCCCTCAATCTTTCCCAGCATTAGGCCCTTCTCCAGTGAGTCCTTCCTTCTCATTAGGTGGCCAAAGTATTTGAGTTTCAACTTCAGGATCTGGCCTTCTAAAGAGCAGTCGGGGTTGATCTCTTCTAGGACTGACCGGTTTGAACGCCTTGCAGTCCAAGGGACTCGCAGGAGTCTTCTCCAGCACCATAGTTCAAAGGCCTCAATTCTTTGGCGCTCAGCCTTTCTTATGGTCCAACTTTCACAGCCATACATTGCAACTGGGAAAACCATGGCCTGAACTATATGCACTTGATGCATCCTTGATATAGGACTAATAAAACAGTTTTGCTTATATGGGTCCCAATATGTAAAATCCATTTGCAGCAAAAGTAGTAAAGGAAACAACAGGCAAATAAATTGATATGGCTTTAAGTAGTTTGAAATAGTGTTCTTTTTGTAAGTCCCAAAAGTATCTTCAGAGCTATAGCCATCCTTTCCATTTGATTTAGGGCTGTTGGAAGATACAGAGTTTAAAATCTCTGTTCAGATTTTCCATCACAAAGAGTTCAGTATCCTATTGCTTCTCAGGCTTAACAGTACTTTGCTAACTGAATCGGAACATCAACTCATAAACCTGCTAAGCTGAATATGGAATCTCACTTCAGGGTTTTTTTTTTTCGTTTGTTTGTTTTTTGTAGTGGAGATTTTAAACTAGCATAGACACTTATAAGAAAATACAGTTGCAAGTAGAATTCATGCTAGTTTTTATTTTTTTTCCCAGTTTGGGAACTGATTTGCAATATCCTTAAAAGTTACATTCTGTATAATATTTGGGGTTTCATTTTCTTATTTTTATTTTTGTGATAACTAAGTTAAATAAAAATTATTAACTTTTCTACCCTACATTTCTTCAAGATGAAGGTACACATTTGAACAGTGACATGATACTTAGTCTCTTTCACTTGTACTTTCGGCAAGTTAATTAAGTAATTGGTATGATTTCAGAACCATAGCTAACCATTCAGAATAGACAACTTTTTTTATATATATATATATATATATATATATATATATATATATATATATATATATATATTTGTTTTCTGAGGTTTTCGCGGGTGTTTGTATGTAGGTCTTTGGTTGTTCGGGTTTTCTCCCGCGTAAAATTGGAAGTGTCTTGGCGACGTTTCGACAAAGTCCCATTCGTCATCTTCAGGCTGGTGTTTTCAGCTTCGTGCTTCAAGCAGCACGAAGCTGCTTGAAGCACGAAGCTGAAAACACCAGCCTGAAGATGACGAATGGGACTTTGTCGAAACGTCGCCAAGACACTTCCAATTTTACGCGGGAGAAAAACCCGAACAACCAAAGACCTACACACACACACACATATATATATATATATATATATATATATATATATATATATATATATATATATATATAAATAATTTTAATTATCTTTTATAAGTAATAAAAATAGAAAATTAAGTTTATCAAAAATAGTCAAAGTGGTACTAAGAATATAAAATAAACATAGGAAAGAAAGCAATAAAGTATTTTTGCTTACAGATATAAACTTGTATCTCTAATGATATTACCTATAATTAACTTTCACTATGGCTCCTAGTGCTCCCTGACCTTGGTTGTTTTCTTGCAGACATTTTCATACCCAGTTAGGTAATATCATCAGTGCTAGTGGGTTTGCTCCACTGGACTGATGCCTGTCACCTAATTTTGTTACGAAACATCTGTAAGAAAATAATCAAGCTCAGAGAGCACCATGGACCCCACAGCTCAAACCTGAGCTACAAATGTTCTCTTCTATTGGAACCTCTCACTACCACAGTTTTACAAGCCTGAAACTGCTTATAAACACATGGCCAACCTAAAACAACAACAATACAGATAGGCAATTTGGTGTCATATTTATATTTTGGGCAGGGTAATTGGGATTTATTGAGTTTTATTTTACATTATCTGAAGGCAAACAAGTTTTTAATTACCCTGTTCTCAAAAAAAAGAGATCTTTATTAATAATGTCTCCAAATAGATACAACAGTATAAAATATATGTCATGAAAGTAAGAACTGGTAAATTGTAATGAATCTGTATATTTGTTAATTTGTCACCCCCAGAAAAAAGATGACACCTTCATACTTTAAAATCACCACACTCTACCTTTTTACCCTGGAGAAAGTAAATCAAACATATACGATTGTGATTTGAGATAATTTGCAAATTAAAATTTACACTGCTCCTGATTTTGATGTTAAAGAAATCAACTTGATGTTGAATCTTATAACAGCTGCAAAATTATTAGTGGGGCAGTATTGGAAGAAAAACTCTCTGCCTACTATGGAAGAATGGATACTTAAGGTGTCTAATTTAGCAGAAATGGCAAAAATCTCCACCTACTTAAAGGATCATTCACAAGAAAAATATATTATGGTTTGGAGAAGATGGATTGATTACATTCAAAAGAGATATGAAACTGAAAAGTATTATCTTGCTTATGAGTAGATTTTAGATAATTATTAATAGTTTTAATTATATTATTATTTGAGTTTATAATTTGTTAACATTTGTTTTGAAAAGGAGTTAAAGTGTGTTATGGTTTTGATTGATAGTATAGTTGGTTAATGTTAGTTAGATTATGTTTGTTTATTTGTTACCCTGTAATCAGCTCTGGGAAGTGGGGGATGGGGGGATGGGGTGGGAGGGGTTTATATTGTATTAAATTTATAAAACTTTTAATTAAAAAAAATTACACTGCTCCTGTTGACTATAAAAATACCTGTAGCTGCTACTGGCACCTACCGTTAATAACTACAACTTTTTCCAAATGCTATCACTGCTTGTGAACTCAATCTTTCCTACTGGCCTATTGAAGCAGTTATTGTACTGTTAATAATTACAGCTGCCCAGAGGCTTCTTATCATGTAAAGTAGAGATGGGCCACACCTTAATTGTTGAGGACACCCTTAATTCAGAAGGGATGTAAAACCAGGAGTTTTATCTGCAAGTTAGATACAGTTCGCCTAAACCAATTGCTACATGTTTTTTTAAAAATCATATTTTCATATTTTGTCATTCTATCCTAAATTGTTTTTATGTGTGTGTATGCTGAGTCAGTCTCAACTCCTAGAGACTACATGGTCATGTTCCTGCAATTTTGTAGGCAACATTTTTATAAGGAGTTTTCCCTTTCCTTCTTCCTAGAACCAAGAGAGAGACTGGCACAAAGTCATCCAGCTGGTTTCATATCTAAAGTGGGACTACAACTCAGAGATTCCTGGGTTCTTGTCTGGTCCTTAACAACTACATCAAACTGGCTCTCTTACTGAATATAGCATATAAATTTCACAAAACAGTTCAAATTGAGTGCTTGGCCAAGAAGATTGACAGCAGTACTGAATAGAAATGGGAGAGATTGCTGGATCATTGGGAAAATGCTGATATCAGTGAAAAGATGCTAGCAAAATGGTGAGAGGAGTGTATCTGAAGAGATTTTCCCAGCTGGATTGTAGGTCACAAAATATGGGATGGTGACATAAAATTCATAATTACACACATGAGCAGAAGTGGGATTTTGGTTTTTTAGAGAATGGCATTGTGTGATGAGATTGCTTTATTGGGTTTAGATTCACAGTGTACTGTAGTGTAATATACATCTTGCCTTAAAGATCAATAGAATAGCACAGTTGGAAGGGATCTTGGAGGTCTTCTAGTCTAAGCCCCTGCACAAGCAGGAGACCCTATATCATTTTAGACAAATGGCTATCCAGTCTCTTCTTAAAGAATCAGAAGAGGCCTTGAGGCAACTATAAAAAAGAATCAGGGTCCTTGTAACTCTGTGATCAGAGGTCACCCACTACCAATGCAGAACCTTACTTAAAGACTTAAAATCAGAGGCTTTTTTCTTCTTTTATTTAACTGGGTATTTTGTTCCTAATTTGCTAGCAGATAACTTATTAAACTCTTTAACACTGCAAATACATTTAGAGATTATAAAATCTCTAAATTTTATAATTGAAGCTGTCAGATTTTTCAAATTTTGAAATTTTTCAAATGAATTGAAGCTGCTTTTCTAATTTATTTTCAAGATGCTTGCAAATTTCTTTCACATTTCTGTTTTTGAGCTTTAGCAATTGGTTGAGGGTATGGATTCTAGTGGGTTTTTGTTTTTTGTTCCACAACTTTCTATCATTTTGAAGTCTCCATGTTCCCAATCAGAAAAAGACCTGCAGGAGGATTTCACACTGGAGTCTTTCTAGCCTGAAAGGACAAAAGAATGTGGAGAAATGATGATAAAAGTCAATAATAAAAGTCTCTTTCTCCTCCACACACACACACACACACACACACACACACACACACACACACACACACACTTTTGCCACTTCTTAGTGAAATAAATTATTCTCTATCATCCTGCTCCCAGTTCTCTTCTTCATTGAAATGAATGGTAAAAAGAAATTGCCTTATACTAAACAGAATTAGACCAGGTAGGAAAAATGCAGTTGTTTTGGTCTGCACAATATTGGAAGCAGGTATATGTTAAAAGTTTAGATGAAACATTTCAACCCTAAATGACATGAGTTACCTATAAAACCTGTTTTGCTCATATATATTATGCATATTACAGGGAACCACAGTTGTCTGATCCTAGTTTTTGACACCCTCCCACAGTGTGTATGTGGGAAAGAAAAGATATAGGCTCTGCACGTGCTAGATATAGAAAGCAATTCCAATAATGCACATGCTTAATTTTTAATGTTAGCTGTTATTTTCATATGCATATGAAACTAGTCTGAGTTTGCAAATGCTTTGTTAAGGTACTTGCAAAGAAAAAAAACACCAGGAATATGAATAAGCAAGCTCTCTTTCATTAGGACGAACGTCATCTGCGTATAAATAGTCCATCTCAGCCACCAATTGCTGCACTGTAATTGCAGGGAGTGAGTTTTTAGAGACTGAATTTGCAGCTGATCAAACTGTGCTCAGTGGCTGTTGGTTGGGGGGTGGGGGGAGATGGAGCTAAACTCCTCCGAAGCTTTCCAGTTTATTTGTTCCAGTATTTGACTGCAAATCTGACTCTGAATGGCTGTAAGTGGCTGTTGCTGCTCCAGGGTGAACAGAGCAGCTAAAGAGATCGGGATTTTTTTTTTTTTAAACTTCTTTGGACTAGCAAAGTGCAAAAGTATACCTGAGCTGTACCTTGGAGCTGAATCTCTGTGCCCAGAAATTATTTTTTTAACAGCTTTCCTAGGAATGTTCCCTTTTATTTGTTAGCTTATATATTTTATATATATACCTATATAAAATAGCTGCTACCTGGATAAAATGAGTTTACCATCCAGCTGTGAACACCTAACTCTGGAGAAAGTGGCTAGGTTTCGAAGTGCCTTCATTCATGGATCACCCTATGCTATTAACAAGCCTATTGATATTAAGCAACAAAGAAAACGGTAACTTTGGACTTTTTTTATTGTTAATTTGAACAATAATTTAAAACTGATAGTAAGCTAACAGAGATTTGTCCTTTTTTCTAAGGTGCTTATAGTGTGTAACTGTTTTAAGCACCTTTTAATAGAACAGAAGGATATTTTAAATATGATATGAAGTCTACTATTCAAAATGGAGGAAACTCTCAAAAATCAATATACAATACATTCCTCTAGTCAGTTATGAAAATCTAGAGCATACCTTAATTTAAAAATAATTGACTTTATTTTCAGTATGTGTTATGCAGTGCTTTTGATCTGAGTACCCAACATCTCACACGTTTGTATAACATTATCATTTTATTTCATATCATTTGAATGGATGCTTGTTTTCTGAGCTCAGAAACTCTGCTGTTTTGTTTTTCTCAACCATAAAGTTTCATAGAAAGCCTATCATTTCATTACTTGGAAATTGTTTATTTGTATACTACCTGAGAGTTTATAATTGCAGATTTATTTGTATTTTATTTCTAGGTGTAAAATCTTGACTACTTTTTTTTAAAAAAAATACTTCTGTCTGTCTGTCTGTCTATCTGTCTATCTATCTATCTATCTATCTATCTATCTATCTATCTATCTATCTATCTATCTATGTATCGCTTATTTAAGTAGGAATCCCCACAATGTTTACTCTTTTTATGCCAGAAGAAAATGTGAATCTTTTCATCGGCATAATTTTATGAACTGCTTCTATCATAATGTTAGTTCAGGTAGCTGAGAGGCGTTGGATATCCATACTCATTACTATATCTTTGTTGCAATTTGTCATGGGCATTTTCCTCTAAATTGTGAACCATTACTTGGTCTTCTGTAGTAAGATTTGAATATCATAACTGGTATGTAGGATGTGTGTCATTTCTTCTTTCCTTTAGTTTTATCATTGTGTGATTGATATTGCTTATGAAGCAAAACAGCATGAGCCATGCCCCATCAAAGAGAGGAGTCTGCTGATTTGGAAGTCCTCAATTTTTACAATATTTTTTTTAAAAAATTAATCCCTTCCTGCTTATCTCGGAAAACTAGCAAAACAGCTGAATACAGACAAGACATAATTTGAAGCCATATAATGTTGACTGAATGTTCTGGGGGAATGGAAAGAAAGGAAGGGGGACATAATGGCATGGACTCTTCTAGAGCAAAGGATGGTTGACTTGGATCTTCATTCTGCAATAGCATGGCAACTGCCATAATGTCTGGCATCTCTAAGACTACAAATCAGTCTTCCAAAGCAATAAGTTCCATCTGTGTTTTTCCTGCCTATCATTTCCCTTTCAATTTGGCGAGAGGAACTGTTATCAAAGACTCTTGTTTAGAAGAAGTTGATTTCAGTTATCTTTTTATGATGTTCTTGCACTTCACTAATTATGATGACCAAGAGATGTGTTTTTCACTGTATAAACCTCTTTCTAGTGGTCTGCAAATCTTCCTGGATTTCCATCTCTCAGTTATGTCCTAAGATAAATATATATAATGAATAAACTCTGGATTTTTTTCAGAATAAAGGAAAGATGTGTTGTAGAAAACCGCAACAGTATCAGCTTTTGCTACCTCCAATAATGGAAACACCAAGAAAAATAATTTGAAATAAATTTTTGAACACAGTGGGGAAAAAAAGGTAGAACAAGAAACACTATTTGTGATGGAAGAGATTGAGATTTTGGCATGAACAGCTTTGCAAAGTTGACTCTATGAAATATTAATTTTTGTATGTTTTATTTACACTGAAACCTTATGGATTTTTTTAATGCAACCACACCAAAGGTCTGCATGTCATTAAATATGTTTAAAGTTGCTTGGAGTTTATTAGAGACCCAAGTTGGTTTTAGTGGTTATGCCTCCAGACTAAAAACTGGGAGACCATAAGGTCTAGTCTACCCTTGATCCAAAGCTAGCTAGGTGATCTTGGGCTAGTCTCTCTCTCAGCCTTAGGAAGAAGGCAAGTGCAAACCTCTTACAAAAATATTGCAAAGATCTGCATGCAGATCACCAAAGTCAAGACTTGATTTGAAGGCATACACAAACACAAAATAATTCCTTTAAAAATAGCCATTTTATCACCAATCCTTTCTGGATGATTACTACCACAAGTTTTGCCTATTCAAGAAATGTACAATGCCATATGTGATTCTATTGTGACAGTGCAGTTTCATATTAAGATGAGTCGGAGTGAGACTTGGATTTAGATCTTCATGTTAACCATTATTAGACCAATTTATTTTCATAAAGGGATCATAGGCTTCTGCTCCCATTTTAAATTAAACAAAGTTACTTGTTTTATCTGAAATGAGATCTGTGATAAATTATGGAAACAGGAAAAATCATAAATTGTGCTCTCGTGTCAGTGTGCTATTCTAAAGCAGGGATGCCGTAGTAAATGAGTGGTTTTTACAGAAGTTGTGGGTCTTCTGCTTTCATCATCCCCAGGCTTGGCCACAATGGTTGAATTGAAAGGATTTGGAGATGCAAATAATTCTGTAGCAGTACTACTTTTTTTCAGTCCCCATGAAAATCCATAGCTAATATCACATAATTTATCCAGGTTAAAACAAGCAGCTACAGAAGTAAAGTTGGAATGAAAAGAAACTATAGCTAAGACTATGGTCAAAATTACTTGCTCTTCTGGTTAGGTATTGCTTTCCCAGGCCCTTCTTCTGGGTACCCAGAATGAACTCAGACCTCAATAACTGCAGATAATTCCTTTGATAAGATTGAGGAAAAACCAAATATGTGAATAAATCAGATTTGATTATTTTGTTGAAGAGCAAAAGCTGTTATGAAGATGACAGAGGGAGAGAAAATTACCTGGGATAAAATCAAGTGGTTAAATGCACGGTAGTCATTATTAAAAATGGTAGGGGAAGCCAGTATGAAGGAAATAGAAAACTAGAGGAATGGCCAAAGTGAATTAGAAGTTTGAACAAATTAAAGCTTAAGACAGTAGTTTATCCACTCAAAGCAGTAAGGATGGCATTGCACATTTGGTGTGTATTTTATGGTTTGGCTCCAATTCCTTTCTGCTTGGCTCTCCAATTGCCAGTTAAGTAGGAACTGGCTGCTTGCCTTGCAAATCCATCATTCCAGGATTATTTCTTTTGTAGTAATACCCATCTTAAGCTGTAATAAAATGCAGTCAAGAAAGGCTTTGGCTCAAGTTCTGTTCAAATTGCTGATTTGGTTATGTTGTATTATTGCTTCTACTACATATTATTATAGATCTCTATATTATTTAATATATGACTACTTATTTTCCTTCTGTTCAATCATATTAGATTCTTGGAGACTGCTGGAACAAGTCCCTGCAGTTTTCTTGCCATTGTGTCTTTCCTAGGGCAGAGAGAAAGTGACTAACCCAGGGTCATCCTCCTGGCTTTGGGCCTAAGGCAAAACTCGTAGGCTCCCAGTTTCTAACCTGATGCCTTAGCCCAGGGGTGTCAAACTCAATTTCATTGAGGGCTGCATCAGCATTGCGGTTCCCCTTGGGGGGCCGGGTGGGTGTGGCTAGGGTGGATGCGGCCTACTGGGTGGGTGTGGATGGAGTGGGTGTGGCCTACTGGGTGGGCATGGCCAGCTCTACATCGTTCGCGTCAAGAGTGCCTGTGGGTCAGGAGTGGGACAGATCTGAGGGTCTCTGGCAGAAGAGGGTGAGACCGAGGCAAGCGTCAAGGCATGGTGCATTTCTTCATTTCTCACAAAGGGTGACACCTCCCCAGCATGCACCCAGGGGGTGGGGCCAACGCAGCAGGGGCTGGTTCCTCAGTGTTTCCGGATGGCCTTGTGGACTAAGACTGAATGTGTTTCAGCATAGATGGCCACCACAAAATTATACATTGGCTCCCGGCCGGCCTGAGCCAGGGCCAAGGCAGCGGGGGCTGTTCCCTCACTGTTTCCAGGATGGCTTCGCGGGCCACATGAAACCACTTCCTGGGCTGCATCCGGCCCCTGGGCCTTGTGTTTGACATGTCTGCCTTAGCCATTACACCAAACGGCTGTCATATGACTACTACTGTTTGTTGACTTTGTGCCTCATATTTCCTTCATGAGTTCAAAAATCATACAGAAACTCAGTTTTATCTTGCCAACTACAGCCCTGCAAAGTAGATTTTGTGGAGATAACCTGATTGATCAATTGGTGAGCTTCTGTGGCCAAGCTAGACCTCAATGTCTAGACCTGTCTCCCCCAGTTTCAACACCTGTGTTTTTTTTCCTCTATCATGCGTTATAGAAAGGTCTTGGTATATTTTTGCACACCCTTTTATTGTTGTGCCATATGTCTAAGTTCTGCTATTTTATGAGGTATTGTGATATAGAGTTTTCTTTCTCTCTCTCTCTCTCTCTCTCTCTCTCTCTCTCTCTCTCTCTCTCTCTGTGTGTGTGTGTGTGTGTGTTTATCTCTCCATTCAAAAATAGTGAATTGGAGCTTTCCACTTTTAGAACTTGGTTTTTAATTTTCTTCCATGACCTCAATTTTCTATTTACTTGGAGCCCACTAGTCTTCTACTGGAAACTATTTACTTCTCTTCTATTGTACTATAGCATTTCAGGGATATTGTCAGACCTAATAGAGAACTTTGGAAAGCAAGCCAAACTGTGTTGGACAAACTTTTTTTGTTTATACAATTGAGGCGATAGCCATGGCTTTCTCTATATATATCTATTTTGTGCATCGATTATGCCAATTCTTAGATTGGAAAGCCTTGCTCAAGATCATTTACACCTTGGTGACCTCTTTTTGGTTAGTGTCCATGAACATCACTTTGAGGCTATACTTGGTCCAGAATTAAGCAGTGTTGGTAGTTATGAGTATACCTGATTCTGAGTGCTTTTAAAAAGTCCTGTAAGTCTGGCTGTCCAATTGAGTGCTTGGCCAGGATGCTATGTGAAGTATTAGTACATGATAGTATGTATTATGTGAGTTATTAACCCTGGTTCTACATTTGTTTAGTTTTTTTTTTAAAAAAAGGGTGAATGCTTTTATTGACATTACCGACTATTTATATGGCCCATATAAATCTAAAGAAGGAAATGCTGGAGCCAGTAATATCATTGGGATGCTATATAACGTCAATTTTGAAATAGTAGTTGAAAAGTTTGAACAGCATTTTTCCCCTTTTTATTAGGAAGTACTACATAATAAAGCTTTGTACATTTTGAAAATGAATCAAAGTGCATCAGAACTTGTGGAAATGCCTGTCTGATATTCATTAAAATCAGCCCCATATTTTTCAGGCTTTCATATGAAATTGAGGGGTGGTGGTGGAAAGTGCAGTTACTTTAAGGGTGTTATTAACTTTAGTCGACTCCTTAAAGCAACATCATCTTTTTCAGAGGATGGATAGATAGATAGATAGATAGATAGATAGATAGATAGATAGATAGATAGATAGATAGATAGATAGATGAGACTTGATGTCTTCATATTTGCATGAAACCTAAAGTACTTCTTTCCAATCATATTCAGATAACCTTAATGTAAAATACCTTTGGCAAAAAAAGACCTTGGCTATAGTCTGAATAATTTCATGCCTGTGGTAAGCTTATCGTCATATTAAGTTGGTATCTATGGAAATGAATAAAGAGTAATAGCCTATTGGCGAGAATTGGGATCCAATCTATGGTGCAGTTATTTGCTGTGCTTTTAGTATCGCTATAAATAGAAGGAAATAATAATGGGGACCAACATATGTCTGACAACTACTAGGATGTATTTTGAAGAGCACATCTTGTTCTGTGAAATAAATGCATTAATTGTTCTTTAGAAACTGATCAGGAAAAACAGTGTGCCTTCAACTTCTTATGCTTATCAATAAGAAAAGGAAAAGGCTGCTGCATGGAGGGAGAGGGAAATGTGTATACACACACACACACACACACACACAGACACTGAAAAAATAAGTCTGTGTAACTCTTTGCCCACATACAAAGCAAATGAGTTTATAGGGATTCGAATTGGGGGAAAAATAAATCTAACATTAAAAAGTTTAATCTTTGTAAACATAAGCTATGATAGAACCATACAACTGTATCAAATAAACCAGTTTCGTTAGAACTAAACAAACCCCATTAAAATTTAAAGCTTTGTTTTTTTTAAAAAAAGAACTTTGAAACAATAAAGTTTAATACTTTTTAATGGGAAGGATGGACTTATTTACTTTTGCATAATTCCTGAAATCTTTTTAAGCTGGCCACTCTCATCCTCTCTTCCCCAAACTGCGAGGGAAAAATAGTGCTTCCTTGCTTAAAACTGTTTCTTTTCAACTCCCCTTAAAATTCTGCAGTAGGTCCTAAACTGCTTTGGACATTCTCTCTTCCAACGCTAAAGGTATAGTTGCAGCCAATTTTCTTTTTTCTTTTCAATCCTCTGCTTTTAAATAAATCTTTTCTGGTTCCTCACACTCTTTCTTCCTTTCTCCTCTGTAGTAAATCCCTACTCTCTCCAGGGTTTGCATAGATGCCTAGTTTAATCAAGATACAATTACTCATTACCCCTCCTTTGAAATGCAAACATGGCATGTGTGTTTTAATAAAAAGAACTGACATGCTTTGTACTGGGTTCTAGAGATACTGTTTGCATCTAACTCACTTTTGCCTCTAGTAAGCCAGCTTGGAAAGAAGTCGAGGGGAAGAGAATTTCTATTGACCTTCCATTCTTTTTCTTATAACCCCTATCACAAGGCATAACCCACACTTTAAGAAATGTTTCTTAAGCTTCAGAACAACCACACAGAACACTAACTTGTATTGAATCCTTAAGACATCTGTCTGTCTAGCTCAGTACTTGTTTGTGCTATGCTGAAAAAAAACTTCTGATATTTTTTCAATCATTTTCAATCATTCTGCTATTTTTTCAATCATTCTTAAGGGAGAAAAATATTTCTTTTGGGTTTTTTTTTCAAAAACATTTTACTAATAATCCATTTTTCTAACCGTTGCCAAGTGAGTTGTGAACCTACTTTATCTGCTGTTCAAGTTCTTAGAGACATGCTTCATTATAGTTCCTGTTGCTTTTCATTCTTACTTCTTCTCTCCTTTTTCTTTAGAGCAGACTTAAATTGACACCCCTTCAGATACAGGATATGTTCAAATAATGTGCTGTTCTCTGAAAAGAAACAGAAATAGCCAGGCTAGTGCTGGGTCTGTGAGTTTTGCCTGCCATCAATATTTCCTCCTATGGCTGTTGTTACTGCAGGGTCTTCTGCTTATGAAACGAAGCATAGAAGATGAAATGATGTTAAGATGAAATGCCTTAATTTATCTTAAAGATGAAATATACAATATCCATAAGCCATGCCAGGTGAGATCTCTAAGGCTTTGGACCAAATTCTTCTTGAGCTCTGAGACACTGATGATTATTTTGGCTGGAGGCTGGGGTTGGAAATACATATAAAACTCATATTTTGCCATTATAAATGGATTCTGTTGCAGTTATATTCTCCCCCTTTTTTCCAAAGGATCAATGAAAAAGGCTTAAATCTGCTTCAAATGTAACGTTTTTAAAGATTATTGCACTCTGTTTAAGTGGTTATGTTCTGTCAGCAACAAACATTTCACTGAAAAATCATTTCTTTTGATATAATGGGAATATACTGTTAAGAATTTATTTGTTCTTTTTTATTATATATTCAGAAATTTAATATGGGGTATGGGACCATTTCTTAGATGAATGACACTGTAGCTATAAAAAGAGATGTTAGGTTATTACTAGATGTACTTTGTCATTTCTCAGTTGGCTTGTAAAATACTTGCTTTATTCCTATCTCACACTATTGTTCTTAGACATTGTTAATAGAATATTATTAAACTGTCAAGACAAGTAAACTGTTCCTTTGAAAATTGGTGAAAAAAATAGAATCTTATATCAGGACATTTTAGTGATTAGAAAGTGTAATTACATATCAAATTTATCTACATAACATATCTACATTATTTAAGTTGTATAGTATAGTAGTTTAATAGTCATTGCTACTTTAGACAAATGTTTCTTAACTTTACCAACTTTAAGCCAGCTTGCTTGCTGGGAAATTCTGGGAGTTATTGTTCCACACATCTTAATGTTGCCAAAGTTGGGAAACATTTTTTGAGGCAAATGTAATATCTGTTCAGTGAGAATAATCAGGTTGCATCCAACGGGCAGGACTGGAACCATCTGGAAACCTCAAATTCAAGAGGTTCTAATCTCAATCTTTATTGACAAAAATGTTAAGGAGCCATAATGAAAAAATTCTAGTATTTGCTGTTTTTCAAAAGCAAGCCCTATATATAGGAAAAAATATTTAAAACATTTTGTACCTCTTTCTCTTTCCTTTTCTATGTTAGGATCTGTCTAGCCTTTCTTTTGAGCAGAAAGACTTCTTTCCTTTGTTTTTGCAATGGTCAAATTTAATCTCATGTTATTTTTCACTAATAGCATGAGACTAGGTCTCAAAAGAAAGCTAAATACCTCAGAACTATCACCTGTTTTCCAAACTAGAATACCCGTCCCTAGTTCATTTCTGGAAGAGAAAGAACATTAAGTATTCAATCCTTTCTATATTTGCTACATAAAGTTGAACTGACATCAGATTAAACATACATACTATCATGCTATTTGTCTGTGAGTAAGCATGGTATCTGCAATATTTGAAGACTATGGTGGGGGGGGGAGGATTACGTATGCTGTGATGTTCCCAATATCTTAATTTTGGCTGGCGTCACCTTCCTGCATTTGGTTGCAACTTCTAAAAATCAGAATGTAAAATAATTGCACTATGAAGCTTGCTGGAAGAATTTTAATTCCCAGCAGATCCCTTGTAAGACAATAGCAGGGCTTCCATGTCTGAGCTGCTAAAATCAAGATGACTGCTGAATGACAGCAAAGACATATAGAGAACTCTCTTCCCTGCCATCTGGCATTCATCTGGATCTTTGCAGCCCAAGTACGGTAGCCCCTATTCACTGTTTCTCAACCTTGACAATTTTAAGGCATGTGGACTTCAACTTCCAGAATTCCACAGCCAGCATTGCTGGCTGTGGAATTCTGGAAATTGAAGTCCACATGCCTTAAAATTGCCAAGGTTGAGAAACACTGCCCTAGATGATGCTAGCAGGAGCAAAGTTTAGAATCCATTTGCCTGCTTCTCTCCTCCCAAATCAAACAGGAAAAATGTACAGGATGGTCCATTTTCTTTGTCTTTTGTACAGAAGTATGCTCTGCATTCACAATCTTGAAGAGATTTTTTTTTTCATAGACTGACTTTCCTTTGCAACACTTCATGAAATAAAATGATGATGGTCATTGACTATTCCAGGAAGCGCTACAAAGAAATTACTTGTGATAAAAGTGCCACACTATTGAAGCCTTGGATATTTTGTGTGGTGAAAGCAAGAGAAGCTAAAAAAAACCAGCTACTTTCTACATTTTAAGAGTACCGTAACTTCCCACCTCCCTGAGTTTATATCTTAGCAGAAACCTACTGGAAAGGAAATCTGCCCTGCAAAATGAAAAAATAAAAAAACATCAGATTTACGTCAGTTTGTTCATCTCCAGTACAAAACAGCCTGTTTATGCATACCATTGACTGAATGTACTCATTTCTGAGTGAGTGTACTCAGAATCCTTTCAGTCAGCTATGCTGCTAGAGGGTTCTAATTGTCTTCAGCTGAATAAACAAAGAACCTCCTTCCTCACTCCTGTTCAGTGTGAGATCAAAAATAAGATTGGCAAAAAAAGAGACTGAAGGTAGAGCAATCCTCTTATTTATTTTTTTTAATACATTTCGGAATAATTGCTCGTGTTCTCCGAATGTGTAGGAGAAATTGCCTGAGTGGGCAAGTTACTTTCTAATGTCCCTGAACTGACCACACAAATCATACCTATGACAGTGCACAAAGAATGTCAGATAGAAAGAGAGTGTGTACCAATTAAAAATAAACTGAGTAAAGTCTGTGTTCTTATCAAATTTAGCCATGGGGACTATTCTTCAACCTTCAGATATTTATATTAGGTTTCTTTGTGTAGTTCTGAGCAAAAAAAAAAAGCATACAATAACAGGCATTAACATTAAAAATAATTCATTCTAAATTAGCATGCAAATATTATTTGTTTTACAAATATTCCCTGATTGAGAGTAATGTTCTAAAATCAAACTGTATTTCGTACAGCTCTCCTTTAGGCTACTTTATTCTTCAGATGCATTCAGGTACATATTGTAGTACAGGCGGTCCTTGTCTTACGACCACAGTTTAGCCCAAAATTTTTGTGGCCAAGTGAGACATTTGTTAAGCGAGTTTTACGATCTTTCTTGCCTCTCTTGTTAAGTGAATCACTGCAGTTGCTAAGTTAATAACCTGGTTGTTAAGTGAATCGGGCTTCCCCATTGACTTTGTTTTTCTGAAGGTCACAAAAGGTGATCACATGACCTTGGGGCACAGCAATGGTCATAAATATGAACCAATTGCCAAGCATCTGAATTTTGATCACATGATCATGGGGATGCTGCAAAGGTCGTAACTGACAAACAGTCATAAGTCACTTTTTTCATTGCCGTTGTAACTTTGAACGGTCATTAAATGCACTGTTGTAAGTTGAGGACTACCTGTACAGTTTTTCTGCAGTAGAAATGAGAATAGGCAAGAAGAAGTTTAATCTGCCAGTGCAATTTTTGTTTTATCTTTTGCAACACACACACACACACACACACACACACCGATTTCACTTAAGGCAAATCCACTATATATATAAAAAGTTGTATAGAAAAACTTTATTTTAAAAGACTGACAGACTGAATGTGGAATGTGGAAACATTCCCCTTGATAGCAAAAAATCAGAAGGCATCTGATAGCATTAACTCCAACTAATCTGATATAGGGTTTAAATTGGGATGAACTAGGGAAGGTAATGATGTAGAACAGGCATTTCAAACTGCTGGCCTGTGGGCCAGATGCATCATACTGAAACCGTGCCCACCCTATTGCCGGCAATGGTGAAAAAGTCACGATATGTCGCGCGACATCACGTGATGTTGCGAGTTTGACATGCCTGATGTAGAAAGAGAAGATGACAGGTTGGTTATGCAGATTACATGTGAGACAGATTACCTGCATTTTATCAATTAATTACCAATTACTTATATGTAATGAAATAATTACATATACCTTATTGTGTTTGTTGAAACCTTCTGAAATTGCCTGGAACCTTTTGAGGTATGTGAATTCAGCAATTTCTCATTTTTACAAAACATTCATTTTGAAGTCAGTCATGGAGTATCCTCAGAAGTTGAAATGCTTTGATATTATATTGTCTTTGTTTTTAGTTCTGATGACAAATTTGTGATCATTAGTTTTTTTGCCCAAAGTTTGTCATGTTTGTCTTATGTAGAATTCAGAGGGGCATTGCCATTGTCTTGTCTATATTTCTTAATTTGTATAGGTGAATAGGAGCTAAGAGATACATAGTTTTTAATAAAAATATGCACAAGCTTCCATCAAATACTACACATTTGAATATATTCTCTTTTTGAGGATATAGGAGAGCCCAGTTAGAGATCTGGAATTGGAATGGTCTAAGTTTTCACATGATTTCTAAATCTATAGCTTTTACAAAAAAAAATAGAAAGAATAGATAAATAGATGATTATTCTCTTATATGGTGCTTTGTAAGAATTATGGGCATATTAATACATTACTATAAAGAAACCAACCATTTTAAGTAACCTGTACTCTTACTGCATGAAATTGAACAGTTCATGATAAATTACAAGGTACATGAATTGTAAGCAAAGAATAGGATTGTGTATTTCCTTAACGTCTCATTAATTCTCAATAGAAGCTAAGACAAATAGTCATTAGCAAAGGTTATTGGATCTTAAGATTTAACCAACTAATGTCTTGCAAAATGTAAATATTAAGAACCAGCCACAGGAGCAACAGATGTTGGGCACTAGATAAGCATTGCGATTGTGTGCTTATTACATTGCCATTATTAAATACAAAACCTACAGTGTTTAAATAGCATTACATTTATGAGACAAATCAACAAAAGTCAGGATATTCAAGCCTGAAAGTGATGTTTTGGGGGACTGGCTGACTTGATCAGGAACATAATTTTATTTGCACAAAAGACTAGAAGAAATGCTTTTGACATCTTCCATACTCAGGCCAAGACAAATCTGAACTTAGTTTAAAGAATCTGGAGAAATCTACTTTTGATATATTCATATGTTGGCAGATGAAACATATTTAGAGATGGAACAGTATTTGATAGCTGCTTCTGTTTAATTGTGAAAATACTTCAACAGAATTGGGAACAAATTCTTCATCAATTTTTAAGGACCAAATAATTGGAATAATCTCTCTAAGAAAGGGGAAAATCTCCAATCAAATCTCAAGAGCAACACATTAACATTGATCAAAGCATTGCTACTAAAAAAGCCCAGTGATGGGTATATCCATTGCAGCATTACCAGGAAACTGCAACCACTGGAAAGATGAAAGACATGACATCCTAACACACATCTGTTGGCCACCTTGGAATTTATACTCCTCTTATGAGAATTTCTCTAAGATTTTGTTCTCTTTCAGGATAATTGTAAAGATAATTTTCTTTCATCAAATTAAATGAGAATGGCAGAATAGCAGGGCAGAATTACTTTGCATGGTAAATTTGTGGAATATTTTTCTATCCAATTCTGTCATTAAAATGACATTTACAAACTATGATGGCTGTAGAGAATATCCAAGATGCAAAGGCATCAGGAAGGAGAAATTTAATAGGGAGATTTGTGGTATAATTAGCCCAGGGAACAGAAGACTGTCTGGAGACTTGATACCTATTTTCAAGTACCCAAAGAGCTGTTGTGCAAAAGATGAAGGAAAGCTATTCAGAGCTGTTAACAAAAGAAAAACAAGACATAACCATTTTTAAACTGTAAGAACTAGAATTCAGGTGGACATTGGAAAACAATTCTAGTGGTATGAGTTGTTTAATAGTGGAACAGAAGTGACCAAAAGTTGGCTGGCCTTTTGTTAGTGATGCTATAGCAATGGATTCCTTCACTAGCAAAGAGGGTTGGATTAAATGATCCACAAGATATTTTTCAACACTTACAGTCTGTAATTCTATGATTATTTCTTATATTCTGCAATATACTGGCTGGAATGAGCTGGTTAGAATATAGCTGGCCATATATATACAGATTGTTCCTTGGCCATTACCACTGTTACCAATCTTAACTTCCAGAATTTGCAGCTAATAGGAGCATAAGGGTATGCAGCAAACCAAGAAGGACATTATGACACAAATCTGTTATAGTTTAGGTATGTTCATCCTGTGTAAGTACCTGAAAACGGCATACAAATCAATGGACAGAAACGAATAAAGAAGACAATCAACCTGGAACTAAGGAGAAATTTCCTGACAGTTAGAACAATTAATCAGTGGAATGACTTGTCTCCAGAAATTGTGGGTGCTCCAGCACTGGAGGTTTTTAAAAAGAGACTGAACAACAATTTGTCTGAAATGGTATAGGGTTTCCTGCTTGTGCAGAGGGTTGGACTAGAAGACCCCCAAGGTTCCTTCCACCTCTGTTATTCTGTTAAGAAATGGGTTTTGCATCATAAAATTGTGATATACATTTTGTCACCTGCCTCCCCTCTCTACCCCAACCTACAATGTCTGTGAATAGTTGAAACTGAATATATCAGGCAGTTATCTAAGTGGGGAAGGTTTATGTGAATGGGATATCTGTTATTAATTAAACTGCTATTGCTTTGCTGGCTGAGGAATTCTGGATGTTGAAGTCCCCAAGTCTTAAAGTTATCAAGGTTAAGAACCCCTGAGCTAGAACATACATAGCTGTGAATGGATGTGGGTTAATGTCAAATAATATATTTTATGTATTAAAATCAATTGGCAAAAGAAAGCTCATGACCATATGGGTTGGAAATATGTGGAAGAGGCCTTCATCCTGCAGTGAATAGACAATGGCTATGATGATGATGATATCAAAATCATAATTCACTGTTTGACTTCTGAAGTTAAAGGCTATTCTAGGTAGACCTTTTGCTTGTTATTCTGAGTATTTTTAACCTTGTCTGCTAGAGCAGAAAATACGGGGATTTAAAAAGTTCTTTGTAAAACTCTGTCCAATCCAATTTCTTGCTCTATTTCTCTTCAGCGTAAAGATGCATGCATCCTAACATGACTTGTTTGAACTTTTTCATTGTTAAAAAATTGCTAGTACACATAAGCAGGCTATGCTTTTCCTATCATGTTCCTTTCATAAAAGTTAATCATTACTATAAATGATGGGATGGTTGAATAAGAGTATCTAGTAATTAGGTATAATGTAATCAGCCCAGATGTAATAATCTTAAGATAAACATGAATAAAAAATGTTCTTACCTCCATTTATTTAATTACACAAGCTTGCTTCTTCAGGATATTGTTTAGAACACATATAGTCATACCCAACATTTTTCTACAAAGCTATCTACTTTTTTAGGAAGTAACTTTTGATACATCTTAGTCTTTCCTTACAGCATAGATTTCTGTGAACTACTCCTTCCTCATAATGCATGTGGTACTCATATACTATATAAAATGAGCAGAGCTTGTATCACAACATCACAACACTGCTGTCATCATGTTGATGAAATCCTTTGATCCTGCAGGTGCTTATCCTGTAACAAATAGAAGGTCGGATGGATTCATACATTCTGTGAATTGTTTGGTTTTTGCTTAGTGAGTTGTACCATAAATCCAACCGTGACTTACTTAGTTATACCTTTCTATAATATCATAAACCCATTATCTGTGATACATATTTTCACCAAATTGATGATTAAATATATAAAATAGCTATCATATTTAATGTTTTAATTTCTATTGTTTTCTTTTGATCCAATTAAAAGAATGACTATGTTTGCCTTGCAAAGTTGCTACTATCTGCCTTTCCCTTAAGACATTTTGCCCATGTTCTGACAGAGCAGAGACACAGATGTCAGGTTTCACACAGCACTTGGCTGAAAATCTTCATCTTCAGAAATTGGCTTCCTTTGCAGCATGTGCTCAGCTATGACTTGGCTAGATTAATTTCTAGGTGCAAAGAAGAAAGAAGGCATGAGAACTGGCCCATTGTCATACACAGAAGTCAATCCCTCTATGTAGATCCATGCCCCAGGCTTTGAACTTCCTATCTTTCTTAATTGACAGATATTTAGTTAATAATACTTGCTTAATTAACAGATAGCTTTTGGAGGCATCTGATTTATGTTAACCTAATCATTCTCTCTAGCCTGGAATTTTTACTTCCTGTCTCACCAGCTTCATTTTTATATAGGAATGGCACCTAGACAGATTATTACCTCCTCCATTAATTCACTTTCTGTTTGCATAATTCAAATACCTGGGAAGAAGTTAGTTTAGTTTCAGACAGCTCGGAGACTGTTTCAGGATAAACTAGCCTCTTGGAATCACCACTCTGCCCAGTCACACTGTGTTTGAGTGGGTCATGGGGCTTGTATAAGGTACCAGTCTCACTTCTGACCACTTTAAGCCTGCACTGCTAATGGGCATAAAAACCAAACTCAAAATAGTAATAATTAGGTAGGACTGAATTAAGCCTTTGAAATTGCTAAGTAGTTTTTGGTTTATATCAGACTACTGCTAGATAATATAAGTAATTGGAATTCACTTAGAGAATCACAGCACTAATCCTCAAGATCTGCATTATTGCCATTTAATCTCTATTATTTTGACAAAGTGCTGGCTTTGTCCTTTGACCTTAAAGAGCAACTCAGAAGAAAGTTCTACTTAGACTTTGGGTTACCACATCTAGGCTATACAAATCTAAATATACCTAGTGGTATATTTGCTATACTGCTAGATAACGACAAAGGGATAAAGAAAATATATTTCTGCCATCTAGAAGGATTAGGTCAAAAGTGGGTGTGTATTTTAAGAAAAAATTGTGCTCTAGATCATTTTTGAATAATTTTCTCAAGATGCCAGAGTGGCAGAGAATTAAAATGCTCACCAACAGACAGAGAGAAATAGAAACAATTGTGCAGCTGATTTCCATTTGTATTTCCACCTATATTTATTTTGTTGTGCAGCAGAAGCAGTGGAAGAGCCAAGGAATCAAAGAGACAGAGATTCCAGAAACACATTGCCTCACTCTTCCCAATTAATGGGAAGAATACCTTCCCTTGTCTGCTTAACATTTGCTCCATATTGAGTGTGAGTATTCATATGAATAGCAATAATTACCTCCAGTACCTTTCCATTACAGCTGCCTAAACACTATTATTGCAGCTATGATATCCTAGTATTATTAATACCTGATTAATTTCTGGTCATTCAAGGAAGGAGAGTTCAAAATCATGCCAAAGCTGCAGCAACACAGCAGGGAAATATTGGCTGAAATAATAATGCTGCAGATGGTGGGGAGGGGACTTTTAAAAACTTTTTTTCCAAATGGACACTTTAACTTATTCAAAAACACAGTGTTGAATGTTTGTTAACCCATCCACTGAATTTATTAAAGGCTTCTTGTAGATGTGGTCAATACGGAGTACTTTCTTTTTTGCCCAATTTGCTTTTGCTGTTCTAGATGAAAAACTTTTAATATTTCAGTTGCTCAACTGGACTTGAATATACTGATGTGATTTGTGTTCTGATGTGATTACTAATGTGATTACGTGGATCCCTAAGGAAGTTCTTGCTACAATTGATGCTTTTAGTGTTATTTGTTTTTATTTCAAATGATATTTGGATTTTAGTTTTAACATAAGCTGCTAAGAGACTACTTCTGGCTCAGCAAAGTACTTAATTTTCAGAATCAATCAGCTGCTCAAAATAAGAGAACTATAAAATCTACGAAAGGCATGCTGATTTCAGCCCTTCCTTGGAGAAATGTTAAGTAAGCTTAAGGAAAAAAGAACGTGCTTATTTATCCAATCTTTCCTTACTTTCTACAGTACGTCTAAGAACAGATTGCATAAAAGAGAGACCTCTTGTGGGCGTTTTTCTGCCTGTCTTGCAGAAAATTTGCCTGGATCAGTTGCTATAATTTTCTGTAATACCATTTTCGTGCTTTCCTTCTAGATAATGGAATTTAATCATAGTTTCCATCTAGACTAATTTGAAACCCATTACATTAATTATAAAATTATTAAGACCTAATTCAGATATAAAAATGTGAAATAAAACTTTTCATAAAAGTAATGTGGCGGTGGTGCTACAGTAAGTAATGCAATATTTGGATTTCAGATAATTGTAATAAATTTTATAGGAAAGTGTTTTGGTTTATATACAAATATCCTAATACAATTTGTGCATCTATACAAAGTACAGTGTTCTTTGCCTTTTTCTTTTCTTATTGTCACAATCTTGTCTGACATACTTAACGGTTAAATAACTTTTGAATGTTTCTTGATAGGGCAAATATTTTTTATTGAATATTGCCATGTCTGTAGTATTTTACACTCATTCTATTTTAATAATTTATTACTGATTTCATTCATATTTATGTTCTTAATTAGAAGTAGAATGGCTGTGGCAAAAGGTGACAAAGATAATAATACCAGTAGTAATAGGTGCCGTAAATGCAATCTCAGAACATCTGGAGCATCACTCAAACTTGGCATTGACAAAATCACCACCAGTCAGTTACAAAAGGCAGCTTTGGAAAAGCTCACATCCTGTGGCAATAGCTTTATTTTTATTAAACAACATCTACCTAACCCAGGTCCTTGGGAAGGACTTAATAGATGGATAAAAATATCAAATCCAGTCTCAACATGTGCTGACTCTTTGATGGACCATAATAATAAAAAACAGTCTACAATAAAATAGTGTAGTGCTTGTATTCAGGGTTCCAGTCAGCCCATGTCTATCCAGGGCCCTGTCTGCTGGTCCCTTTCTTGCTTCTTTTTCCCACAGTCAGGATTTGTAGCAGCTGAACATTTTGATTCCTAATACTATGATGTTGGTAGTGGCCACACCTTCAATTCCTCCTTCCTTAGTATTTGTTGCAGTTCTGCAATACTTGGGTCCTTCCAGCCTTGCTAACACCAATCAGTTCTGCACAAATACTTCTTGTTTTGGCTACCTATAGACTTGAATCCATCCTTTTAGCAAATCTAAACACTGATACCAGTTGGAGTATATACAGTAGTGGCCAAAATTGTGGAAACCTTTTGGGAAAAGTGTATTTTTGAGGTTTGATAGCTAATAACACCACTTTTGGGGGGGAGTAGTACCATAAAATTATATATCAATGGAAAGATAATTTAATCAAGAATGTAATGCAACATAGTTTGTTCAATTATCTGTACTGTATTCTATAAAAAGTTATAGCCAAATAACCAGAAAAAGAAAGCACAACTTGCTTAGGTTGATATCAGGTAGCTTTCCTTCATCTGATTGTAGCCAATGAACATGAGGGTTTACAGAGCCAATCAGGTGTCATCTTATTTTGGCAATGAGCCAATCAGATCACAGTAGGATTCACTTATTGATATCATTTATTGAAGCTGAGAGGAAGACATTTGTCAATGTGTTATGTGACCACTATCAAGATGGTTGGGGATTTTTTTTCTTTCATTTAGTGAGCTTGTAAAACATAATAAAATTAAAGTAATGGTGCAAAAAGTTGACTGGTTGCCAGAAAGTGATGTAAAATAGTATTATTAAGTGAACAAGGCTACAGTTATAAAGAAATTAGAAGAAAAATTGATGGAAACTTAACCAAAGGTGGCATTTCTACTGTACGCTTTTCCCAAAAGGTTTCCACAATTTTGGCCACTACTGTACAGGTAGTCTTTGACTTACAACAGTTCATTTAGTGACTGTTTGTATTTACAATGGCACTGAAAAAAGGTACATATGACCGTTTTTCACACTTATGACCATTGCACATCCTTATAGTTATGTGATCAAAATTCAGATGCTTGGCAAATGATTCATATTTATTAGTTTATAATATAAAATACAAAAATACAAAAGCAACTAAAAGGGAGGGAAGGGAGAAATGAGAAATATAGAAAAGAGGGGGGGGGGAGGCATTGACTTCCAACTCCCTCTAGTGCAGTAGAATAAAATCTCAACTTTTTACTTTTACACAATAATATAAACTAGCCATTTCTATAACAACAAATCTATCTAATCAGTAAAACCCAAAATCAAAGTTTCATTTTTTTTCCACCACAAGCACAAAGTCCAGAAGCGGTTTCCAAGTAGAAACAAAAGTACATATATATATATTTGCGATGAAGAAAGTTAAAAATATGAACCCTGGGGGTATTCATGGTAAAAAGATAAAATGAACACCAGGGTGATAAAAACTGTAAAAGTTTTTAATTAATTAAAACTATAAAAGTTCAATTAAAATGCGCCAAGCAGGTGACGGCGAAAGCTTGGCGCATTTTAATTGAACTTTTATAGTTTTAATTAATTAAAAACTTTTACAGTTTTTATCACCCTGGTGTTCATTTTATCTTTTTACCATATATATATATATATATATATATATATATATATATATATATATATATATATATATATATATATATATATCAAAGTAGTCAATTTAGCCATCTTGCTAACTCTGTCAACTTTGCAGTCATTCATCCATTGCGGGGATCAAAATGTGCTTCCATTTTTGTGCATAAAGTGATCTTGCTGCCATCAACATATATAACATCAAAGTTCCAATTTTTTTCTAAGTCTTTTTCCACTAAACCCAAAGAAAAGTTTCTGCTTTTATCTTTATGTTCACTTTAAGAATTTTCTGCATTAGAATTTGAATCCTACTCCAATATTTCTTTGCTTTAACACATGTCCACCATAAATGATAAAAGGTCACTTCTTTATATTTACATTTCCAACATTTGAAGTACCTTTATACATTCTAGATAATTTGTCTGGTGTTAAATACCAGCAATACATTGTCCTATAGAAATTTTCTTTTAAATTGTAGTTTAATGTAAATTTTAATCCCTTTGTCCACATATTCTCTCATTGTTCAAATATAACATTATATCCCAAATTCCTTGCCCACTGAATCATACAGTGCTTTCTTTACATGTTCACTTTCCAAATTCAAGCAAATGATTCATATTTATGATGGTTGTGGTGTCCCAGGGTTATGTGATCACCTTTTATAATATTCTGACAAGCAAAATCAATGGGGAAGCCTGATTCATTTAACCACATTACTAATTTAACAACTGCAGTGATTCACTTAACAATTGTGGTAAGAAAGGTTATAAAATGAGGCAAAACTCACTTAACAAATGTCTTAATTAGCAATATAAATGTTGGACTCAGTTGTGGTCATAAGTTGAGGATTACTTATATTAACTTAGGGCTGGGTTACAGATTTATAACTAGCCTCATTTTTGTGGAAAAGTTCCATTCATTCTTCTTTCTTTCTATATCAACATATGTTTTCAGTTATATAACATGAAACTGTAGTTTAAGCGGAAAAGAACAAGTACATTTGTGTTTCCTTAAAACGCTAATAAATGTAAAGAATTGTCATTCAGCTAATAAGATAGAGTACGGCAATAAATATGTCATCATATTATAGTGCTACAAAATATGGTGCTAGAATTACAGTTCTACTATATTAAGTAAGAGTAGCATTGCATATGAGCAGGATAGTATAAATTCCTGATCAAGAAGGAGATTAGCATGTTTATTTCAATATTGCTCTATTGAAAGCAGAACAGAGCAAGAATTAGGACAGCCACTAGATGGCAGCAAAGAATTCAAATTGTCATTTGGTGTTTGTGTGAGAGGAAGGGAGAGTAAACATAAATGCTTTATCCCTAGTTTGTGTAAATGTTAGCCAGTCAATCACAGTCTCAGCAGTTCACACCTAGTTGACTTTCTCTGTGCTTATGTTCCTTCCATAAAAAAAGGCCGATTGCTGATTATCAAACTCTGTATATTCATCAGCATGAGGAATCATTTTGGTGTTGCAACTGGAACCAGAGGTCCTGGAAAATACCAGGGACTTATTTTTAAGTTGTGATTTCTGTTGTTCCATTGTGCTAAAAAATATGAGAAATTGATCATGAAGTGGCTATAACTCTACGTCCGATGAAATAATGGTCTTGACCACCCAGTTGAAGCATCTCTCTGCACATTAAAAAGGTGATGGATTTCATTGAGTTTTTGAAGCTGCCATCTTGACTTTTGACCCCCCCCCCCGCTTCCCTCATACACTTCAGATTTTAATGAACAATATTTCAAAAGTTCTTTTCCCTCTCTGAATTTAGCTGATAGTGATCTTCTAAGGACGAGTGACATCTGAAAAATTGCAGCTTAATTTTAGCTCAGATGCAACTGAATAATGTGAGCAAATGACTAGCAGGCACCTTGATATATTTCCAGATAAAATGTTGAAAATGGAGTTGAAGGAAAACTGACTTCCTATATATTATCATCTATAATTGTGAGAAAATAGTAAATGCAAGCTAAATATTGCCTTGGTGATATGAGACCTATAACCAAAGAAAACAATTCTTATATAAAGTTGATATTATTTTGCCAGAGAGTTTCAAGACAGGTGATATCCTTGAAAAAGTAGAAATGAACACCTTCATTTGATATCTATTTTCTTTTGGGGTGTTGGGGTTTTGGTTTGTTTGTTTGATGCCATTGAGTCAGTCTTGACTCCTAGTGATTACACGGACAAGTCCCTACAGTTTTTCTGGCAACATTTTTCAGAAGTGCTTGCCATTGCTGCCTTAGTTCTAGGGCTGAGAGAGAATGGCTGGCCCAAAATTACCAGCTGTCTATAGGCTTGCCCAAAACTCTACCATGACTGAACTGTATAAACCAAAGTTTTAATTCATTATATGGTAACTTTTCATATTCATGTTCTGTATATACTGTATGTATTCCAATTATGGAGGTTGCAGTCCCAATCCCTCTTCAAAATGCCAGGCTGGGTTTAACTGAGGAAACAGTTGAATGCTATTTATTAGCATTAGATATGTGCATTGAAGATACAATATGACTTACTGCTGTTACCATTTTTGAAAAGGGAGGTCCAAGCATTTTAAAGCAGCCTTGTTTAGTCTCTAGATGTGTTACACTTGCTGACATTCTGGTAGTTGTAATTAAATGCATCTGGACTATGCATCTAGAGAAACACTAGAGCAGATATTGTGGCCTCATACAGAACAGTTCCCCATTAGGGGTTGGTGAACTGATATAAGGAAAACAGCCTAGTTTTAAATACCGGAAACACCAAAGAGATCATTGTTGATTTCAGAAAAGGCAGGCACAGCCACACTTCTCTGTGAATTAATGATTCACCTGTGGAAATGGTTACCAGCATCAAATTCCTGGGTGTGCAGCTAACGAGTAGGCTGGCTTGGTCGCTCAACAGTGAGAAACTGGTGAAGCGGGCATAGCAGCGCTTGCATTTTCTGCATCACATGAGAAAAGCCTATCTTCCTTCCCCTGTCCTGACCACTTTCTACAGGAGGACAATCAAGAGCATCCTGTTCTACAGCATCACAGTCTGGTTTGGAAGCATCATTGCTTCAGACAGGAAGGCAGTGCAGAGAGTGGTGAGAATGGCTGAAAAGATCATTGGCAGTTCCCTCCCTCCCATCCAGGACATAGCACAGAAGCGTTGCTTGAGCTGGGTCCATAAGATTATCTGGGACACTACACATCCTCTTCACGACCTGTTTTCCTTGTTACCTTCTGGGAGGAGGCTTCGTGGTATCCGTAGCAGAACATCCAGATTCAGCCATAGTTTCATTCCATACAGCATTAATCTTGTGAACTCTCAAGCTTCCTCTTCCATTATATATTCAAGATGAACCGTATTTAATATTTATTTGCTATGTATATGTAGGAGTGTGGGTCTATACATATGTTGTACATAGTATGTTTAGGTGTGTGTCATGTATGTGTTTCACTTTGAGAGCGGGCAATTAAATTTCATTTTTGAAGTGTGCCGTTGTGCCCACAGTAAAAAAATGACAATAAAGGTTACTATCTTACAAGATTGAGAAATAGCAGCCTTTGCATGTGGAGATGTGAATATCTTTTATTCTTACACTGATGTTCCAAGGCCACAGTACTCCACTCCTGTGTAGACTGTGATAGAACATTGATTTGTGGTCAGGCTACATCTGTTACATTGACCATAGAATATTTTCTAGCAATAAATGGCATCCATTAAGTAACATAAATATCTATAATATTTAGTAGGGTTTTAACAACATAAGAACTTTTAGGACTGAAAAATAAAAACATTTCTGTGGAGGAGATTATACTTTTATTCTTCTTATTCTGATGTTATTAAATACGCTAATATAATAATGAATAGATAGCATAGCTATAAGAGGAATCTCAGCAGGATTGTAGAACTCCAAAAGGGACTTTTTTAATGGCAGTGAATAAATCAAGCAAATATTATGTTAATACATCCTGGAGGCGATTTACACCAGCCCCGTGTCTGCAAGAATGACGTACTTCACTCTTACTACTATAATCTGGTTATGCTGCTTTAATTGACAAGTTAATGGTATAGATTTTACTGCATCAAGCAAAAGCTCTGTTATCACCCGAGGCCCTTCATAAAGACTATTTCCTATCTAAAGAAAGGCAATGCTTCTGCACAGAAATGGAATTAACACTGCTTTTTGTGATAAATCTGAGATGTCTTTAGAACTTTTCTAGGCTGAGTTCCAGTTAGAAATAATGTGGTATATAGCAGTTTTAGCATTGCAGTAGAAGAACTATTGATTAGGTGTGCTTCAATCTTAAAATAGCTATTTACTTGAAATAATGTATTATTCTTTTGATGGAATTTGTGCCTACGTGAGAATGCATGGAAATATTTCCTCAGTGCCAGTAAACTTTCACCTGGAAGAATGTATTTTAATTTTCTGTACAAGATTTCATCAGTTTTAAAGGTAGAACCCAGGACCTTTATTTATTTTAACATTTGATTAAAATGTTAAACTAAGTTGAACAAATGTATATTTTTAAGTTTGTGAAACAAATATTCTTCAATATTATTTGTAGGACCTTCTTTCTCCAGTTGTCTCCACCCATGTGCCTAGAGTAGGCATGTTTCAGGTCCTTGAAGAAATGTTATCTAATAGGATCTTCTAGGACAGTGTTTCCCAAACTTGACAATTTTAAGGCATGTGGACTTCAACTCCCAGAATTCCACAGCCAGCAACGCTGGCTGTGGAATTCTGGGAGTTGAAGTCCTCATGCCTTAAAATTGTCAAGTTTGGGAAACACTGTTCTAGGAGATATGTCCTTTGCATCACAGAAACTGCCCCTTATTGCTAGTTCAAGTAAGAGTGAAAAAGTGGAAGAACAAAGCCTAGGGTGCTTATCTTTTTTTAAAAAAATGTATTGCACAGATATCAGTAACATTAGAGATGTTTAATCACTTAATTAAAAAATGTGTCATTTGCATGAATGAAATACCAATGGAAAATGGGTTGTAGCTGCACTTGCTGGGCTTTGATGCAACCCCAGATCCCACTTTTATTGGCATCAAAAATGGTGCAACACAATTTGTTGCTGTTTGTGATAAATCACTTGTTTCAGAATTCCAATGATAACATACTGTATAAGAATTTTTAAAAAGTTAGGACCAAAAAAAAAGGTTGCAGATTTTTTTTTCAACCATCCCGTGGGATGGAAAAAGTTGCATTTTCTAAAATAAATATGTTGCCAATACAAAATAATTTATGTTCAGTTTCAAGAAAATAATACTGGGCAGTGGGGAAAAAAGTAGATATGAATTTGCAAAAATGATTAAACCTTGGAATTATAATTAATTTCCATAACAGTTGCTTTCACATGAATGCTTTTATAATTCCAGTTTACAGTTTAAATATTCTGAAATATTTATTATTTAATAATCATTGTAATAAGCTTCTTTGATTTCATTGAGACTGGTTCTATTAATTAGTTTAAGTATGAATTGTACCCAGATGAGTAAACTATTGCCATTCTATGAGAATTAAATGAATGCTATAAAGATTAGCATTGTTAGATAAACTTGTAATATTAATGTTGAAAGCAAATAGCATATTGCCATACAAGTATAGTGTTTCTAAACAGCAGTTGCTGCAGTTTGAATAGACTCATGGTTGTATTGTTATTATTCCATTATGCTTTGTGATAATGTGTAGCTCAATGAAATTAACGTGTTGTTTGAGCCTAAGTAATCTCTAGAGTACAAAAGGATTGTTCTGCAATTGGAAACAGTATTGTTTAGAGATTTTGTAGCAATGGAACATGGAATAAGGCCATACAGTTTTTAAACACATACACAGAATCACCTTTTCCCTCTACAAATTACAGGCCCATATCCTGAGTTAAGAAAATGAATTGCTTCAAGTTAGAAAGAAACCCCTCATTATTATTCCAGAACATTATTTATTATGTAATGAATATAAATACAGGTAGTCCTCAACATAGGATCACAATTGAGCCCCAAAGGTCTTTTGCTAAGTGAGACATTAGTTCAGTGAATTTTGCCTCATTTTACGATCTCTCTCTTGCCGCAGCTGTTAAATGAATTGCTGCAGTTGTTAAATTAGTAACGCAGTTGTTAAGTGAATCTGGCTTCCCTATTGACTTGGCTTGTCAGAAGGTCACAAAACATGATCACTTGATCCCAGGGCACTGCAGCTATCATAAATATGAGCCAGTTGCCAAACATCTGAATTTTGATCATGTGACCATAGGAGTGCTGCAAAGATCATAAGTGCAAAAAACTGTCATGTCACCTTTTTCAGTGCCATTGTAACTTTGAATGGTCACAAAATGAACTGTTGTAAGTCGAGGACTATCTGTATAGTGTAAACCTCATGTATTAAGAGATTTCAGACTTTGCATGTGTTTTTTGGTTTGCTTTGCTTTGGAGTTCAGTAAAGACAGAGCTTGGTATGTCATGGCCAGGAATGTGTCATATTTGGAATATCATATTTTGATGCTGTTCTGAAGTGTGATATAGTTATGCATTGTGCATGGTAGTCCAGCCCACAACTTCTGTCCATTTCCCATATTAAATAGCAATAGCACTTATATACTGCTTCATAGTGCTTTACACAACACACTTTAAGCAGTTCATAGAATCAGCACATTGCCCCCAACAATCTGGGTCCTCAATTTAACAATCTCATAAGGATGGAAAACTGAGTCAAAGTTGAGCCAGTCAGGACTGAACTCCTGGCAGTGAAATATTGCATTCTAACTATTGTACCATCACAATTCAGAAATATGGTTCCTGGCCATCAAAAATTGTCCATCTTTGATTTAAATCAAAACCCAGTTGTTTCCCTAGGCTTTTGGCAAGGATTTTTTTCCCCTCTCAGCAGGTATCTGACTGATATTGATTTATTTCAGGACTGTGTTTGGATCTGTTTCTATTTTGCCAGTGAGTATGGATTTTTCTCTCAACCAAAACTGACTTTCCAAATTTGTGTGTGTGTTTAAATATGGGTGTGATTGCATTTTATTCTTTAGGTGTCCTTTAAAAATTAAAGATAACAATTTTCATAGCTTTTTTAAAAAATTTCCATTCAACATTTTGCTTTGAGCTGAATAAATGACATACTATACGAAATAACATATCCACTTCTAGCTTACTCAGACATATCTTTGGAAATGCACTCAAATTTTTAAAAAGAAGTATTTTTACTTCAAAAAAAAAGCTGAAATTATTCACCTGTAAACGGGGAACATTTTTTGTTTGCAGCAAATTGAGTTGAGTTCTCAAAGTCATTCACTGTAATAGGAGTAAGGCACCAAGCTTTCTGGATGGAAAAGCTGCCAGGATGTCTGAAAATAATCTATCCAGTTGAGACATGCTCCTGGACTGGCTGATGCCTATGTACAATTACACCCTATTGAAATGAAAAGCTGATTTAAGACCATCCATTTCTGAAAAGAGAGGATAAAAGTAAAGGTACATTAGAAGCTAGTTTCATATATTGAGTAAAACATTTTTCCATATGATGAGGGCCTTAGGAGCATGTGCAAGGCAATATCACCATATACCTACACATGCTTAGTTTCTACCAACATTCCACTCTTCCTAGAAGAAATGTAATGAAGATCAAGCAGACATTTAACAGTTATCTTTACATGCTTTATGCACAGATGGACTAACTGGTCTTTCCCACTGTCCCTTCCAAATATGTTCCGGGTGAACATATCCTTGCATGTGATCTTTTAATTGATCGTCAATATGTGTAATGATTAGAAACAGGTCCCTACTTTAGCCTGTTACATAATATTTTCAGGCTATCATTTTTTCCTAATTTCTAAATTACTTGGGATACCATTTAGGCTGAAGCGTAAAAACTGAGGGTGGTTTCTTTTAACTTCTTTAAAGAGGAAAATCAAGCTTGTAGCCCACAGTAATCCTTGTTTATTTCAGGAAGAAACAATTAGAATGCAGTGAAAAGTGCTCTAGCTTTCTGTTCTTTTTTTTTCCCTTTTGGCTTTGTGGTTCCAGTACTAAGAAACATGACCGAGAAAAGAGAATAATATCTTTTTCCGTCTATACAGAACAAAACATCTTCTATCCAAACTTCTGGAATGACAAGAAAGAACCAGGAAGAAAGCATGTGTGTATAAATGAAGGAAAGGGAGGGAACAGTTTCCTAGTCCAATTTAGGCCCCAATTTATGTTACCTGTTATTGAAGTACTAAGCATATAGAGATAATCCTCGACTTACAACTATTTGTTTAGTGAGAATTTGAAGTTATAACGGGACTGAAAACAGTGATTTATGACTGTTATTTACACTCAATGACCATTGCAGCATTTCCATAGTCATATGACCAAAATTCTGATGCTTGGCTATTGGTTCTTATTTATGATGGCTGCAGTGTCCCAGGATCAGGTGATCACCTTTTGCGACCTTCTGACAAGCAAAGTCAATGGGGAAGTCAGATTCACTTAACAAACATGTTATTAACTTAACAACAACCATGATTCACAACAACGGTGGCGAGAAAGTTTATAAAATTGGGCAAAACTCACTTAACAACTGTGTCATTTAGCAACACACATTTGGGGCTCAATTAGGGTTGTCAGTCAAGGCTACCTATAGCTAAGGCTACCTATAGCTAAGCACATGGTGTTAAGCCATCACCCAAGACATATAAACCACAAAGAGTAGTGGGGTTTGTGTATCATATTTAACTATGCTAAATAAGGCTGAAAAAAAATGAATGTTCCATTTTACCAATATTGGGAATTCTTTAGATAGTGTTAATCAGGTAAAACAAAATTAAATATAAATAAGCTAACTTAAAATATTACCAGAAAACATAAAATCCATGTAAATAAGCAAGATGTATGAATCCAGGTTGGGTGAAATTGAATATTTTTATTTTTCTCTTTTGGTTTGGTCTTTACATAAATGCACTCAAGATATTATTGAAAGAAAACACAGGCTTAGCAAAGGCCAAGTAGGGTTTGGCACTTTACTCGAGTTCTGTGGACTTTCTTAGCAATACATGTCATTGCTGTCAGTTAATCAAGGCTGTATTTATAAAGAGCTTTGACGTGAGAGTTTCTCACTCAATGGTAATGAGATAAGGCCCTCTGAACCCTGCCAGCTGCAGGAAATCCATGTTATCCTGCCTCCCTTGCTCTCTGTGTCACTGAGGCAAAGCAGAGTCTCCGAAAAGGACATTCCCTTAGACAGCCACAAGAGCTTTTATGATTAGCTTGAGGCAACTCGTACTCTGTGGCCCCGATTCTCTAAACTACCCCGGATTTCTTCAAATCTACAAATGGCTTTTCTCTGGGACCCTCTGGAAACCTCAACTTTTTCGTGTCCCTCTTCAAAAAACAGGAAAAGATTTCGTTTTTTGAAGTCATACAGGTACTTGGTCTGTGCTAGCACTATTGACATTTATTGTAGGCATAATTTTGTTTATGGCCTCAAGTGAATTGACAAGGGTGGTTAGGGTGTGGAAAGATCTTATTGCTTGCATTTGTGTCACACAATTCATCTTTTGCATGTTATAGGAATTTTGTATGTCATAGGAATCTTCCAAAGAAGCAGTTTAACATACAGTGTAAGAATTAGTTTAACATTAGTGTATCAACCATTAATTAATATTTTAAAAGAGAAAAATGAGTGTATATTTAAAAAGAAATAACCAGCTAAAGAAGTTTGGACCAGTTTTGGAAATCCCTTATCTAATTAATTGTGTAATAATAGAATGGTGCCTTTAAACTCTGTGAAACAGTTTTGAAAGTTGCTTTCATCATAACAATTTAGGGATGTAATGTGTTATTTGGGTTGGTGCATAAATTATCAAGTACAACAGTGATAATCCTTTTCTTATTTGTATTCTACAAATAAAATAATATGAAATAAAATGCATTTCCTCTGGGAAAAGTGAATACTATATTTAATAAATGAGCAATGATTTAAAAACTTACTCCTTTGCTTTTTATTTTACTTAGATTGTTTAATATAACAGACATATTTATAGCTGCTGCTGCTCTTAAGGTTATAATCCTGTATTTTCTAATCCAGGAGTAAATCCTTTCTAACTCATTATACTTCTAAATAAAATATGATTCCACTCTTATTCATTAATAATTTCTGTTCATGTAATAAGAAAATTTTATTTTCTTTATTCTTGTTTAATGTTATATACATGTGTGAATGTAATCTTCTTCCTTCTATGGGTATATTGAGAATATGTCATTTGACAGTACAAAGTTATATTAGGCTATAATCCTTATTTGGGAGTAATTATGATTGAATTTAATGACCTGTATATAATTGCGCAGTATGGCTACAATCCTGTTTACATTTATCTGGGATTAAGGCCACTTGAATTTAAGAAGGGATACACATGTGATATTGATACTAATATTTTTGCAGTGCCAAAGAATGTTACAAATGCAGGCATCGGTATTCAGTCTTAAACCTATTATAGTGCAAGTATAGGGGAAGAAAAACACCTAATATAATATTCAATGTAGAGCACAATGTTAGATGCTATAGATACAATAAAATGTTTTATAAAATGTAATACAGAACAGTTTGCTTACTTCTGTTGAATCATACCATACATATTTTTTTTGTACTTTCGACTGAATTGTCAATTGTCTCTTTGAATAAGGGAGGTCAGGAAGGGGAAACAATTTTTACCTTTATCCATGGTTCTCTACTTAAGAGTTTTAGTTGTATGTGTCAACATGCTGAAATGCATTCTGGACTCATATCAAAATTGCATATTAATAATAATGCTTTACTGTAATAATTTTGGTTACTTTTTCTGCTAAAAAATTAAAATTAGAAGGTATTTTCTGTACCATTCATTAAATTCTGTTAGATGTTAAATATGCTCACAGTGGCAGCTTTTCTGCAGGAGCTACTTTAGTTCTAGAAATTAATGGTACCCGGGGGAAGGAAATAATGTAAAAGATAAGGCATTGGATGGGGAAGGTCTCACAATCTCTTTCTTGATGAAGACAACATTACATTTTTAGATGACCAGCTATCTGTGCATAATGTTTACTTTCTATTTAGCTATGCATTGGGACTTTTTAAACAAATGTAGAACCTTCTCTTGTCATTCCAGCTGTGTGTCTAATGACTGGAATTGCCCAGATGTTAATCACCTTGGGGCATTTCCACCTCTAAATTTGGACTTTAAGATCTTCTTTTCTCTTCTGATGTATTCTAACCTACTTGACTTCAGTGTGGTGGATTAATTATTATTATTTAAAACATTCCAAATATTTCATAAAAAGCATTAAATAAGGGCAAAATAATTAGATAAATAAAAACAGAACAATAGCAATCCATAAAATAAATAGTATTAGGGGCAGTTAATTAAAAATATAAATATATGTTTTTAATAGCAGCTTGAAACTCACATACTTCGTTGCTTGGTATATTTCAAAGGGAGGTTGTCTTATAGAATGAGTACACAATAGGAAAAGACCTTTTTCTTATCTTTATGAAACAGGTGCAGTATAGAGAGTGGGACTGACCCTCAAAGGATATGGATATCAGGGAGACTGATATAATTGATCTCTTTTAGATTGTAATCATCATCATCTTGAAGGAGTGCAGCCATGTACCAAAAAATTGAATATTCTCATGTCTACATACAGTTAGATTTTCTTTTTCAGTGTGATATGAAAGAAACCCTAGAAACCATTTGTTATACAATTGTTATGAGACTAAATTAATATGCAAAAATTGGAGCAGATAGCAGAATAATAGTTATTTGAAAATATCCAAAATTTAATTATAGGCAAGAATAAAAATCAATAAATACACAAAGGTTGGAACAGAAAAAAAGCATATTATCATATTTATAAATCAAAATATTTTATTTATATTGCACATACATTAGAAGAGACAATATCGATTCTTAATTCAAATATGAGGGGGTTTGATTTGGGAAGCGTCTCAGACACTTTTACTTCCTCAACCCCTCCTTTTTGTTTCCTACCTTCAATAGCCATAGATTATATGTTACATGTTATTCAACTGAAATATTATTACTGCTTTACAGATTGCTGCTAAATCATATTTTATAAAATGTTTTATATTTTCACATGTAATTTAAAAACAAATTATGAATAGGTAAGATGTAGCTTTTTTCTGTCTAGTTATCCTAGTGAATTCAATTTATATGAAGTAGAAAAGTGACTCCATGCATAGGAGAAATAATGCATATGTATGAGTATTTCTGATCCTTTCAAACAAAGAAATAATAGCTTTGTAATAATGCATATGTATGAGTATTTCTGATCCTTTCAAAAAAAGAAAAGAAATAACAACTTTGTCCATTTTTAATATAAAGAAAAGAGCATTCAGAGAATTTGAATATAATGCCTTCAGAGCTACAGTGGAGTGAGAGCAAACCATAAGGTAATTTTCCATACCAAATTGGAAAAATGTTGGGAAAGCTCCATTTCTTAAGGAACAAAGAGATTTGGACCTTGGTTGGTAAAAAAAATCTTCATCTCAACATTTTAAATGACAATATTTTTCTTTGTAAACAAGTTGATTGTTGTACTCCAGCTCTAACTTAAAATTGCCACTGGAATTGAAGCATAACTGCCCCCCCCCCGCAATTTAGTTCTCAATTCCAGATAAGTAAATTTGCAAACATTCAAATTGTAAAAAAATGAAACTGAATATTTCTTTAAAAAATAGTTCTTAAAAAAAATCGACCAAATTGGGCTCTACACTTGCTAGATCATGCCCTGTTCTAGAGGCATATATCCCACTGGGAGGGTAAGAAATTAATTTCTTACTATATATGTTCTAGTTAAGTTAACTAGACTAAATGTCTTTGAGTCTGTTTTGCATAATGTTGTATTCCCAAGTGTCCAAGTCCTGAAAAATAATAATAGCAGCTATAAAAAAATAATGGACAATTGAGCACTGTTTTTGTGTTCTTTGTTTTACTCCCTGCTTTAGCTTCCTCCTTTGATTTCCATCTAGGATGTTTCTTCTGGCTATGAAGTCTTGTCATGTGGTAATAAGCAGCTGCCAACCATTGATTTTTCAAGTACATGTGTGGAAGTTTACACTAAAAGAGAGAAAAGACTGTGAGAAACCCAGTCTAATCATGTAATTATTCCATTTAGTACTACAATTTTTCCTACATCTTTATTGTTAAGCTTGTCTCAAAGACATTTTATTAATGATTTTGGTAATGAATCTGTGGATATGTTTACCACAAATAAATATTTAGACCAGAACTGACAAAGATATGACCTGCAATTTTATCAGGATCCTTGAGAAAACCAGT